>NC_026006.2:27750617-28110060 GCF_000442705.2 Elaeis guineensis | reverse complement strand
ACTCAAGAGTTGGAGAAGAATGAGTCGCTGTATTTCAATTTAGCAAAACCTTGGCCAGGGTAATCCATCAGATGGATTTGATATTTTGAAATACAATGTGGACAACCTGATCAGAGTTGACAGTTGAGCTCTGGGGTGTCCTATGATCATTTTGGTCAAGGGGATGAATTATATGAAAACTATATCCGCATGGGTTCTAAGGATGTTGTTCTACACATTCGACCTATCCGGTCGTCGGGTATCATTGCTAGATGGTCACTTCGATTGGTATAGGAATTTGTTCCTATGCTATCGGCTTAGGTTCGGACCTATGAGGTCACACACATTCGAGTTCATGATCCGATCGGATGGTTGATCAACGATTAAGAATCGTTCTAGGGTTAAATGATCAATACGATTGACATTTAACCCAGTGCAAGTGTTGTAGGAGGATCGATTAGTAATTCGATTGCTAATTGACTTAATTTGATTAAGCCAATGGGCTGAGATTAAGTCTAATTAAATATAATTTAATTAGATTTAGTTTGGGGCTTGATTGGATCAAGTCCAATTGGTTTATTGGATAAGCCAAGTGCAAGGAAAAACTAGTCCTAGTTCAACTAGGACTTGGGTCAATCTAATTTCTAATTTGATTAGAAAATTAAATCAGATTTAAATATATTTTAATCTGATTAAATTAGGTTCTTAATTGGGTTAAGACCTATTTTAATTGGGTTGATCTAATTTTGATTTGATTTGGTTTGGGAAACCAAATTAAAACAAGTTATGAGACAGAATCCTAGTAGGACTAGGATTCCACCTTGCGCCACATAAGCCTTCTCCACGCCCTCTCTCTTATTCAACGCCAATCTCCACTTATTTTGTGCGACAAAAGCCCTCTCCCAGATCTCTCCCACGTTCACAAAAGGTCTCCTCTCTTCTTTCTTACATGGAAGGTAATTTGGATCAAATCTAAAAGGAATAAGTTTGGATTTCGAATTCTATGAGATAGAGTTTTAGAAATCCAAAACTCTTTCAATTTTGCACCGAATTTATCCAAATTTTTTTTGGAATTTTCATGGCTTTTAGGGTTTATATTGTACACCCTTTTCTGGTGATCCATGCACGAAAATATGGAGGAGGTGCTCAAGAGTTGGGCGTCCCTTTACTTGCCATGTTTGGATAAGCCTTGACTAGGTGTTTGACCTAGACAAGGACTCTATCATATCTCTCTATATAAGACAAGTTTATTCGTAAAATTTTAAGGAGAGATAGATATTTGAGAGGCCTTTCTGTCATCCAAAAATCAGAGAGAAATACCTTTGGGTCGTGGAGATATAAAAGACGCAAGTTTGAGTGTCTAGAGAGAAAAACGTGAAGAAGAAGAGGGTCTTCTTCTTGGGTTTTTATTTTCATATCTTTCCTCCTTCCATCTTGAGTTTCCTGAGAGTGTCTCAGATCTGAAACTCCTCCTTCTACTTTCCATCTTTGGAAGAGTCCAAATCAAGAAGAAGGAGGCACCTGATCAACCATCAAAGAAGGATCAGCGCAGTACTAGCATACTGTGCTGATTTCCTGAAGCAGGACTTCTGATCGAGATTCGTGGGCTCGTGTGGACGACTCCTAGAGGCCGGACGCGTGTGCGGCTTGCAACATCATCCTTAAGCCTGGATCAACGAGGTTAGAGCGTCTAACTTGCAAGGTAATAGATCTGATCTATTATTTAATACATACATTAGATGTAGCTAGTATAGAAACATGTTGATATGATCAACATGTAATTCATACTATATTTATATATATTTTAATTTTTGATTTAATGCTATGTAATAATCATGTAATAGGATCTTAGATCTAGGGATTTTCTGATCTTAGAAAATAAATTTTGATTTATTTTAGTCTTCCGCTGTATGATCTTGAAAAAGTTTCAAGATCTAACCCTGAAACCCTAGATCTGGTTCCTTCAATTGGTATCAGAGCCTAGGTTCTTTATTACATGATTATTTATACATGCTTAGATTATTTTTAGATTAGATCTAATTTATAATCTGATTATTAAATCTAAAATTAAAATTTTAGATCAATCACAAACTGCAAGGTTGTCCTGCTGTAAGGTTTACCCCTTACGGTGCAAAGGTTGTCCTAGTTTGTGTAGATCTATCTTTAATCATAAATTTATTAGATATGATTTAGATTAAATTTATGATTTATTAGATTTAAAAGATGTTTAAATCTGAAATAAAATCTCTTTGTTAATAATTTTTATGCAAAGAAATTATTTAAAGTTGAAATTGTTTCAATTACATGAACCTGTTTAGATTAGATCTAAAGTAGTTTCATGTTTATTTCACTTGCATCTTGATTATGAATCAAACATGCAATATGATTGGTAGAATCATATTGTAAAATTGTTTTACAAATATGAAAATGATTTTTGAAAAGCCGAACCCAACCCTCAGCCCAAAACTTAATTAAGAATTAAGAAGTTGTTTGATTAGGTTCTAGGATTATGAATTGAAGAACCTAAGACACAAATCATAACACATTGGGTTAATGGGTTAGTGGAAATTAGGTCCATTAATTGGGTTAGACCTATGGTTAGATTAAAGATGGACTTAATTAGAGAATTGACTAAATCTAATCAATTGTTGTCTTAGATTAGGTCAAGGATTCTCTAGATCAATTACAATAGTTGTAGTTGGTCAAGTCCATGTCTTTAACGAGAACCAAATGGACTTGATTCTTGGCTAAGCGGTCTAGCACGAACTGTTAGGTTGATCTAATCGAAACTAATTAAACCAGTTGGTGTCTAAGGTAAACCAGACCGGTGGTTTTTAATTGGGAGCTCGCTTACCTGGCCATTTCTGATGGTGTCTAAGGCAAGCTTTGGCAGACCCTCCCACTGATCGAACTTACCTGGCCTCTTGGTGAAATTATGTTTTGATCGGATCACTTGACTATTCGAGCTGACCCATGTCAGCTAGGTAAATCAGTGTGACTGATTTAGGTGCTCCTAGACCAGCCCTGGTCTCCCTTAAGCTGACTTGGTGAAGCCAGTGGGAGGATCATGATAAGCTGGTTCATCTGACCTCATCCTCTATATTATTTAAATTCTCTAAAATTATTAGGTCCTTAAAATGATAAAGTTATGGAGATAACTGAGTCATAGCCTCCCATTAAGGTGTTTGATAATGAGTCCATGAATTCAATAATCATTGCAGACCCAAAGGCCTGGTGCTTGTTGACTAATGGAATTATCACTCATCATATGACGACTTGGAAGTATCTCTCTAATGGTGGTTAGGTGAGCCAACCAAAGTTGGGCTTAATCATTCGTTGGTTAGATACACCAAGTATGATCATGTTAATGGTTGGACCTAACCGGATCCTTACAGTGGAGGCCAAAGCCTACTGATTAGATTTCTGGGGCAAAATTAAAATTACTAGAAATTGTTTAGAGAAACAATTGGTTATGAACCTACCCTTAGATGTACATGGGTTGGCCAACCAAAGTTGGGCTTGTGTGCAGTCTAAGTGGATTCTAGTACCCGCTAAGGAATTAGGGTAATTCCTCGAATTGAAGGTAGAGGCTACCAATTCGAATAAAATAGTGAGAGAAACCTTTTGATTAAAGTCCAAATCTTTAGGTTTAATGAATCAATTACTAATTAGGTTATGGTTCTCCTTTGTGCAAATATGGCCACTTCCCTATCGCTCCGATCATTGTTGGACAATGATAAGTTGGTGGGATCCAACTTCGGTAGCTGGTACCGAAAGTTGAAGATAGTCCTGGAGCATGAACGGATCCTATATGTGATAATGGATCCTGCACCTGAGGAGCCAGCTGTCAATGCACGTGGAACAGTTAGAGACACTTACCAGAAGTGGCTCAGTGACCGGACCATGGTGCGCTGTATCATGCTGGCTGCTATCATGAGTGACGAGTTCAGTCGCAGATTCGAGACGGCTCAGCCAAAGGACATGCTTCAAGTGTTGGAGGATACCTTTGGCACACCCGATGACGTAGAGAGGCACAAGACTAGTTGTGCCATCTTCAACGCCAAAATACGGGATGGAGTCTCTATCACTGATCATGTATTGTACATGATCGAGCTGATGGAACGATTGAGCAAGCTCGGCTTTCCCTTGCATGAGCAGCTTAGAAAAGATGCAATACTGAACTCGCTGCCCAAGTCTTGTCTCCCATTCCTCACTCATTATAGAATGACAAAGCCTGAAGTAAACTACCATGGGTTAATGGGGTTGCTTCAGAACTTTGAGAAGGATCACCAACTCCTCAAGGAGTCGGTGAACTCAGTGAACTCAGTGGGAGGTTCATCTTCTGGTTCTCGACCCTTTGAGAAAGGAAAGAAGAACAAGAAGAAGAAAGTCAAGAAGGTGCAAGTTCAGGCTGGGACATCTATGCAGAGCCAGACCAAAAAGATCAAGCCTGATAAGAGTCTATTCTACTGGCAAGCACCCTAGATTAGATAGTGTGTCAAATATCTACTTATGGCATTGGAGGCTAGGTCATATAAATAAGAACAGAATAAACAGGTTGACTCAAGAGGGAATCCTCAAAGTCAGTGATTGTGAATCATTTGCAACCTGTGAGTTCTGTCTTCTTGGTAAAATGACCAAGTCACCTTTTACTGGAAAAGGTGAGAGAGCTACTGAGCTCTTGGGCCTAGTACATACTGATGTATGTGGGCCCATGAGCACCAGTGCTAGAGGTGGATATTTCTGCTTCATAGCTTTCACGGATGACCTATCCCAATATGGATATGTCTATCTGATGAAACATAAGTCGGATTCATTTGAAATGTTCAAACGATTCCGAAGTGAAGTAGAAAAATAAACTGGGAAGAGTATTAAAACTCTTCGATCTGATCGAGGAGGAGAATACCTTTCTAGTGAGTTTCTCACATATCTAGGAGAGAATGTGATTTTCTCCCAATGGACTCCTCCAGGAACACCACAGCATAATGGTGTGTTTGAAAGGAGGAATCAGACTTTGTTAGACATGGTCCGATCCATGATGGGTTTTGCTAGCTTGCTGATATCCTTCTGGGGATATGCACTCGAATCGACCTGTTATTTGTTAAACAGGATTCCAAGTAAGTCTGTAATTAAGACTCCATATGAGATATGGACGGGACGTAAGCCAGCACTTTCACACCTTAGGGTCTGGGGGTGCCCGGCCTATATCAAACGATTAGTCACAGACAAACTTGGACCTAGGTCTGACAAATGCTCATTCATAGGGTACCCCAAAGAGACAAAAAGATATTTTTTCTACCATGCTGATGAACAAAAGGTGTTCGTCAGCCTTAAGGCAATCTTTTTAGAAAAGGAGTTCCTTGGTGAAGGAACCGTTGCCTCTAAGGTTGAACTTGATGAAGTTCAACAGGTAGAAGGACCGACACCAATAGCTGAACCTGAGTCGGATATGATTAGATCACATCCGGAGCCCAATATACCTGCACCATTAAGGCGATCCGGTAGAGTACCGCGTCAGCCGGACAGATACTACAGTTTCTTGGTCCGGGACGGTGATCCCATCGAACTTGATGAGAATAATGAGGATCCGATCACCTATATGGATGCTATGCAGAGACCTGATTCCGAGAAATGGCTTGAAGCCATGAAATCCGAAATGGAGTCCATGAAAGTCAACGATGTATGGACATTGGTTGACCCACCTGAAGGGGTTAAACCCATTGAGTGTAAATGGGTCTTCAAAAGGAAGAGGGGCGCAGACGGAAAGGTGGAGACCTATAAAGCCCGTCTGGTTGCCAAGGGGTATCGTCAACGTTATGGTATTGACTATGACGAGATATTTTCCCCTGTGGCAATGCTCAAATCTATTCGGATAATGCTTGCAATAGCTGCCCATCTGGATTATGAGATCTGACAGATGGATGTAAAGACAGCTTTCCTGAATGGAGAGCTGACTGAAGAGGTGTATATGATACAACCTGAAGGGTTTACATCCACAGATGAGTCCAAGGTGTGCAAGCTTCAGAGATCCATTTATGGACTGAAGCAAGCTTCTCGGAGTTGGAACATGCATTTTGATAAGGTGATCAAAACGTATGGCTTCATTAAGAATGGAGAAGAGCCCTGCATCTATAAATGGGCAAATGGTCCAGTTGTGGTATTTCTTGTCTTGTACGTGGATGACATTCTCTTAATCGGGAATGACATCTCCGCACTACAAGGAATAAAAGTTTGGTTGTCATCACAGTTCTCCATGAAGGACTTGGGTGAAGCATCCTACATCCTAGGGATGAAGATCTATAGGGATAGATCTAAAAGGATGCTTGGGTTATCCCAGTCCATGTACATAGACACTGTACTGAAGAGGTTCAGCATGGAGAATTCCAAGAAGGGCTATCTACCGATAGGCCAAGAAATTTCTCTCTCTAAGAAGGATTGTCCGACAACTCCTGAAGAGAGAGAGCGTATGAGTAGAGTCCCATATGCTTTAGCCGTGGGATCTATCATGTACGCCATGACATGTACAAGACCAGATGTGGCATACTCACTAGGAGTAGTGAGTAGATACCAATCTGATCCTGGAGAAAACCACTGGAAAGTGGTTAAAGCCATCCTTAAGTATTTGAGAAATACTAAGGACCAATGGTTGGTTTATGGCGAGTCAGATCTGAAACTTGTGGGGTTCACAGACTCCAGCTTCCAATCTGACCATGATGACAGCAGGAGCGTGTCGGGTTATATCTTTACTCTGAATGGTGGAGCCATCTGCTGGAAGAGTTTCAAGCAGCATACTGTGGCGGACTCTGTTTGTGAAGCGGAGTACATCGCAGCATCGGATGCCGCGAAGGAAGCTGTGTGGCTGAGAAAATTCATCAATGAGCTTGGAGTAGCATCCTCCTTCGATGGTCCAGTCCTGCTCTACTGCGACAGCACTGGTACCATAGCTCAGGTGAAGGAACCCAAAGCACATCAGCGGATGAAGCACATCTTGCACCGCTTCCACCTGGTCTGAGAGATCGTGGATCGAGGTGACGTCGACCTTCAGAAGATCGACTGAAAGGAGAACCTAGCCGACCCCTTCACTAGAGCCCTGGCAATAAAGGAGTTCGACAACCACAAGTCGAAGATGGGTATTAGATACTGTGCCGAGTGGCTTTAGGACAAGTGAGAGTTGTTGGGAAATGTGTCCCAAAAAGCCAATCGTCAAGCTGTTGACGGTTGAGCAACCAAGTATTGTAATTGATTTGTTAATAAATAAAATATATTTGGCATTTTCATCATAAGCTTTCATCTTCTAATGAACTCCGTTGTTATGATGAAGTCCTTAGGACTATTTAAGTTTGATAAAGAGAGGATTTATCGATTAGTCCTTAAAACTGTTCATGACCAAATGATAGGCTGTTAATAAGGACGACAGCTTCTATCGAGCATAGGTCGCTGTAGGCCATATGGGTTGGTTGTCCTCTTAACCAAGGAGTGTGGAGACACTGGTATGGCATACAGGTGAGATGTAAGGGTACATCGTCATTGAACGTGACCAACTCCAGAGCATTCTGCTGTCGAGAATGTCTCTGATGGGATATAGGTATAAGTGTCCCTTAGACTTGAGATCACCTCAGTGACTTGCAAGCAACTCACTGTGCTTTGGTACTGGACTAACTGAATTTCTAATTCAGGGACGGAAGGCTTCTGGGCACAGTCAAGTACTTGCGAAGTCAGAGTGTGATCGAGATGGGATTGACCACTCCAAGAGTTGGAGAAGAATGAGTCGCTGTATTTCAATTTAGCAAAACCTTGGCCAGGGTAATCCATCAGATGGATTTGATATTTTGAAATACAATGTGGACAACCTGATCAGAGTTGACAGTTGAGCTCTGGGGTGTCCTATGATCATTTTGGTCAAGGGGATGAATTATATGAAAACTATATCCGCATGGGTTCTAAGGATGTTGTTCTACACATTCGACCTATCCGGTCGTCGGGTATCATTGCTAGATGGTCACTTCGATTGGTATAGGAATTTATTCCTATGCTACCGGCTTAGGTTCGGACCTATGAGGTCACACACATTAGAGTTCATGATCCGATCGGATGGTTGATCAACGATTAAGAATCGTTCTAGGGTTAAATGATCAATACGATTGACATTTAACCCAGTGCAAGTGTTGTAGGAGGATCGATTAGTAATTCGATTGCTAATTGGCTTAATTTGATTAAGCCAATGGGCTGATATTAAGTCTAATTAAATATGATTTAATTAGATTTAGTTTGGGCTTGATTGGATCAAGTCCAATTGGTTTATTGGATAAGGCAAGTGCAAGGAAAAACTAGTCCTAGTTCAACTAGGACTTGGGTCAATCTAATTTCTAATTTGATTAGAAAATTAAATCAGATTTAAATATAATTTAATCTGATTAAATTAGGTTCTTAATTGGGTTAAGACCTATTTTAATTGGGTTGATCTAATTTTGATTTGATTTGGTTTGGGAAACCAAATTAAAACAAGTTATGAGACAGAATCCTAATAGGACTAGGATTCCACCTTGCGCCACATAAGCCTTCTCCACGCCCTCTCTCTTATTCAACGCCAATCTCCACTTATTTTGTGCGACAAAAGCCCTCTCCCAGATCTCTCCCACGTTCACAAAAGGTCTCCTCTCTTCTTTCTTACATGGAAGGTGATTTGGATCAAATCTAAAAGGAATAAGTTTGGATTTCGAATTCTATGAGATAGAGTTTTAGAAATCCAAAACTCTTTCAATTTTGCACCGAATTTATCCAATTTTTTTTTGAAATTTTCGTGGCTTTTAGGGTTTATATTGTACACCCTTTTCTGGTAATCCATGGACGAAAATATGGAGGAGGTGCTCAAGAGTTGGGCGTCCCTTTACTTGCCATGTTTGGATAAGCCTTGACTAGGTGTTTGACCTAGACAAGGACTCTATCATATCTCTCTATATAAGATGAGTTTATTCGTGAAATTTTAAGGAGAGATAGATATTTGAGAGGCCTTTCTGCCATCTAAAAATCAGAGAGAAATACCTTTGGGTCGTGGAGATATAAAAGACGCAAGTTTGGGTGTCTAGAGAGAAAAACGTGAAGAAGAAGAGGGTCTTCTTCTTGGGTTTTTATTTTCATATCTTTCCTCCTTCCATCTTGAGTTTCCTGAGAGTGTCTCAGATCTGAAACTCCTCCTTCTACTTTCCATCTTTGGAAGAGTCCAAATCAAGAAGAAGGAGGCACCTGATCAACCATCAAAGAAGGATCAGCGCAGTACTAGCATACTGTGCTGATTTCCTGAAGCAGGACTTTTGATCGAGATTCGTGGGCTCGTGTGGACGACTCCTAGAGGCCGGACGCGTGTGCGGCTTGCAACATCATCCTTAAGCCTGGATCAGCGAGGTTAGAGCGTCTAACTTGCAAGGTAATAGATCTGATCTATTATTTAATACATACATTAGATGTAGCTAGTATAGAAACATGTTGATATGATCAACATGTAATTCATACTATATTTATATATATTTTAATTTTTGATTTAATACTATGTAATAATCATGTAATAGGATCTTAGATCTAGGGATTTTCTGATCTTAGAAAATAAATTTTGATTTATTTTAGTCTTCCGCTGTATGATCTTGAAAAAGTTTCAAGATCTAACCCTGAAACCCTAGATCTGGTTCCTTCAGTGGGAGGGTCTTCTTTTGGTCGTCGACCCTTTAAGAAAGGGAAGAAGAACAAAAAAAAAAAGAATAAGAAGGTGCAGCTGCATGCTGGGATGTCTGCACAGGGTCAGACCAAGAAGCGCAAGCCCAACCAGAGCCAGGCGGAGTGCTTCTTTTGCAAGAAGCAGGGGCACTGGAAGAGGAACTGTCCTCTATACATTGCTTCCCTGGACCCGAACAGGCCGAAGAAGAAGCAAGGTACTTATATGATAATACCTTGTAATTTTTTCATTTGTGATACTACTGCCTGGGTATTGGATACCGGAAGCCCTTATCATATTTGCAATTCGATGCAGGGTCTGCAGGTCAGTAGGAGATTTGATGAGGGCGAGAGATTCCTGAACGTTGGAGATGGAAGCAAAATTTCAGTTCTAGCATTAGGAATCATGAACCTTGTAATCAATTCTTGAAACGTAATTCTGAGTGAATGTCACTATTGTCCAAGCTTTTTATTAAATATTATTTCTGTAGGCCTTTTGGCCATGAACGGTTATCAATTTTTAATAAAAAAAATGTTTGCAATATCATTTTGAATGGTTTTACAATATTTGTTGGACAACTTAATAATAAAATTTACTTTCTATCACAACCTGTTAATGTGGTTCAAACCTTTGGTAAATACCCTAGAATAGATAATGTGTCAGAAGTCTACCTTTGGCACTGTAGGCTAGGTCATATCAATGAGAACAGGATAAATAGGTTGGCTCAAGAAGGAATTCTTGAAGTAGGTGATTGTGAATCACTTCCAACCTGTGAGTCCTATCTTCTTGGTAAAATGACCAAATCACCTTTTATTGGAAAAGGTGAGCGAGCCAGTGAACTCTTGGCTCTGGTACATTCTGATGTATGTGGACCCATGAGCTTAAGTAAAAGAGGTGGATATTTCTACTTCATAACCTTCACAGACGACCTATCGAGGTATGGGTATGTCTATTTAATGAAGCATAAATCGGAGTCATTTGAAATGTTCAAACTATTCCAAAATGAGGTAGAAAAATAAACTGGAAAGTGTATTAAAACTCTTCGATCTGATCGAGGAGGTGAATACCTTTCCAATGATTTTCTGACATATCTGGGGGAGAATGAGATTCTCTCTCAATGGACTCCTCCTGGAATACCAAAACATAATGGTGTATCTGAAAGAAGAAATCGGACCTTGTTGGACATGGTTCGATCCATGATGGGGTTTGTTGGTCTGCCGATCTCTCTTTGGGGATATGCGCTCGAATCGGCTTGTTACCTTCGAAATAGAGTTCTGAGTAAGTCTGTAACCAAACCGCCATATGAGATATGGATAGGATGTAAGCCAGTACTCTCGCACCTTAGGGTTTGGGGGTGTCCGGCTTATGTTAAATGTTTAATTACGGACAAGCTTGGACCTAGATCTGACAAGTGTAACTTTATAGGGTACCCAAAAGAGACCAAAGGGTATTACTTCTACCTAACTGATGAGCAAAAAGTGTTTGTCAGCCTTAAGATAATCTTTTTGAAAAAAGAGTTCCTTGGTGAAGGGACTGTTGCCTCTAAGATCAAACTTGACGAAGTTCAGCAGGTGGAAAAATTGACACAAGTTGCTGAACCTGAACCGGATTTGGTTAGATCAGATCTGGAGCCCATTGTTCAAGCACCCTTAAGGCGATCTGGTAGAGTACCATGTCAACCGGACAGATACTATGATTTCTTGGTTCGGAACGACGATCCTATCAAACTTGATAAAAATGATGAGGATCCGATCACCTACATGGATGCAATGCAGAGATCCGACTCTGAGAAATGGCTAGAGGCTATGAAATCCAAAATGGAGTCCATGAAGGTCAACGATGTGTAGACATTGGTTGACCCACCCGAAGGAGTAAAACCCATAGGGTTTAAGTGGGTCTTCAAGAGGAAGAGAGGCGCAGACGGAAAGGTGAAAATCTATAAAGCCCGTCTGGTTGCCAAGGAATATCGTCAACGTTATGGTATAGACTATGACGAGACATTTTCTCCTATGGCAATGCTCAAATCCATTCGGATTATGCTTGCGATAGCTGCCCATCTGGACTATGAAATCTGACAGATGGATGTGAAGACAGCTTTCCTAAATGGAGAGCTGGATGAAGAGGTGTATATGATACAACCTAAAAGATTCACATCCACAAATGCGTCTAAGGTGTGCAGGCTACAGAGGTCCATTTATGGACTTAAGCAGTCATCACGGAGTTGGAACATACGCTTTGATAAGATTATCAAGACGTATGGCTTTGCTAAGAACGGAGAAGAGCCATGCATTTATAAGTGGGCTAATGGTCCAGTAGTAGTATTTCTTGTATTGTATGTGGATGACATTCTCTTAATCGAAAATGATGTCTCTGCATTACAGGGATTAAAGATTTGGCTGTCGTCACAGTTCTCCATGAAGGATCTGGGAGAAGCTTCCTACATCCTGGGGATGAGGATCTATAGGGATAGATCTAAAAGATTGCTTGGTTTATCTCAGTCCACGTACATTGATACTATGCTGAAGAGGTTTAGCATGGAGAAATCCAAGAAAGGCTATCTTCCGATAGGCCATGGAATTTCTCTCTCGAAGAGGGATTGTCTGACAACACCTCAAGAGAGAGAGCGTATGGATAGGATTTCATATGCTTCAACAGTGGGATCTATCATGTACGCCATGACATGTACACAACCAGATGTGGCATACTCACTAGGGGTAGTGAGTAGATACCAATCTGATCCAGGGGAGAATCACTGGAAGGTTGTTAAAACCATCCTGAAGTATTTAAGAAATACTAAGGACCAGTGGCTTGTTTATGGTGAATCAGACTTAAGACTTATAGGGTTTACAGACTCTAGTTTCCAGTCTGATCACGATGCCAGCAAAAGTGTGTCGGGATTTATTTTTACCCTTAATGGTGGGACTATCTGCTGAAAAAGTTTCAAGCAGCATACAGTGGCTGATTCAGTTTGCGAGGTGGAGTATGTCGCCGCATCAGATGCTGTCAAAAAAGCAGTGTGGCTGAGAAAATTCATCACCGAGCTCAGAGTAGCACCCTCCCTTGTTGGTCCAGTTTTGCTCTATTGCGATAGCTCTAGAGCCATTGCTCAGGCGAAGGAACCAAAGGCACACCAGCGGACGAAGCATATTCTGTGCCGCTACCATCTCATCCGAGAAATTATGGATCGAGGTGACGTCGATCTTTAGAAGATCGACGGGAAGGAGAACCTTGCTGACCCATTCACTAAAGTCATTGCGGTGAAAGAGTTCGACAACTACAAGTCGAAGATGGGTATTAGATACTGCACCGATTGGCTTTAGACCAAGTGGGAGATAATTGGGAATAGTGTCCTAAAGTCAATCGTTAGCCTATTGATAGTTGTGCTCATTTTTGTATTTATACATGAATTATGAATTAATAAAAATTATTTTGGTATTTTTCATCACAAAATATTTCATCTTCTAATGAACTCCTATGTTGTGGTGAAGTCCTTAGGACTATTTAGACTCGACAAAGGAGGATTTGTCGTTTAGTCCTTAAATCTATTCACGACCAAATGATACGTTGTTACCAAGGATGACAATGTTTATCAAGCATAGGTCATTGTGTGCCATATAGGTTGGTTGTCCTCTTAACTATTGAGTGTGGAGACACTGGTATGGCATACAGGTGAGATATAAGGGTACATCTGCACTGAACGTGACCGACTCCGGAGCTATTTCTGTTGTCAAGATTTGCTCCGATGGAATATGGGTATAAATATCCCTCCGACCTAAGACCGCCACGGTGACTTGCAAGCAACTTACTGCACTTAGGCACTGCACTATCTGAATTTTTAATTCAGTGACGGAAGGCTGCTGGGTGTAGTCAAGTACTCGACTTGTCGGTGCATGTGTCAAGATGGGATTGATCACTCCAGTTTAGGAGCTGTGTACAGTCGTGTTTCAATTTAGCAAAATCTTGGCCAGGATAGTCCTTGTGAGGAGTCACAGGACTGTTTGAGTTAAGCATGATTCGGATGATCTGATCAGGGTTGACAGTTTAACCCTGAGTCATCCTAAACATAGGGGTCAAAAGGATGAATTATACAGTAACCATATTCATGTAGGTTCTGAGTGTTGCGATTGTGACTCTTCGACCTATCCGAATGTCGGATACCATTGCTAGATGCCACTTTGATTAGTACAGGAATTGGTTCCTGTACTGCCGGCTTAGGTTCGAACCTACGGGGTCACACACATTAGAGGTTCCTATCTGATCTGATGGCTGAAGTAGAATCCTATATGTTTGGGACTCAGTGATTGAGAATCAGGATTCTCTGATCACGAGTTTCACACATTATGGGTACCAGGGTCAAGAGTCCCACTGGTTGGGACTTTTCTATCAGGGTTACATATCGATGAATTCTGATACCTGATTGCCCATCGGATTTAGTCTCAGTATTTATTAGAGGTTTAATTAGTGATTTGATCGCTAATTAACTTAATTTGATTGAGTAATTATTTTTGGATCAAGTCCAATTGAATTGGATTCAGTTGGGTTTGACCCGATTAGGTTAAGAGTTGACCTAATCGTCGAGATGGTTTGGTCCCTGATTTGATTAGGAGTTGGGCTTAATCAATTCTTGATTTGATTAAGATTTTATTGAGCCTAATTAAGTCTAATTTAGTTGGGTTTAAATTAGTCTAATTGGACCTAACTTATTTGTTTCAATTAGGTTGGTTTAAATAATTAAACCACCTTGACCCAATCTCCATGCGCCACCTCACTTCCATTGCACCCATTTGAATTCATGAGAAGGAACTTCTCATGAATATTTTTCTCATGCCAAGCCCTCTCCACACCCCACTTTAATCTGCCATATGAATGGATAAGGATGATTGGTTGGCCATTCAAATTCAAAATAAAGTTTGAATTTGAATGGGCAATCAATCTTTGCACCTTATCCCTTTTTTTACGCTCCATTTATTACATGAGAAAAGGTTTTTCATGAAATCACTCCATGCATAATTTAAGCCACGCCTCACGCCTTTAGTGGATAAGGGATGAGTTGGTGTCCATTTGAATTTAAAATTTAATTTGAATTCAAATGTGCAATTACTCATCTTTATCCTTTCTTTTGGATAAGATGTTTGACGTTGTTATAAAAGGAGGTGAAGAGTGGGGCATGCAAGAAGAAGATTTTTGGAGAAAAATTCTGGGACGTGAGAAGTCTTGTGTGTGAGAAGGAAGTCCATATCCTTCCAAGAGAAAAAGAAAGAAAAGAAAGAAAAGTGGGTGCAAGGTTTCCTGTGAGTTTCCTAAAGTTTTAGCCTGGGGTTCGGGAAGTGAGAAAGTGAGCTACGAGTGTCGTGAGCCCACAAAATCTCAGAGAGATCTTTAACATCCTCTCAAGCATGTCTGTTGATAATTTGGAGCATCTAAAGAATCGACAGATATCGATCGAAAGAGTTCGATCAGCATCGACCATCAAAAGGGCTCCACAACGAGCTAGCACTCGTGAGGAGTCGATCAGATTGGGAGCTTCATGTGGACGATCCGTAGAGACTAGACATGTTGTGTGGCTGCATCACGATGATCAGACTCTCCCGACGATGATCAAATTACGGCGATCTACTACCCGCACAAAGGTATTGTGTTCTGAACACATTACAGTAAAGTATTTTCTGTTCGAATTTGAATTTTAAATTTAAATGAATGTATGCTATATATCATATTTAGATCCTAGTGTAGGATAAATTTATGTTAATTAATTAGATTAATTAATAATTTTTACTGTAAAATCATGATTTTGAAAAAATTTTAAAATTACCATTTTACCCCTGCACTAAATTTCCCACATATGGACCCATGAGCTCAAGTGCAAGAGGTGGATATTTCTACTTCATAACCTTCATAGACGACCTATCGAGGTATGGGTATGTCTATTTAATGAAGCATAAGTCGGAGCGTTTGAAATGTTCAAACTATTCTGAAATGAGGTAGAAAAATAAACTGAAAAGTGTATTAAAACTCTTCGATCTGATTGAGAAGGTGAATACCTTTCCAATGATTTTCTGACATATCTTGAGGAGAATGGGATTCTCTCTCAGTGGACATCTCCTGGAACACCACAGCATAATGGTGTGTCTGAAAGGAGGAATCGGACCTTGTTGGACATGGTTCGATCCATGATGGGGTTTGCTGGTCTGCCGATCTCCCTTTGGGGATATGCGCTCGAATCGACTTGTTACCTTCTAAATAGGGTTTCGAGTAAGTCTATAACCAAAATGCCATATGAGATATGGATAGGACGTAAGCCAATACTCTCGCACCTTAGGGTTTGGGGGTGTCCGGCTTATGTTAAACGTTTAATTACGGACAAGCTTGGACCAAGGTCTGACAAGTGTAATTTTATAGGGTACCCAAAAGAGACCAAAGGGTATTACTTCTACCTAGCTGATGAGCAAAAAGTGTTTGTCAGCCTTAAGGTAATCTTTTTAGAAAGGGAGTTCCTTGGTGAAGGGACTGTTGCCTCTAAGGTCGAACTTGACGAAATTCGACAAGTGGAAAATCTGATGCAAGTTGCTGAACCGGATTTAATTAGATCAGATCTGGAGCCCATTGATCAAGCACCCTTAAGGCGATTTGGTAGAGTACCACGTCAACCAGACAGATACTATGATTTCTTGGTCTGGGACAATGATCCTATCGAACTTGATGAAAATGATGAGGATCCGATCACCTACATGGATGCAATGCAGGGACCCGACTCTGAAAAATGGCTAGAGGCCATGAAATCCAAAATGGAGTCCATGAAGGTCAACGATGTGTGGATATTGGTTGACCCACCTGAAGGAGTAAAATCCATAGGGTGTAAGTGGGTCTTCAAGAGGAAGAGGGGCGCAGACGGAAAGGTGGAAACCTATAAAGCCCATCTGGTTGCCAAGGGATATCGTCAACATTATGGTATAGACTATGACGAGATATTTTCTCCTGTGGTAATGCTCAAATCCATTCGAATTATGCTTGCGATAGCTGCCCATCTGGACTATGAAATCTGGCAGATGGATGTGAAGACAGCTTTCCTAAATGGAGAGCTGGATGAAGAGGTGTATATGATACAACCTGAAGGATTCACATCTACTGATGAGTCTAAGGTGTGCAGACTACAGAGGTCCATTTATGGACTTAAGCAGGCATCCCGGAGTTGGAACATACGTTTTGATAAGACGATCAAGACGTATGGCTTCGTTAAGAACGGAGAAGAGTCTTGCATTTATAAGTGGGCTAATGGTCCAGTAGTGGTATTTCTTGTATTGTATGTGGATGATATTCTCTTAATCGAGAATGATGTCTTTGCATTACAGGGAATAAAGATTTGGCTGTCGTCACAGTTCTCCATGAAGGATTTGGAAGAAGCTTCCTACATCTTAGGGATGAGGATCTATAGGAATAGATCTAAAAGGTTGCTTGATTTATCCCGGTCTACGTATATAGATACTATGCTGAAGAGGTTCAGTATGGAGAATTTCAAGAAAGGCTATCTACCGATAGGCCATAGAATTTCTCTCTCGAAGAGGGATTGTCCGACAACACCTCAAGAGAGAGAGCGTATGGGTAGGATTCTATATGCTTCGACAGTGGGATCTATCATGTACGTCATGACATGTACATGACCAGATGTGGCATACTCACTAGGGGTAGTGAGTAGATACCAATCTGATCCAGGGAAGAATCATTGGAAGGTTGTTAAAACCATCCTGAAGTATTTAAGAAATACTAAGGACCAGTGGCTTGTTTATGGTGAATTGGACTTGAGACTTATAGGGTTTACAGACTCTAGTTTCCAGTCTGATCACGATGACAGTAAAAGTGTGTCGGGATTTATTTTTACCCTTAATGGTGGGGCTATCTGCTGGAAGAGTTCCAAGCAACACACAGTGGCTGATTCAGTTTGCGAGGCGGAGTATGTCACTGCATCAGATGCTGCCAAAAAAGCGGTATGGCTGAGAAAATTCATCACCAAGCTTGGAGTAGCACCCTCCCTTGTTGGTCCAGTTCTGCTCTGCTGTGATAGCTCTGGAGCCATTACTCAGGCGAAGGAACCCAAGGCACACCAGTGGACGAAGCATATTCTGCACCGCTACCATCTCATCCAGAAAATTATGGATCGAGGTGATGTCGACCTTCAGAAGATCGACGAAAAAGAGAACCTGGCTCACCCATTCACTAAAGCCATTACGGTGAAGGAGTTCGATGACTACAAGTCGAAGATGGGTATTAGATACTGCACCGATTGGCTTTAGGCCAAGTGGGAGATTGTTGGAAATAGTATCCCAAAGCCAATCATCAGTCTGTTAACGGTTGTGCTCATTTTTGTATATATACATGAATTATAAATTAATAAAAATTATTTTAATATTTTTCATCATAAAATATTTCATCTTTTAATGAACTCCTATGTTGTGGTGAAGTCCTTAGGACTATTTAGACTCGACAAAAGATGATTTGTCGTTTAGTCCTTAAATCTATTCGCGACCAAATGATACATTGTTACCAAGGACGATAACGTTTATCAAGCATAGGTCGTTGTGTGCCATATAGGTTGGTTGTCCTCTTAACCAATGAGTGTGGAGACACTGGTATGGCATATAGGTGAGATGTAAGGGTACATCTGCACTAAACATGACCGACTCCAGAGCTATTTCTGCTGTCAAGATTTGCTCCGATGGAATATGGGTATAAATATCCCTCCGACCTGAGACCGCCACGGTGACTTGCAAGCAACTCACTGCACTTAGGCACTGGACTACCTGAATTTTTAATTCAATGACGGAAGGCTGCTGGGTGTAGTCAAGTACTTGACTTGTTGGTACATGTGTCAAGATGGGATTGACCACTCTAGTTTAGGAGCTGTATACAGTTGTGTTTCAATTTAGCAAAATATTGGCCAGGGTAGTCTTTGTGAGGAGTCACAGGACTGTTTGAGTTGAGCACGATTCGGATGATCTAATTAGGGTTGACAGTTTAACCCTGAGTCATCCTAAACACAGAGGTCAAATGGATGAATTATATAGTAACCATATTCACGTAGGTTTTGAGTATTACGATTGCGACCATTTGACCTATCCGATCATCAGATACCATTGCTAGATGGTCACTTCAATTAGTACAGGAATTGGTTCCTGTGCTACCGGCTTAGGTTCGAACCTATGGGGTCACACACACTAGAGGTTCCTATCTGATCTGATAGCTGGTGAAGAGTCCTTCATGTCTGAGATTCTGTGATCGAGAATCAGGATTCTCTGATCATGAATTCCACACATTTTGGGTACCGGGGTCAAGAGTCCCACTGGTTTGGGACTCTTCGATCAGGGTTACATATCGATGAATTCTGATGTCCGATTACCCATCGAATTTGGACTCAATATTTATGAGAGATTTAATTAGTGATTTAATCACTAATTAACTCAATTTGATAGAGTAATTAATTTTGGATCAAGTTCAATTGAATTGGATTCTGTTAGGTTTGACCCGATTAGGTTAAGAGTTGACCTAATCATTGAGATGGTTTGGTCCCTGATATGATCAGGGGTTGGGCTTAATCAATTTCTGATTTGATTAGGATTTTATTGAGTCTAATTAAACCTAATTAAGTTGGGTTTAAATTGGTCTAATTGGGTCTAACTTATTTGGTTCAATTAGGTTGGTTTAAATAATGAAACCACCTTGACCCATTCTCCCTGCACCACCTCACTTCCACTACGCCCATTTGAATTCACGAGAAGGAAGTTCTCATAAATTTTTCCTCACGCAAAGCCCTCCTCACGCCCTACTTTAATGCACCATATGAGTGGATAAGAATGATTGGTTGTCCATTCAAATTCAAAACAAATTTTGAATTTGAATGAGCAACCAATCTTAGCACCTTGACCTTATCTTCTTTTAACGCACCATTTATTACACGAGAAAATGTTTCTCATGAAATTAAGCCACACCCTCCTCTTCTCACGCCCTTAGTGGATAGGAATAAATTGGTTTCCATTTGAATTCAAAATTTTATTTGAATTCAAATGTGCAATTACTCATCTTTATCCTCTCACGTGGATAAGACGTTTGACATTATTTTAAAAGGAGGAGAAGAGTCGGGCGTGTAAAAGAAAAATTTTGGAGAGAAAATTTGGGTGTGAGGAATCCTTGTGTGCAAGGTGAAGGTCAATATCCTTCCGAGAGAAAAAGAAAGAAAAGAAAGAAAAAGTGTGCGCAGGGTTTCAGTGAGTTCTTCAAGGTTTCAGCCTGGATTTTGGAAAGTGAGAAGGTGAGCTACGAGTGTCGTGAGCCCACCAAATTTTAGGAAGATCTTCAACATCCTCTCAAGCACATTTGCTGATGATCTGGAGTATTCAATAAATTGGTAGACATCGATCGAAGGAGTTCGATCAGCATCGGCCGTCGAAAGGGCTCTACAATGAGCTAGCACTCGTGAGGAGTCGATCAGACTGGGAGCTTCGTGTGGATGATCCGTAGAGGCCAGACACACTGTGTGGCTACATCATGATGATCAGACTCTCCTGACAATGATCAGATTGCGGCGATCTACTACCGGTACAAAGGTATTGTGTTCTGAACACATTACAGTAAAGTATTTACTGTTCAAATTCGAATTTCAAATTTAAATGCATGCATGCTATATATCATATTTAGATCTTAGTATAGGATAAATTTTTATTAATTAATTAGATTAATTAATAATTTTCACTGTAAAATAATTTATTTTAAAAAATTTTTAAAATTACCATTTTACCCCTGCACTGAATTTTCCCACACATACCATATCCAGGGATCACGCCACATCAGTGAAGGGTATAGTTCATGTAGGCTAGATCAATACCTCAAAAAATAAAAGGATATGAAATAAAAGTATAATTGTATTACATAAAAATTAAATACAAGAGAAAAATAAAAATTCATTTGCAGGCTTCATCATATTCTTGGATTGAAGGGATTTAGCCACGCATTTAGATCTCTAGCTCCATATTCATCTTTTCTTTTGGATCCCTAATCCTCTTTTATTTTTTCTCTAATTTTTCCTTGCTTTTCCATTGATTTTTTCTACTCCTACTTTTATTTTCAGAATAAGTGAATTTTTCAACTTTTTTCGGTAGCAAAAGGAGTCCTAAAATCCTTAGAATTCGTATTATAACCATAGGAATTAATTTTGGCCGTCAGATCCCATTTTGATCACCCAGGTCAGCCCAAAAATTATTGATCAAGTCCTTCTCAAGTCGGATGTGTTCTCAGCTGTCTGATCGCACCCTAGATGAATTTTTGGCCATTGATCAGTGCCTCTAATTTTCTTAACACAGTCGGGATCGATGTTGGCCGTTGGATCAGACTCCAGATTTATTTTCGGCCATCGGATCATGCAAAGTGGCTTCCACCCACCATGGACTACGCTGTGGATCGTGAAACTGTTCTGTGGACCATACCCCTGAATCTGTAGATCAAGCAATCGGTCCATCATGCATCGAAGGCTTTAAAAATTATTTTTTAGGGTATTTTGACTTGATTTTCACTCTGATTTTTGCCTGAAAAATAAGAAAAAATATGCATTAAATTTTTTAAAAGTTTCTCATTATTTTGGTGCTTAAAAGTGCTTAATAAAATTATCATCTATTTTTCATAAATATGCTCTAATTTTATATTTTTTAAAATTATTTATTTTTATAAAAAAATCTAATTTATTCATGAAATTAGATTTTTAAGAAGATGTTAGCACCATAAATTATCAAAAATATGTTCAAATAAATATAAAAATATATCACTTATCAGGGTGCT
This sequence comes from Elaeis guineensis, assembly GCF_000442705.2. Lineage (NCBI taxonomy): Eukaryota > Viridiplantae > Streptophyta > Magnoliopsida > Arecales > Arecaceae > Elaeis > Elaeis guineensis. The sequence goes on along the minus strand of NC_026006.2, from coordinate 28,088,555 downwards.
AACTCTTGGTGCTCCACCTCCTCATATAGGGAAATTAATCCTCATGCAAGAATAAATGATGGGAAGGAGTTCCAAGTGCAGAAAAACTCCTCTTCTTCCACACCCATAAATATCATATATTAATGGTGTCACACCCCCGACTCGAGATTTGAATCGAGGGTCATGGCAACCACTGCATACTCGGAAAACTTGTCCCATAAGCATGCAAGGCATCTCATCATGATATCTTACACATAAAGTTAAATCATTTTTAAAATTTTTAACAAATAAATCTTAGTTCAAATAATAAATCAAAACTCAGTGTCCAAAAGAAAAAATAATTGTCTGACAAAGTCAACACTAAAAAAAAAATAAAAGTCTTGAATCAATTCTGAAAAAATCCTAAATCAATGAGCTAACTCCATCACTAATTGCTCTCCCAACCGAAATTCCGCATCACGCTAATTTTCTAAATCTGTAAGAAAAACATAAAACTCATCATGAGCTAAATAGCCCAGTAAGCAGTGTATACCTTTAACTGAATAAATCAGGCAAATAATACTATACATATCGATTTACTGATAATAACAAAATCAATATGTAACTTCATGAAATCATAATCATACTATCAATCATATATAAAATTCAATTCATCATAATTTCAAATTATGCTTATCATCTTAAATTCATCAATTTCTTAAGTTCTTCTTACCAACCATGACTATGACCATATTATCCTTGTGGCAGGGTCATAATACCGCGTATCTACTTACAGTGGGCTGCGATCATCTGGCAGCCAAGTCCTTTGGAACCGCTGGTCTCTCTGGCGATTTGTCGCTGGTCTCTTTGGCGACATGTCGCTGGTCTCACTGGCGACATAAACCCTCAGGACAATCAATTGCCAACGTATATGCCTCCATTGGCGGGGTCCTTAACACAGTCAGATTGTCAATTTCATATTGTCTACCAATTCATATATTATTTTCAAAAATAATATAAATAAATGATATTCGAGTCAAATCAATCATATCATTCTTTGTGATCATACATCATCATAATAATTGTTCAACAAATAATTTCAATCATAAATAATTTTTATAATTAACTTTAATCATAAATAATTTCAATAATTATTTCAATAAATAATTTCAATCACAAGCTGCATAAATTTATTTAATTCAAAATTTATAATTTACCAGATAAATTTAATAAAAGTAAACACTACTTATCTCAAAAGAAAATCCAAACTAGGAATTCTAGAAATCTCAAAAATTCTTCTCTAAATCTGATACGTCAAATATCATATTTTTAATCAAAATTTTATTGAATTAAAAATAATTAAAATTTATTAAAATCTAATGTCCCCACAAGGATCAACTTGACGACAGCATCCAGGATTTTCGGACTAATCCATGGAAACCCTACTTATATTTCTTTTAATTATTGTTATTATATTTATTTATTTATTTATTTTTTTAATTAATTCCATAAATCTTAAAAATCTAAGAGAGAGTGAGTAGAGAGAGAAAGTTTCTCTCTCCCTTTCTTTTTTTTTCTTCTTTTCTCTTTTTTTTTTCTTTTCTTCTTTTTCTTTTCTCTTTTTTCTTCTTTTTCTTCTTTTTCTTCTCTTTTTTTTCTTCTCGGGCTCCTTCTAGGTCGGAACAGGGGACGGCAGGGCCCTTCCTTGGTCGGGCCGTTCAGGCCGCGGCCGCCACGGTGGAGGCCGACGGCAGAGGGAGGCCACTCCCCTGGTTATGGAGAGGCATGGCCGGCGGTCGATTGCGATCGCCGGCGTCAGAAAGTCCAAGGGAAAAGAGGCCAAAACAGGGGTCTCTTTTCTGACCAAGAATCGGCGACACCCATCGCTGACAGTCGCGTACAAAGGCACGGGAAGAAGGGGAAGGAGGAGAGGAAGAGAAGAAGAACTCACTTCGGCCTCCGGTGACCCCACCGGCGAGCAATCACAGCGAGAACAAAATGGGTGTCCGCGGCTCCTAATCGGGAGATCAGGGAGAAGGAGAGGGGAAGAGGGCCGATGATTGATTTCTAAGGAGGGGGAGGGTCTTTTTATAGAGAGCCCTAGGTCTCCGAGAGATCCTAGGACTCTCGATTCACCACGGTCTTGTCGGAGAAGAAGACTCCCATCGGGAGTCTTCTTCTCGATTTTTCCCCTGTTTTTGCTTTGTTTTTTTTTTTTTTTGGGCTTGGCTTGGGTCTCGACGGTATGGGCTTGGGCTTTGGGCTATGACATTCTTCACCCCTAAAAAGAAATTTCGTCCTCAAAATTTTTCATACCTGTGGTCTCGAAGAGCTGGGGATATTTTTGCTTCATTTCTTCCTCTAGCTCCCAAGTAGCTTCTCTTTTTGAATGTCGACTCTACTATACCTTGACATAAGGAATGTTGCGACGTCTCAGCACCTATTCTTTACGGTCCATAATCCATATCGGATATTCTTCATATGATAGATCTTTTCTGGCTTGCACTGGTTCAAGTTCCACGATGTGACTTGGGTCTGGTAAATATTTCTTTAACATAGAAACATGAAAAATATTATGTACTCCTGCAAGTGAAGGTGGTAAGGCAAGTCTATAAGCCACCTCACCAATTCTTTTCAAAATCTCAAACGGACCCACATATCTAGGATTCAATTTGCCACGAATGCCAAATCTTGAGATTCCTTTTGAAGGAGATACTTTGAGAAATACATGGTCATCGACTTGAAATTCAAATTTTCGTCTCTTGTTATCTGCATAACTTTTCTGTCTGCTTTGTGCTGTCCGAAGTCATTCTTTAATTAATTGAATCTTCTTGACTGCTTGTTGAACAAGTTCGGGATCCAATATTCTCCACTCACCAACATCATCCCAGTGAATCGGTGATCAACATCTTCTACCATATAAAGCTTCATAAGGTGCCATACCAATGCTAGCCTGATAACTGTTATTGTAAGCGAACTCAATCAAAGGTAGATGCTCATCCCATGAACTTTTCATATCCAAAATACAGATTCTCAACATATCTTCTAAGATCTGAATAGTTTTCTCTGACTGACCATCAGTCTGTGGATGAAAAGCTGTACTGAAGTTCAATTTTATTCCTAATACCTTGTGTAAGCTCTTCCAAAACTGTGATACAAATCTGGTGTCTCGATTCGATATGATGGTCACTGGAATTTCATGTAGCCTTACAATTTCTTTCATATACAACTTTGCTAGTCTTTCCAAAGTAAATCCAACTCTAATTGGTAGAAAGTGTGCAGACTTTGTCAATCGGTCCACAATCACCCAGGCTGCATCATTTTTATTTGGAGTCTTAGGTAGTCCAGTTACAAAATCCATAGTAATATGTTCCCACTTCCATACTGGAATATCAAGAGGTTGAAGTAGTCCCACAGATCTCTGATGTTCAGCTTTAACTTGTTGACACACCAAACATTGAGCCATGAATTGAGCGATCTCTCTCTTCATATTATTCCACCAGTATATTTTTTTTAAGTCTCTATACATCTTAGTACCTCCCGGATGAACTGTATAACCGATCTGATGTGCTTCCTGAAGTATTTCATGCTTGAGTACTGAATCATTAGGTACGCAAATCCTATTTTCGAATCTCAACAAACCATCTTCATGTATCTTGAATTCAGATTGAACACCAGCTTTCACTGAATTTCTTATTTTCATTAGTTGTGGATCATCATTTTGGGCAACTGAAATTCTTTCAATGAGTGTTGGCTGAACCCTCATGTTGGCTAATCGTACTGTTGAGTCATATATTCGGATGTCTAATTTTAGTTTTCTTATATCCTCCAATAATTGACTTTGATGTGTGATTGAAACCACCAAATTTTTCACAAATTTTCTACTAAGGGCATCAGCAACAACATTAGCTTTTTCAGGATGATAATGGATTGTTAAATCATAATCTTTCAACAGTTCTAACCACCTTCTCTGCCTCATGTTTAATTTCTTTTGCGTAAAAATATACTTCAAACTCTTATGATCAGTAAACACTTCACACTACGCACCGTCTAAGTGATGTCTCTAAATTTTTAGGGTAAAAATCACTGCAGCTAATTCTAAATCATATGTCGGATAATTCTGTTCATATGGTTTCAATTGTCTTGAGGCGTAGGCCACTACCTTACCATGTTGCATCAATACACAGCTGAGTCCCTTTTTAGATATATCACTATATATTGTGAATCCTTCATCTCCTGTTGGTATAGTAAGAATAGGGACTGAAACTAATCGTTGTTTTAACTCTTGAAAACTCTGTTCACAATCTTCGGTCCACTCGAATTTAATCCCTTTTTGAGTAAGACGAGTCAATGGTGCAGCTATGCGGGAGAATCCTTCTACAAATCGTCTGTAATATCCTGTCATTCTCAGAAAGCTTCGAATCTCAAAAATATTTATAGGTCTATTCCATTGCATCACAGCTTTCACTTTTGTTGGATCCACAGAAATTCTATCCTTAGATATGATGTGTCCTAAAAAGACTATTTTGTCCAACCAAAATTCATACTTCTTAAATTTGGCATAAAGCTTTTCTTTCCTCAATATTTGTAGTACACACCGTAAATATTCTTTATGCTCCAATTTACTTCTTGAATATATCAAGATATCGTCAATAAATACGACGACAAACTTATCAAGATAGGATCTGAATATTCTATTCATTAAATCCATAAAGACTGCTGGAGCATTGGTTAACCCAAATGGCATCACTAAAAATTCATAATATCCATAATGAGTTCTAAATGCAGTCTTTGGTATGTCCTCTATTTTAATTTTTAGCTGATGATATCCTAAACGAAGATCAATTTTAGAAAAGACTTGTGCACCTTGCAGCTGATCAAACAAATCATCGATCCGAGGTAGAGGGTACTTATTTCTGATAGTATTTTTGTTCAACTCTCTATAGTCGATACAAAGTCTCATACTACCATCCTTCTTCTTCACAAATAAGACTGGAGCTCCCCAAAGATATACACTAAGCCTTATAAAACCTTTATCCAATAAATCCTGTAATTGATCTTTTAACTCCTTCAACTCCATAGGGGCCATTCTATAAGAAGCTTTAGAAATCAGACTGGTATTGGGCACCAACTCAATGGTAAATTTAATTTTTTTGTCTGGTGGTAGTCCGGTTAAATCATCAATGAATACATCCGAAAATTCATTTACGATAGGAATATCCTGTAGCTTCAATTCATCATGTTCTTTATTCTTTATTGAAACTAGGTAACCTCTACATCTCTTTCTTAGCATCTGTCTAGCTTGCACAAATGAAATAATACGTGGAGGGGTGGTTCCTGTACTTCCATCAAAACTGAATGTTAATTCTTTCGGTATGTGAAAGTTCACTCTCTTTCCATAACAATCCACAGAGGCATGGTAAGTAGCAAGCCAATCCATTCCTAAAATGACATCGAAATCATGCATATCTAGGACCACCAAATCTGTCGGTAATTCTCTTTCTCCTATTCTGATACTACATGACTTGCACACACTTTCAGTACTCAAAATACCACCTACTGGTGTCTCAACATATAATTTAGTTTTCATAGGTTCACATACTATATCATGTTGTCTAATAAAAGTAGTAGATATAAAGGAGTGTGTAGCACCAGAATCAAACAAAACTGAAGCATGAATACCAGATACAGGAATGATAACTATCACCACAGCATTGGAGGTCTGAGCATCCTGTTGTGTGAGTGCATAGATCCTTCCTTGAGTTTTCAGCCTTTGACCTCCGTCCTTTATTTGTGTGGGTCTATTCTCATCCATCTAGGGGCAATCTGCAATCTTGTGTCCTTTCTGTCCACATCTAAAACAAGAACCAGTATTCCATGGGCAATTAGAAGACTCATGCTCTCTTCGACCACATCTCGAACATCTAGCTGCCTCATTCTCACGATTCTTATCAATTGCTGGCTTCTTTGCTGGACCCTTATTGTTTTGATTTCGCCCTTGAGTTCCACCAAACTTATTTCTCTTCTTCTGATTCTGTTCTCTCTTCGCATGAGCTTCATTAACTTCCCTCTCAATTATTAGAGCTTTATTCACAACTGAGGCATAAGTAGTTAACTCATAGGGTATAATTTATTTTCTAATTTCTATCGTCAGTCTCATTTCAAATTTATGTACTCTGTCTTGTTCAATCTTAACTAATCTTGGAACAAATTTGGCTAACTCCGTAAATTTAGCTTCATATTCTACAACGGATCTGTTCCCCTATTTTAGATGAATGAACTCCTACTCTTTTTGTATTCTGACACTTCGAGGGAAGTACTTGTCAAAGAATTTATCTTAGAATCTCTCCCAAGTGAGTGGTATCCTATCGTGCTCATATTTTTGTTCCAGTATACGCCACCAGTTGTATGCCTCGCCTTGTAATAGATATGCTGTGAAGCAGATCTTTTCTTCATCATGGCATTCTTGCACAGCGAATGCCTTCTCCATTTTCATAATCCAGTTATCTGCTTCCAGTGGCTCGATGGTCCCTTTGAAGGCTGGAGGGGCTAGCTTCTTAAATTCGATGATATTGTTTCTCTGCATCGGGTGTTCTCCATGTCCAGGTGTCGGTGGAAAATGCTGACGTGGCTGTGCATGTTGTTGTTGAAGTAACTATTACTGTGTTTGAACTACTCTGATCAGAGTTTGCATTAGTTGAGTCATGTTCAGCTCCTCCTATACTGTCGGAGTATTTTCGGTAGGATCAAGGATTCCCTCCTGCTGAGTTGTGCCGCTATTTAATTGGGGAGTGTTATCGCCAAGTGAATTTGATGTCCCTCTTACCGTTCCTTGAGTATTCTTCGTTCGTCGTGGAGGCATATTGACCTATGATAAATTTGAGATAATAACTTATATCCTTAATAAAGTTATAAACTTACTTGAGATAGGTCAGATCATAATCATCATAACTAACCTTTCAATTTCTTAATATCTACCCATCACTCGCTCACTCTATTCTACATGTCTTTATCTATCTACTTATGCTCTGATACCATATTAATCGTCACATCCCCGACCCGAGATTTGAATCGAGGGTCATGGCAACCGCCGCATACTCATAGAAAACTTGTCCCATAAGTATGCAAGACATCTCATCATGATATCTTACACATAAAGTTAAATTATTTTTTAAATTTTTAACAAATCAAACCTTAGTTCAAATAACAAATCAAAACTCAGTGTCCAAAAGAAAAAATAATTGTCTGACAAAGTCAACACTAAAAAAAATAAAAGTCTTGAATTAATTTTGAGAAAATCCTAAATCAATGAGCTAACTCCATCACTAATCGCTCTCCCAACCGAAATCTCACATCACGCTAATTTTCTGGATCTGTAAGAAAAACATAAAACTCATCATGAGCTAAATAGCCCAGTAAGCAGTGTATACCTTTAACTGAATAAATCAGGCAAATAATACTATACATATCGATTTACTAATAATAACAAAATCAATATGTAATTTCATGAAATCATAATCATACAATCAATCATATATAAAATTTAATGCATCATAATTTTAAATTATGCTTATCATCTTAAATTCATCAATTTCTTAAGTTCTTCTTACCAACCATGACTATGACCACATTATCCCTGTGGTAGGGTCATAATACCGCGTATCTGCTTGCGGTGGGTTGTGAATCATCTGGCAACCAAGTTCTTTGGAACTGCTGGTCTCTCTGGCAGTTTGTCACTGGTCTCTCTGGCGACATGTCGCTGGTCTCGCTGACGACATAAACCCTCAGGACAATCAATTGCCAACGTATATGCCCCCATTGGCGGGGTCCTTAATATAGTCAGGTTGTTAATTTCATATTATCTTCCAATTCATATATTATTTTTAAAAATAATATAAATAAATGATATTCGAGTCAAATCAATCATATCATTCTTTGTGATCATACATCATCATAATAATTGTTCAACAAATAACTTCAATCATAAATAATTTTTATAATTAACTTTAATCATAAATAATTTCAACAATTATTTTAATAAATAATTTCAATCACAAGCATGCATAAATTTATTTAATTTAGAATTTATAATTTACCAGATAAATTCAATAAAAGTAAACACTACTTACCTCAAAAGAAAATCTAAACTAGAAATTTTAGAAATCTCAAAAATCCTTCTCTGAACCTGATACGTCAAATATCATATTTTTAATCAAAATTTTATCGAATTAAAAATGATTAAAATTTATTAAAATCTAATGTCTCCACAAGGATCAACTTGACGACAGCATCCAGGATTTTCGGACTAATCCATAGAAACCCTACTTATATTTCTTTTAATTATTATTATTATATTTATTTATTTATTTATTTATTTGTTTTTTAATTAATTCCATAAATCCTAAAAATTTAAGAGAGAGAGAGAGCAGAGAGAGAAAGTTTCTCTCTCCCTTTCCTTTTTTTTTCTTTTCTCTTTTTTTTTCTTTTCTTCATTTTCTTTTCTCTTTTTTCTTCTTTTTCTTCTTTTTCTTCTATTTTTTTTCTTCTTGGGCTCCTTCTAGGTCAGAACAGGGGACGGCAGGGCCCTTCCTTGGCCGGGCCGTTCAGGCTGCGGTCGCCACGGCAGAGGCCGGCGACAGAGGGAGGCCACTCCCCTGGTTACGGAGAGGCATGGCCGGTGGTCTATTGTGATCGCCAGCGCCGGAAAGTCCAAGAAAAAAGAGGCCAAAACAGGGGTCTCTTTTCCAATCAAGAATCGGTGACACCCGTCACCGACAGTTGCGCACAAAGGCACGGGAAGAAGGGGAAGGAGGAGAGGAAGAGAAGAAGAACTCATTTCAGCCACCGGTGACCCCACCAGCGAGCAATCATGGCAAGAATAAAATGGGTGTCCGCAACTCCAAATCGGGAAATCAGGGTGAAGGAGAGGGGAAGAGGGCCGATGATCGATTTCTAAGGAGGGGGAGGGTCTTTTTATAGAGAGCCCTAGGTCTCCGAGAGATCCTAGGACTCCCGATTCACCACGGTCTCGTTGAAGAAGAAGACTCCCATCGGGAGTCTTCTTCCCGATTTTTCCCCTGTTTTTGCTTTTTTTTTTTTTGGGCTTGGCTTGGGTCTCGACGGTATGGGCTTGGGCTTTGGGCTATGACAAATGGTATGTGAAAGAAATAAATAGAATGAAAAATAAAGAGATGTATTAAAAGAAAAACTCTTCTTTTATCACATCCATAAATTTTGGCATTGAATTTAGGTGAGTGGCATGGAGAATGTCTTTCACACATGAAACACTTTCATGTAAAGGTAAGAAACCAATTGAATATGGACTTACAGGAAAGTATCCAATCTGATCGGATCGTCAGGGTGTGATTTGAAAAATTTTTCTATAATAAGCTAATATAAATTTTATGTTACTTGATATGCAGCAGAATAGAGATCAAAATTCTCAAGAGATTCTCGAATCCAATGCCTTGCGAGATCTGAAAGCATGGGTCCTCTACTTCACACACACGCCAAGCCCCGTAGGAAAGAGGGATGAAGCATTTGCATCAAACCTTGAGAAGGGAACAGAAGGAAGAAGGAGATCTAATTTCTTCTCCTGATTATTGCCTAGAAAGGAGGACACCTAAGGGACACCACGCCAAGAGAAGGGATGCCAACTCCTTGTCGCACACACCCTTCCATCTCATGGTGAAGTGGAAACAATTTTGTCGCACAAATTTTTCTTAATCACCGACTGATATGTGGTCTCCCTTTAAATAGGTGAGGCTTTCAAATTTGATCCAAAGACCCAACTAGTTAGGTGTCCAAATCTTAACCAAAGTGGAGTCCTAAATGAGAAAGGAGAGCGCCCATCATACTTCACATGAACAACCTTTCATGCACACACATATGGGTGGAAAAATCACCGCTCCACCTTTCTTTTGGTTAGCTCCCATGAGAGAGAGTCTCAAAATTTTGGGACTTTTTGGTTCTCAACCAAATTGCTTCAAATTTGACTCGATTTGGATTCAATTTGATCCAATTTGAACCAGATTCAAAAGGCCTGTCAATCCTAATCTAATTAGCATCCTGATCCAAGTCTAACTTAAATTTTTAACCCAATTCAAGCTTAATCAAATTAGATCTAATCTAAAATTAATTTGCCCTTGAATTCAATCTCTCATAAATCTTTTGGATCATTGCTCAAATCATTATCATCCTCAGAATTAAATTTGAACCTCATGTCTAGTGCTAGCTAGACATAGTCAACTGTTTAATCTCATATGACCTTCTATCTTAATTCTCAATTAAGCTAATCTATTAATCTAATCAAGTCATGTACTTCTAAATTGAACTCATAGACTTAGATTAATTCTTTTCTATGTCGTTTGTGAAGGAACCAGATCTAGGGTTTCAGGGTTAGATCTTTGAAACTTTTTCAAGATCAGGCAGCGAAAGACTAAAATAAATCAAAAATTTATCTTATAAAATTAAAAAAATTTTAGATCTAAGATCTTATTATATGATTATTATATGATATTAAATCAAAAATTAAAATATAAAAAGCAAGAGCTACATGTTGATCATATCAACATGTTTCTATACTACATCTAATGTATGTAAAATATAATAGATCAGATCTATTACCTTGCAAGTTAGATGTTCTAACTTTACTGATCTGGGCTTGAGGATGATGTTATGAGTTGTACATGCTTCCGACCTATAGGAGTCATCCACATGAGCCCATGAATCACGATCAGAAGTCCTGGTCCAAGAAATCAGCACAGTATGCTAGTACTGCGCTGATCCTTCTTCGATGGTCGATCAGATGCCTCCTTCTTCTTGATTTGGATTCTTCCAAAGATAAAAAATAGGAGGAGTTTTAGATAAGATACTCTCAGAAAGCTTATAGATGGAGGAAGGGAAGAGATGAACCCAGCAACTCTAGAAGAAAACCCTCTTCTTCTTCTTTTTGCTCTAACCCAGACACCTACTTTTGTGTCTATTAGATCTCCATGCCCTAAGACTCTTTCTTCTTGATTTTTGGACATCCAAAAGGTCTCTCAATACTCTATGTTTTACAAAAAATTTATGAAAAAAATTATTTTAAATAGAGAGATATGAAGAGTCCTTGTCTAGCTCAAATACCTAGTCAAGGATTATCCAAACAAGGCAAGACAAGGGGGCGCCCAACTCTTGGGTGTCCCATCCTTCTTTTTATATTATGGATCATCAAAAAAGGGTGCATATTATATGCCATAAAAGTCATAAAAATCTCAAAAAAAATCTGGATAAAATTAGTGCCATAAGGAAAGAGTTTTGGTTTCCTAAAACTCTATCTCATAAAATTTGAAATCCAAACTAATTCCTACTTTGACTTGATCCACAACCACATTCCATATAAGAGAGAAAGAGAGGAGAGTTTTGGGCATGTGTGAAGACCTGGGAGAGAGAGTTTTGTCACACAAAATAAGAGAGAGTGGGTGTGGGGGGCTAAGGTGGCGCAAGGTGGAATCCTAGTCTTACTAAGATTCAATCTATGACTTGTTCAAATTTGGTTTCTCAAACCAAATCAAACCAAAATCAAATCAACCTAATTAAAATAGATTTTAACCCAATTAAAAATTTAATTTAATCAAATTAAATTAGATTTAAATCTAATTTAATTTTTTAATCAAATTAAAAATTAGATTGACCCAAGTCCTATTTGAACTAGGACTAGTTTTTTTTTGCACTTGGCTTATCCAATAAATCAATTGGACTTGATCCAATCAAGCCCAAACCAAATCTAATTAAATTATATTTAATTAAACTTAATCTCAACCCATTGGCTTAATCAAATTAAGCTAATTAGTAATCAAATTACTAATCGATCCTCCTGCAACACTTGCACTAGGTTAAATGTCAATCATATTGATCGTTTAATCCTAGAACGATTCTTAATCGTTGATCAACCATCCGATCCGATCATAAACTGTAATGTGTGTGACCTCATAGGTCCAAAACTAAACCGGTAGCATAAAAATAAATTTTTATACTAATCAAAGTGACCATCTAGCAATGGTACCCGATGATCAGATAGGTCGAATGTGTAGAACAATATCCTTAGAAGCCATACGGATATAGTTTCCATATAATTTATCTCCTTGACCAAAATGCTCATAGGACACCTCAGAGTTCAATTGTCAACTCTAATCGAGTTGTCCATATTGTATTTCAAAATATCAAATCCATCTGATGATTATCTTGGCCAAGGTTTTGCTAAATTGAAATATAGCGACTCATTCTTCTCCAACTCTTGGAGTGGTCAATCCCATCTTGATCATACTTTGATTTTGCAAGTACTTGACTGTGCCCAGAAGCCTTTCATCACTAAATTAAAAATTTAGTTAGTCCAGTACCAAAGCATAGTGAGTTGCTTGCAAGTCACTGAGACGATCTCAGGTCTAAGGGACACTTATACTTATATCCCATCAGAGACATTCTCGATAGCAGAATGCTCTGGAGTTGGTCACGTTCAATGATGATGTACCTTTATATCTCACCTGTATGCCATACCAGTATCTCCATACTCCTTGGTTAAGAGGACAACCAATCCATATGGCCTACAGCGACCTATGCTCGATAGAGATTGTCGTCCTTATTAACAGCCTATCATTTGGTCGTGAACAGTTTTAAAGACTAATCGATAAATCCTCTCTTTATCGAACCTAAATAGTCCTAAGGACTTCATCATCACAACAGAGTTCATTAGAAGATGAAAAATTATGATGAAAATACTAAAAATATATTTTATTTATTAACAAATCAATTACAATACTTGGTTGCTCAACCATCAATAGGCTGATGATTGATATTTGGAATATATTTTCCAACAACTCCCACTTGTCCTAAAGCCATTCGGCACAATATCTAATACCCATCTTCGACTTGTGGTTGTAGAACTCCTTTATTGCCAGGGCTTTAGTGTAGGGTCGGCCAGGTTCTCCTTTCCGTCGATCTTCTGAAGGTTGACGTCACCTCGATCCATGATCTCTCAGACCAGGTGGAAGCGATGCAAAATGTGCTTCATCCGCTGATGTGCTTTGGGTTTCTTTGCCTGAGCTATAGCACCTGTGCAGTCATAGTAGAGCAGAATCGGACCATCGAGGGAGGGTGCTACTCTGAGCTCAATGATGAATTTCTTCAGCCACACTGCTTTCTTTGCAGCATCCGATGCTGTGATATACTCCACCTCACAAATAGAGTCTGTTACAGTATGCTGTTTGAAACTCTTCCAGCAGATAGCTTCACCATTCAGGGTAAAGATATAACTCAACATGCTTCTGCTGTCATCATGGTCAGATTGAAAGCTGGAGTCTGTGAACCCCATAAGTTTCAGATCTGACTCATCATAAACCAACCATTGGTCCTTAGTATTTCTCAAATACTTAAGGATGGCTTTAACCACTTTTCAGTGATTTTCTCCAGGATCAGATTGGTATCTATTCACTACTCCTAGTGAGTATGCCACATCTTGCCTTGTACATGTCATGGTGTACATAATAGATCCCATGGTCGAAGCATATGGGACTCTACTGATACGCTTTCTCTCTTCAGGAGTTGTCGGACCATCTTTCTTAGAGAGAGAAATTTTATGGCCTATCGATAGATAGCCCTTCTTAAAATTCTCCATGCTGACCTCTTCAGCACAGTGTCTATATACATAGACTGGGATAACCCAAGCATCCTTTTAGATCTATCTCTATAGATCTTCATCCCTAGGATGTAGGATGCTTCACCCAAGTCCTTCATGGAGAACTACGATGACAACCAAACTTTTATTCCCTGTAGTGCGGGGATGTCATTTCCGATTAAGAGAATGTCATCCCCGCACAAGATAAAGAATACCACAACTGGACCATTTATCCATTTATAGATGCAGGACTCTTCTCCATTCTTAATGAAGCCATATATTTTGATCACCTTATCAAAATGCATGTTCCAATTTCGAAAAGCTTGCTTCAATCCATAAATGGATATCTGAAGCTTGCACATCTTGGACTCATCTGTGGATGTAAACCCCTCAGGTTGTATCATATACACCTCTTTGATCAGCTCTCCATTCAGGAAAGCTGTCTTTACATCCATCTGTCAGATCTAATAATCCAGATGGGCAGCTATTGCAAGTATTATCCAAATAGATTTGAGCATTGCCACAGGGGAGAACATCTTGTTATAGTCAATACCATAGTGTTGACGATATTCTTTGGCAACCAGATGGGCTTTATAGGTCTCCACCTTTCTGCCACTCCCCTCTTTTTTTTGAAGACCCATTTACACCCAATGGGTTTAACCCCTTGAGGTGGGTCAACCAATGTCCATACATCATTGACCTTCATGGACTCCATTTTGGATTTCATGGCTTTCAGCCATTTTTTAGAATTAGATCTCTGCATTGCATCCATATAGATGATTGGATCCTCATCATTCTCATCGAGTTTGATGGGATCACCGTCCTGGACCAAGAAACCATAGTATCTATCCGACTGATGCGGTACTCTATCGGATCACCTTAATGGTGTAGGTACATTGAGCTCCGGATCTGATCTAATCAAATCTGACTCAGGTTCAGCTATTGATGTCGGTCCTTCTACTTGTTGAATTTCATCAAGTTCAACCGTAGAGGCAACGGTTCCTTCACCAAAAAACTTCTTTTCTAAAAAGGTTGCCTTAAGGCTGACGAACACCTTTTGTTCATCAGTATGGTAGAAAAAATATCTTTTGGTCTCTTTAGGGTACCCTATGAATGTGCATTTGTCAAACCTAGGTCCAAGTTTATCTGTAACTAATCATTTGATATAGGCCGGACACCCTCAGACCCTAAGGTGTGAAAGTGCTGGCTTACGCCCTATCCATATCTCATATGGAGTCTTAATTACAGACTTACTTGGAACCCTATTTAACAGATAACAGACCGAATCGAGTGCATACCCTAGAAGGATATCGGCAAGTTGGCAAAATCCATCATGGATCAGACCATGTCTAACAGAGTCTGATTTCTCCTTTCAAACACACCATTATGCTGTGGTGTTCCTGGAAGAGTCTATTGGGAGAGAATCCCATTCTCTCCTACATATGTGAGAAACTCATCAGAAAAGTATTCTCCTCCTCGGTCAGATCGAAGAGTTTTAATACTCTTCCCAGTTTATTTTTCTACATCACTTCGAAATCATTTGAACATTTCAAATGAATCTGACTTATGTTTCATCAGATAGACATATCCATATCTGGATAGATCATCCGTGAAAGTAATGAAGTAGAAATATCCACCTCTAGCACTTGTGCTCATGGGCCCGCATACATCAGTATGTACTAGGCCCAAGAGCTCAATAGCTCTCTCACCTTTTTCGGTAAAAGGGACTTGGTCATTTTATCAAGAAAATAGGACTCACAGGTTGGAAGTGATTCACAATCACTGACTTCGAAGATTCCCACTTTAGTCAACCTGTTTATCCTGTTCTTGTTTATATGACTTAGCCTACAGTGCCATAAGTAGATATCTAATACACTATCTAATCTAGGATGCTTGCCAGTAGAATAGACTACGTTAACAGGTTGTGATGATATATACACACCATTATTCAAATGTCCATAAAAAATAGTAACACCATTTATAATGATATTACAAACTTGTTTCTTTATTGAAAATTCATAATCATTTTTGGCCAAAAGGCCTACAGAAATAACATTTAAAAAGAAACTGAGACATAAATGACAATCATTAAGAACAACGGTATGGGACTCAAATACAAGTTTCAAGATTTTTAATTCTAGAACTGGAACTGGTCTTCCATCTCCAATGTTCAGGAACCTCTCATCTTGCTCGAATCTCCTACTGACTTGCAACCCCTGTAATAAATTACAAATATGGTAAGGGCTATCGGTATCCAATACCCAGTCAGTTATATCACAAGTAGAGAAATTGTAAGGAGTTATTATATAAATATCTTGCCCAGCAATAACTTGCTTCTTTCTCTGCCTGTTCGGGTCCAGAGAGGCAATGTACTGAGGACAGTTCCTCTTCCAGTGCCCCCACTTCTTGCAAAAGAAGCATTCAGCTTGACTCTTATCGGGCTTGATCTTTCTGGTTTGGCCCTGCACTGATGTCCTAGCCTGAACTTGCACCTTCTTCACTTTCTTCTTCTTATTCTTCTTCCCTTTCTCCAAGGGTTGAGAACCAGAAGACGAACCTCCCACTAAGTTCACTAACTCTTTGTGGAGTTGGTGATCATTCTCAAAGTTCTGAAGCAATCCCAATAACCCGTGGTAGTTTACTTCAGGCTTTATCATTCTATAATGAGTGAGGAATAGGATATAAGACTTAGGCAGCGAGTTCAGTATTGTATCTTTCCCAAGCTGCTCATGCAAGGGAAAGCCGAGCTTGCTCAAACACCCCATCAGCTCGATCATGTACAATATGTGATCAGTGACAGAGGTACCATCCCACATTTTGGCGTTGAAGATGGCACAACTAGTCTTGTGCCTCTCCACATCATCGGGTGTGCCAAATGCATCCTCCAACACTTGAAGCATGTCCTTTGGCTGAGTCATCTCAAATCTGCGACTGAACTCGTCGCTCATGGCAGCCAGCATGATGCAGCAACCGTGGTTCGATCACTGAGCCACTTCTGATAAATATCTCTGACTGTTCCACGTGCATTAATAGCTGACTCCTCAGGTGCAGGATCTATTATCACATATAGGATCCGTTCATGCTCTAGGACTATCTTCAACTTTCAGTACTAGCTATCGAAGTTGGGTCCCACCAACTTATCATTGTCCAACAATGATCGAAGTGATAGGAAAGTGGCCATATCTATATAAAAAAATTATAACCTAATTAGTAATTGATTCATTAAACCTAAAGATTTAGACTTTAATCAAAAAGTTTCTCCCATTAGTTTATTCGAATTGATAGTCTCTACCTCCAATTCGAGAAATTACTCTAATTTCTTAGTGGGTACTAGAATCCACTTAGACTATGCACAAGCCCAACTTTGGTTGGCCAACCCATGTACATCTAAGGGTAGATTCATAACCAATTATTTTTTTAAATAATTTTTAGTAATTTTAATTTTGCCCCAGTCTCTAATCAGTAGGCTTTGGCCTCCACTGAAAAGGTCTGGTTAGGTCCAACCATTAACATGACCATACTTGGTCCATCTAGTCAATGAATGATTAGGCCCAACTTTGGTTGGCTAACCTAACCACCATTTAGAAAGATGCAACCAAGAAATCATATTATGAATGATAATTCCATCAGTCGATAAGCACCAAGCCTTTGGGCCTTCAATAATTATCCAACTGATGGACCCATTATCATCCACTTAATGGGAGGCTATGATCTAGTTATCACCATAACTATTTTATTTTAAAGATCTAATAATTTTAAAAAATTTAATTGATTTAGAGGAGGAGGTCAGATGAACCAGCTTATCATGATCCTCCTGCTGGCTTCACCAAGTTAGCTTAAGGGAGACCATTAAAAGGGCTGGTCTAGAAGCACCTAAATCAATCACACTGATTTACCTAGCTGACATGGGTCAGCTCGAATAGTCAAGTGATCCGATCAAAACATAATTTCACCAAGAGGCCAGGTAAGTTCGATTGGTGGGAGGATTTGCCAAAGCTTGCCTTAGACACCATCAAAAATGGCCAGGTAAGCAGGCTGCTAATTAAAAACCATCAGTCTAGTTTATCTTAGATACCAACTGATTTAATTAGTTTCAATTAGATCAACCTAACAGTTCGTGCTAGATCACTTAGCCAAGAATCAAGTCCATTTGGTTCTCGTTAAAGACATGGACTTGACCAACTACAACTATTGTAATTGATCTAGAGAATTCTTGATCTAATCTAAGACAACAATTGATTAGATTTAGTCAATTCTCTAATTAAGTCCATCTTTAATCTAATCTTAGGTCTAACCCAATTAATGGACCTAATTTTCACTAACCCATTAACCCAATGTGTTATGGTTTGTGTCTTAGGTTCTTCAATTCACAATTCTAGAACCCAATCAAACAATTTCTTAATTTTCAATTAAGTTTTGGACTGAGGGTTGGGGTTCGGCTTTTCAAAAATAATTTTCATATTTGTAAAATATTTTTACAACATGGTTCTTACCAACCAAGTTGCATGTTTGATTCATAATCAAAATACAAGTGAAATAAGCATGAAACTACTTTAGATCTAATCTAAACAGGTTCATGTAATTGAAATAATTTCAACTTTAAACTGCACAAATTTTTTAGACAAAAATATGATGGTTCATGTACCAAAGCACAGTGAGTTGCTTGCAAGTCACTGTGGCGATCTCAGATCTAAGGGATACTTATATCTATATCCCATCAGAGATATTCTCGACAGCAGAATGCTCTGGAGTTGGTCAGGTTCATTGACGATGTATCCTTATATCTTATTTGTATGTCATACCAGTATCTCTACACTTCTTGGTTAAGAGGACAACCAACCCATATGGCCTATAGTGACCTATGCTCGATAGAAGCTGTCATCCTTATTAACAGTCTATCATTTGGTCGTGAATAGTTTTAAGGACTAATCGATAAATTTTCTCTTTATCGAACCTAAATAGTCCTAAAGACTTCATCATAACAACGGAGTTCATTAGAAGATAAAAAATTATGATGAAAATATCAAAAATATATTTTATTTATTAACAAATCAATTGCAATACTTGGTTGCTCAACCATCAACAGGCTTACGATTGGCATTTGGGATATGTTTCCCAATAGTTTGACTTTGTGCGTGACTTGATAGGTGAAAAAATTATGCCCTACAAGTTAATCGCATAGGGATGCGAAGAAACTTTTCTGTATTATCTTCTTAATCATTTGCATGACATTAGTTATTTTTATTCATGAGGTAATGTGTTTTATCATTTGCTGCATCATATTTTTATGATTATGATAAACCTCATAGATTAGGGCAATAATTTTAGGGTGATGAGATCATATCAGTGAGATCTAAAATCTTGATAGCTCTAATCTAAAATATTTTTAGTCGTTGGATCATCAAGTTGAGGATCGATGATACTGGTAAGATTGATACATCCTATGTATGTTCGATGGAGAGGGTGGTTGATCTCATAATCACTTATGTGGTGATACTAATACAAGGATGTAGGTACTCATTAGAGAATGAGTTCACTAAACTGATCTACAAAAAAAATATCTGATGGAGCCTTACAGCATGTCGATAGATGATTCTCCAGTAGGAGTGGTGCATGTGATTTTTTGACCTGAGATCACCATGGTATCTTGTGTACATGGATCTTTACTTTAGTTTATTCTCTAGCACACCACTTTGAGATATGTGTGAGATATTTTGGGTATGATGAAGTATGCATGGAGGTTGTGAGTGATCAATAAAGAATCAGTTACTCTTTATAGGAGAAGAGAACATCCTATATGATCTCATAGGATGATGACTTTGAGAGTCAGGCCAGAGCAGGGATGAACAGTAGAAAATATTTTTACTAGTTCATTAACTGAGTCATCATCATTAGATCGAGATACATATGGATAGGTATTTGGATTTGACATGATTTCATACCCATGGCCTTTCCGAGATGTGTGATCGAAAGATTGAATTGCATGGTAACTCATCGTGGAAGGATAACTTTGGTAATTCTATCAAATTTTAAATCTTTCGGATAGTCATGACACATTACTAGACATCAATCTTGACTTGTGAACTCATCAAAATTAAAAAAAATTAATTTAAAAATTAATTAGAAAGAGTCCTAGTTGATTGAGACTCTTGACTTGACCTAATCTAATTGGATTAGGGTTACGTCGAGAGTTTGGATCCACTGCTGACTAGATTTGGAATTCAATGGATTATACATAATAAAGATTTGGTCTTGGTCAACCTATTTAGATTTATTATAAATTCAATGAGTTAATTAAATTACTAGCACATGAATTAACCCAAGTTTCCAATTGGATTCAGTGCAAAGGTGTTTGTGCTAAACCTAGACTGTTGCCTTGACCTAATTAGATTGGATTTGAACCATCTAATTGTTAGGTGGCTTATCTGGTTTATATGGAAGAGTTCCGTATGTAAACAATCTTCCTCCACATCAAGTCACACGTATGAAATAAATGGCACGCCCAAAAATAAATGGCGTTAAGAAGAGGAGTCCTTCTCTTCCACTCCTCTTAAATTCCTTACCAAATATTCCATGCCTTTCTTCATTCCTCATGTCATGAGATGAATCCTTAGAATTGTGGGTGCAGAAAAGAAGGAAGAGTCCTTCTCTAGCAAGAAGATTGAATGCCACAAAAATAATTGGGATGCCACATGTATTCGTTGAATATGGAAGAGTCCTAATTGTTATGGACTCTTGATTTCTCATCCTTTCCTTAAACCCATGCACCATATGATGGTGTATTAATTTTTTCAAATAGAAAAAGAGTCCTTCTACTAGTCAATCACCTCTTATTCCATGCCATACACTTGGGTTTTAACATTGAAATTAATTCAATGTGTAAAGATTAAGGGACGCCAAGAGTTGGCGTCCCATGGAGGCGCCCCTTCTTTTTTATATAAAGGGGGTGTGTCTTAGGTGAAAAACATAAAAAAAATCCTCGTGGATAGATGTGCAAATGAAGAGAGAAAGGAGTGAAAAATTTGGGATAAAGACAAAGAAAAAAAGGAGAGAAAAATAGAAAGGAAGGGAGAAAAAAAAAAGAAAAGCATGTGATGCTTGTCCTAAAATCAGATTGTTCATGTGTTGAACATATAATATGATATTTATGTGGTGAGATCACCATTGGAGGGCTTCTACTTTGGAGTCTTATGGAGATCTCAAGATTATCAGTTCGTGGTCTTCATGATGGTATATGGTTTCTAATCTCTTCTTGTTATACATGCTTTTGTGGTTTGATTGTAATTATCAAGGGGTTCTTAGGATTTTGTGTTTCGATAGTCTAGTTTAAATATTAAACTTTATTTTCAGTTGTTGAACACATATAAAAATTTTTAAAATTTATATTCTGCTGCATCACCGAAACCCAACAGTAGTATCAGAGCCATGCTTGATTGATTCAATAAAATTTTATATTATTTTTATGATATGAATTAGATCCAGTTCAAACTATGTCAAAATCAGATTTTTTGATTGATATTTAGTTGATATTTTTGATGCATCTTTTGTTAATGATAAATGTTATCAATTCATGATCAAACCTTGGATATGAAAATTTTATGGTCCTTAGACTGGTGACATAAGTTTTAGATTAGATCCCATGATCTAATTTTTGATGGAATTGTGATCCAGTGCATGTGATGCACGAAGCATTAGAATGATACATATGGATGTATATTATCAAGACTTAGGGTTCTTCCATTTGATGCATCTACCTAAGATCCAAGGGCCAACCATCATGTTATTGGGCACTTACCGTTGTGGGTTGACCATCTTGATTGTTGCCCGAGGTATGTGTGGAGCCGAAAAACTTTAGTCATGGAAAGGAAGCATCAGACATAGATTAGAATTTTTATCGATAGATTTGTTTAACTATAATTCATTGATCTAATGTGATTATAATTAATTAAATCAAATTCATAGTTCTAATTTGATTAAAAATCCTGTTTAAATTTAGATTGATCTAATTATCATTTACCTAATTTGATTAGGGTTTGAGTCATGGTTGATCGAATCTATGCTAACCTAATTGGATTAGGATTGACCTAGGAATTGATCAACATAACTCAAAATGATATCAAATGATTGACTTAAAATTAAAACTAGATCAAGAGTTGTACTCGAATCAAAAACCCTAGATGGGTTCTATGCCCACAAATTTAAACATCTCCATTGACATGTGTATGAATGATATCGCAATTTAAATAACATCAGTAGTTTGTTACTATATTTTATAATTGTTATAAAATGCATGTTGAGTGGTTATAGACTATGATATATCCATATGATGGATGTATGCATGAATGCTTTCATGTTAGCTGATTATATTAATGCATCTGCAAGAGTTGTAATAGGGGCTGGGTGTCTTTAATGCATTGTATTATCAGCTGAATCTTTCTTTTATATATTTCCAACTGTTGATTGAGATTTTTATATATTGATATAAAATTATAAAAAAAATTATTTGAGAATAGATAGAAATTATTTCTTTCTATTTTCAAATAAAGATTAAGCATTCATGGAAGACTTCATGAAGATGAAGACTAGACTACCAGGCATTTGGAGAGCAGAGGTGCATTAAAATTGACTATAAGATGGTTCAATCTAGAATGCACCTAGGATTTGACCCATGAATCATCCTTTGGCTCAGATAATTTTTCTGAAGTCCATAACCATTAGTTTTTCTTTATTTGCTCTTACATTCTGGTAGTTAGAAATAGAATTAAGATTGCATATGATGCATGAATATATGTTTAGAATGTGTATGAGACCTAAGATCCTCATTTAAATTATATTAAGTCTTAATGGCGAAGTGTTAAGTATACTACCCATGCCTTCCTTCATGCCAAGCCAGTATTATATCAAGAACCATAGTAGGCTTGTTGTGTATCCACAAGGCTTGCTATGGGGACTGATTTGATACTGTCTTAGTGCATAATGAAGCTAATGGTATTTAGCTCATACTAAGTCAATAGAATATATCAAAAACTGTAGTGAGTTTGTTGTGCTATCCACAAGACTTGTTATAGTAATTGGTATGATGTTGACTTAGTGATACTTATGGCATATTCTGGTAGTGCTGTCTTGTTGTACTATCCATAAAGATAGTATTATTCAAATATGATTATATAAGATTGAAGGGTATGATTTGACTAAGATACTATAGTTTGTTGTACTATCCATAAGACTATAAGTATTTTAGAGGCAAAAGTTATGTTGAGAGTTGCATGAGATGCAATCGGTAAAGAGTTATCTATCCTTGAACTCATAGGAGCTTGTTGTGCTATCCACAAGACTTTTTATGAGAAATTGGAATCTCAGTCCCACTAAAAAACTTGATGATAAGAATTTTTATTTTCATACTTGAGGGCTATGAAACTCATTAAAATAGTGAGAGACACAATTAGATAAAAACCTCATCTAAATTGTGCATGTCATCATGAGTAGTCCTTTTATATTCTTATATACACATCTGCATCTTTACTTTCACTGCTTGGTATATTTTTAAATTGATCGAACATTATGAAATAGTTGTGGAATACGAGAATAGTTCTCATATAGGAGATAGTCTCCTATTCTCCTAATTCTGACTTTATCAGAGATGATACTATAAAGAAAGAAAAACTGCATATGTGATATGGCGGAGATGACAGTATGTCTATCATGTATACATATCCTAATTAACTTAATCATGCGATTAAGTCATTATCATAGATGGTGAGCTAAACTAGGATTAGATTTTACTAACTCTCCTAAATTCTTTCTTTAGTATCTTCTAGGAGAAGAAAGATGAAGAATGTCTTCATTATAAGTATCAATTTTCATTACAACTAAAATGAGCATTAGAGATAAATTACAAAAGTTGTCTTACAAGAATGAAGTAGTAGCAGAATACAAAAGTTGCATCTGCTAATGGTTTGTATATAATACAAACTAATATATCATTGAGTACTTCAGCTTTAGAATTTTGGGTATGTGATACCTCATATAAGTTCCACTTATGCAAAGTGTTGTTGGACCTATAAAGCTGAAGAGAGATGACTACATGCTTTTGACATTGATGGATAGTCTATTCATGCTAAGATTGTATAAACCCATGTAACTTTCTAGCAAGGTATAGAAACTAATAGACCATTGTTAAATGCCTAAATCTATCAGAAATATTATTTCAATTCCTATGTTATTGTAACATGATTTTGAAATTAATATAAAGAGTAAAAGTTGCTTTTCTTCTGGTAAATTTTATGGCTATGGATTTATGGTTTTATATTTCTATCACTCAATGGCGTTGTTCTTTATGTTGATGAGAACAAGAAATAAATATGTGATGGTCATATATCTCTGGCATTGCCAACTTGGCTATTTATGTGAGTCAAAGATAAACAAGTAATACAAAAAAAAAAATTATCTGTATAATTATGAATCATATAGAACTTGTAAATCTTATTTCATAGATAAAATGATCAAGATCCCATTTACTTGACATGGGAAAGGGGAAGCAAGGTATTAGATCTTGAACTTATGGATGTTCGAAGGTTAATAATATCTCGACTCAGAGATGGACACTATATATGAGATATGATATGTTCATTAATATGCTTCATAAATCTTATTATCTCATTCAGGGGACATGTCCTAGAAATTATTGCACGTGTTATGAATTAGATACCGTCAATATCTATTACTAACACTCCATATGAGATATGGAAAGAGGCAAGTTGCCCAACTTATGTGAAAAGTGTTGATGTATATAAGTTTTGTGCTAGATCAGGTTTGTATAAGTTTATAGATTATCCAATGAGTGGTATGTGATACTACTTCTACTATCCTACTAGACAAAAAGTATTTTGTTAGTAGGTATTGTTGGAAAAGATGCAGGGTTTTATGCATGAATTTCAAAAAAAATTTGAAATATAATACAGTGAAATATATAAATTAAATAATTTAATATACAAATGCATGTAATCAGATTACTAAACCCTACAACTAGGACCTATAACATATCATATTGCATTTATAAGTCAGAAAATAAAAGCTTTGGTATTGATCAAATCAATACCCTAGATCTAAAATAGTTTTAGATCTAAAACCTAGATCACATCTAGGTAAGAGAAGAGATCAGATCTCTTACCTTCGCACTGGTCGAGAACTCTATCATTGATTTTTTTTATTATCTTTAGAGCCACACATACATTTGGCCTCTACAAGTGATCCACACGAGGCTGCAATAAAATCGGAGGTTCATCGAACGAAGATCCGCTCGAAGTGCTAGCTTCTTACGGATCCCTCCAGATGGTTAATCTAAAAATATTTTTTAGATCTCATGGACATTCTAAGAGTTGGAGAATATAAGGAGAAATGAGGAAGAAGTCAAATCCTTTGACCTCCCTAAAATCAAAAATAATATATAATAGAAAAGGTCCTAAGAGAAGACAATTCTTCTCTTTCAAGTCATCAACGATTGATGTCCTGAGAACATCTCTATGCTAGGATATGAGAAGATTTTCTTCTCTAGATATTTTCTAAACTTTTAGATCTTATGATATTTGATTTTTCTCATAGAAAAATCTCATGATTGATGGAGAAGAAGGGTTCTAAAATAAACCTTAAGAGAAGACCTTCTTTTCTTCTTCTTCTCTCATCAAAACATGATCAGATCATGTTCAAAAAATTAGATCACCATGCCCCAACTAATTGGAGCATAAATTCATCATGCCATCTTTCTTTCTCTCTCAGATTTTTATCACATAAAAATACAAAAATAAGGAGAGAATAATCTGAAAAGAAAATAATAAGAGAAAACAATCTTCTCTCTTACCTTTTGTTTCTACAAGACATCAACTTTTGATCTCTTGATAGAAGACTTTTCTTCAAGGATATTGGTGCCTCAAAAAACCCATGTTATCCACTTTCTTCTCTACTTTTTCTATCAAAAAACCACAGATTTTAGACTCCCTAATCATATCATATGGGCAGCACCAATATAAGAGGTAGACTAGGTCAAAAGACCTAGTCTAACAAGGAGACCATGGGGCATCCAACTCTTGGACGCCCCTTCCCTTATTTCTTGCATGGAGATAAGGATTACAATCACAAAAGGGGTGACAAAAGGATAGGATAAGGATGGAGGAAGTTGGCGCATGAGAGGAGAGAGGAGTTCTTGTGAAGAGGGACTCTTTCAAAAAAGAAATGAACCTAAACCACCTTCCATAATAAACCAAATCACTTTTCATATTGAATCAAATCAAATATGATTCAAATCTTTAGAATAAGTGGTGTGAGATTACATTTCTTAGATGTGGATATCATAGAAAAATTATCTAAAAATTAATATGTGGCGTGGGCTTGGAGTTTTCTAGGTGGTGCAATGGAGAAGATGGAATCCTAGTCTAACTAGGATTCTTATGTAGACTAGGTCAACCTCTTTGAACCCAATCCAAATTAATTACAACCTAATTAATGGTGATTCTAGTCCAACTAGAAGTCCAATTAAATTAGATTAAACTATATTTAATTCTGATTTAAATCCTAACTTAATTAGGAATTAGGTGCATACAAGTCCTAGTCGAATAGGGACTTGTTTTCCCTTGCAACTGGATTATCCAATAAACCAATTAGACTTAATCTGATTAAATCCAAACTAATTCTAATTGAATCAAATTCAATTATACTTGATCTCAGCCTAATTTTTCAATCAGATTGAGCCAATTAGCAATCCAATTGCTAATCGATCCTTCTGCAACACTTGCATTAGGTCAAACATCAATCACATTGATCGTTTAACCTTAGAACGATTTTCAATCATCGATTAACCATCTGATTAGGTTACAACCTCTAATATGTGTGACCCTATAGGTTCAAATCTAAGTCAGTAGTATAGGAACCAATTCTTATACCAGTCGAAGTAACCATCTAGCAAGTTCCCGACGTCCAGATAGGTCGAATGTATGCAAAGCAATATTCTAAGAACCCTAACCCATGGTTACCATATAATTCATCTTTTTGACCAATAATGATTAAGATAACTTCGAGTATGCAGTCAACACTCATATAAGTCATCTCTATTGTGTCTCAAAATTTTGCAAATCTTGTGACTCCTCACGAAGATTACTCAGGTCTAGGTTTTGCTAAATTGAAACACAGTGAGACATTCTCTTCCTGAAGTTAATCATGAGTGGTCAATCCCATCTTGACTCACACACTGACTTCACAAGTATTTGACTGTATTCAAAAACTTTTCGAACCTATATTAAAAATACAGGCAGTCTGGCACCAAAGCACAGTGAGTTGCTTGCAAGTCACCATGGTGATCTCAGGTCGGAGGGACACTTATACCCATTGGCCTTAGCTAACTACTCTTAACAGTAGAGTGTTACATTGGTCATGTTCAATACAGATGTACTCCTATATCTCACCTGAATGCTATACCAGTGTCTCCACACTACTTGGTTATAAGGACAACCAACGCATATGGCATACAGCGATCTATACTTGATAAGTTATCGTCTTTATTAATAACTTATCATTTGATCGTGAACAATTTAAGAACCATCTGATAAATTCTCCTTTATCGATTGATTGTAGTTCTAAAGACTTCATCATAATTTAGGAGTTTATTTAAGGAAGATAGAACTTTTATGATGAACCTATCAAATAACTATTATTATTAGATAATTCATATACTGATTCTAATCATCTACTACTTAGATGATTGGCTTTAGGATACATTTTCCAACAACTCTCACTTATACTAAAGCCAATCAGAATGATATCAAATATCCTATCTTCCACTTGAGTTCATAGAACTTCTTAGTTTCGAGGCCTCAGCAAATGGGCTGGTCAAGTTATCTTTTATCATCGATCTTCCAAAGATCGATGTCACTCTGATCTAAAATCAAAAGTGATAGCAATACAGAGTATGCTGATCTTTCAATTCTTTAGCCAGATTTATGGCTCCAATGCTATGATAGGACTGGACCATCAGTAGAAGGTGCCACTCCCAACCTGCTAATGAAGCTCAACAACTACACAGCTTACATGGCAGCATCATATGCTATGATGTACTCTACATCACTAATTGAGTAGACTAAAGTATTTTGCTTAGAACCTTTCTAACAAATTGCTCCTATAATTAAGGTATGATCTGATACTTTCTTGTTGTCATCTTGATCTAACTGAAATCAAAACATCCACATGTTTAAAGTCAGTATTTCCATATTTGAGTCACTGGACTTTAGTATTTCTCAAATACTTAAGGATTGTCCATACAATCTTTCAGTGGTTCTTACTTAGATCAGACTGGTATCTGCTCACTACCATTAGTGAGTATACCATATCTGATTTTGAACATAGAAAAATTAGATGACACCCAAACCTTTATTCTTTGCAATGCTGGAATGTCATTTCCGATTAAGAGAATTTCATCCACAGACAACACAAGGAATAACACTACAGAATATTTTGTCCACTTATAAATGCAGGTTTCTCTTTGTTCATAACAAAGACATATGTTCAAAACGTATGTTCCAACTCTGGGATAATAGTGAAAATGGGCTTTATAGGTCTCCACCTTCCCGCCTGCGCTACTCTGATCCTTTTAAAAAATCTATTCACACCTAATGAATTTTATCCCTTCAGGTGAATCATCTAGTGTCTATAGACTATTGATTTTCATGAACTTCAATTTGGATTTAATGGCTCCAAGCCACTTCTCAAAGTTAGGCCACTGCATTGCATCCCTATAGGTGATCGGATCTTTGTTAATCTCATCGAGCTCAATAGGATCGCCATCCCAGACCTAGACACTGAAGTGTCTGTCCAGCTAACACAGTACTCTACTAGATCTCCTTAAAGGTGTTACTTTAATGGGCTCCGAGTTTGATCTAATCAAATCTGGTTCTGTAGGTTTATTAGATTATGTCGGTTCATTTTCTACCAGCCAAACTTCCAAGTTTAACTTGATAGGCATCAGTTCCTTCTCTAAGGAACTCCTTTCCAAAAGGAATGTCCTATTGCTGAGGAGTATCTTATGTTCTTCAGCATGATAGAATTAGTAACCCTTAAACACCTATTGGACCAAGAACCAAGTTTATCTATATGCAAACCCTTGACATAGGCCGATCAACTCCAAACCCAAAGGTGAGAGAGTCTAGATCTATGCCCGTTCCATATCTTATATGGAATATGCACAACAGACTTACTCAGTATATTTTCAGAGTAAAACAGGTAATCACACAAGAGCACAATCCTGAAACAGGTAGAGAAGTGAACCCTATTATGGATTGAACCATGTCTAACAAAGTTCAACTTCTCCTTTCAGATACACTTTGTTCTGAAAAGAAATCCACTAAGAGAGAATCCAATTCTCTCCTAGATATGTCACAAACTCACTGGATAAGTATTCACCTCCTCGATCTGATCAAAGAGTTCTAACACCTTATCCAGTTTGTTTCAATCTTTCATTATTGAATCATTTGAACATTTCAAATGATTCAGGCCAGACGCACCCATGCCCAGATGGGTCATCTGTAATGAAATTTTAATATCTTCCTCTGGCACCTAAGTTCACAGGTCCACATACATCACTATATATGAGACTTAGAAATTTATCAGCTCCCTCACTTTTTTCATTAAAAGGTGACTTTGTTATTGTTATAGCCCAAAAAGAACCAGCCCAAAAAAACCAAATTCGGCCCACCAAAGCCATTCAAACGAAAAAAAAAAAGAGGAAAAACAGAGTAAAATCGGGAAGAAGACTCCCGGTAGGAGTCTTCTTCTCCGGCGAATCCCGGGCAATTTAGGACTCCTAGGACCCCTCGGAGTCCTAGGGTTCTCTATAAGAAGACCCCCTCCCTCTTGAGACCGATCATTGGCCTCCTCCCTCTCTCCTTCTCTCCGATTTCCTCGAATTAGAGCCACGGACACCGTCCGATTTTTCACCGTAATTGCTCGCCGGCGAGGTCTCCGGAGGCTGAGGTAAGTTTCCCTCTTCCTCCCCTCTTTCTTCTCCTTCCTCCCCGTGCATTGTGCGTGCTACCGACGATGAGAGTCGCCGATTTTCAGTCGGGGAAAGAGACCTCTGTTTTGGTCTCTTTCCTATGGATTTTTCCGGCACCGACGATCGAAATCGATCACCGGCCACGCTTCTCCTTGATCAGGGGAGTGGCCCCCATCGGCCGTCGGCCTCCGCTGCGGCGGCCGTGGCCTGAACGGCCCGACCAAGGATGGGCCACACCGTCCCCTGTTCCGGCACGGGAAGAACCAAGAAAAGAAGAAAAAAAGAAGAAAAAGAAAAAGAAGAAAAAGAAGAAAAAGAAAAAAAAGAAAAAAAAAAGAAAAAAAAAGGAAAAAGAGAAAAAGAAGAAAAAGAAAAGAAGAAAAAAAATAATAATAAATATATATATATATATTTATATATATATATGTATGAACAAATAAATAAATAAATAAATAAATAAATAAATAAATAAATAAATAAATAAAAAAGAAATTGATGAGAGAGAGAGTTTCTCTATCTTCTTTCTGTCTGAACCCTGACTTTCTCTCTCTGGAATTGGACTTTCTCTCTCTACTTTTTCTCTCTAAGATTTTCTCTCTCTAGCTTGTTTTTCTCTCTCTTGATGGATTTCTCTCTCTAAAGTTATCCTTCTAAGATTAGCATAGGAGAAGGCTTCATCTGATGATTCTGATCGAGTTTAGAGACGAGTCTGATTTTAAGCGAGATTTTAATTTTGGAATTTGTTAGATTTAATTTTGAATTAAATTAATGTAAAAATATAATTTTGGATAATAGGTGCGGAAGAATCTACTAGAAGTTAGTCGATCCATTCATTCAGTGCTCCGTGAAAGGTAAGTAATGAATCATCTTCTCGAGATATTCCATATTTATTCTGAAAATAAATAATTATTCTATAAAATTATGCATGATTTATGAGATTATGTTTTGAAAGAAAAGTATCTTTGAAATATTATGGTACATCGATCTATGCACATGTTCAGTGAAATATTTATGATGTATTATGATACAAAGTGTTTTGATACGGATCGGATTTATGCTCTCAGCCTAACTATGTTTCTGTGGACCCTGCCAGTGGGGGTTGTGCGCTGGTATTTGTGGACCCTACGAGTAGGGGTGTGCGCTGGTGTTGGTGGACCCTGCCAGTGGGGGTTGTGCGCTGGTATTTGTGGACCCTGCCAGTGGGGGTTGTGCGCTGGTATTCTGTGGACCCCGCCAATGGGGGTTAAACGTTGGTCATAGTCAAGGCTGTTGAGTTACGAGTATTTTGAATCGAATCGGATTTATAATTATATCATATGTGAATATTTAAAAATATTTGATTTGTATTAAATCAGCATGAAATATACTCTTATGTTTATTTGCAGCATTATTCTTGAAAATTATATAATATCTGAATTATCTAGTTGAGATATTTGTTACTTACTGGACTGTCTAGCTCATTACCTTTCCTTCTATTTTTCAGATTCAGATAATTAATTTCGAGCGTGGGAAGAAATATTGGGACAGAGCTTTAGAGGCGAGATTTAGCATTGTCAACTTCATTGAACTTAGATTTATTGTTTTAGTAAAAATTTTATTAGATGTAAGATATTTGATTTAATTACTTGAATTACAGTTGAATAATAATTATTTGAATTTATTCCGCTGCGATGCATTGATATCGTGATGAGATGCCTTGCATGCTTATGGAGAGAGTTCTTCATAAGTATGCGACGGTTGCCGCGACCCTCGATTTTCAATCTCGGGTCGGGGGCGTGACAATTATCTTTCCAAGAAGAGAAAACTCACAGGCTATCAATGATTCACAATCATTGATGTAAGATTTTCCTCTCAAGCTAATCTGTTTATCCTGTTCTTGTCAAGGTGACTAAGTCAAAGATAGACATCCATGACATTATCTAACTTGGGTGTGTACATTACACTTAATAGGCTGTGTAAATGTTAAATGTCATTTCCTTATTGTCCATGTATTATTGTAACATTATTCATAATAATATCACAGTAATCTTCCTTTATTAATGAATGATAATCATCTTTGGCCAAAAGGCCAACAAAGATTACATTCATCATAAATAATGGACAATAGTAATAATTACTCTAAATGATAATATTTGAAAATAAGCTCTACAATTCCTAAAGTTAGGATTGGAATAAGACTTCCATCCCTAACATTCAAGAATTTCTCACCATTTTCAAACATTCCACTTACTTGTAGTCCTAGCAATAAATTGCATAAGATCATCGGTATCTAATACCTAGGTAGTAGAATTTCATAGAAAAATTTTAAGATGTTATTATATAACATCCTTGATGAGCAACTCTTGCTCCTTTCTCTTGTTCAGCTTATCATGGTGAAGAAAAGCAAGATAATTCTTCTTCCTATGATCCTGCTTCTAACAGTAGAAGCAACATGCCTGATTTGGATCGATTTTGGACTAATTATTTTGATTGGACTAAGAAGCCCCAATACGAACCTATTCATACTGCTGAACCAAATTTAACTTTTGATACTAATTAACGAAGTTGGATCCCATAAGTCATCACTGTCTAACAGCGATTGGAACAATTAAGGTTTAGCTTTATTTTGAGAAAAGAGAACAATGACCTAATGTATATGAATTATTTTAAGCCTAGAGACTTGGACTTTAGTCTCAAGATTCTCCCACTATTTGATTCAAATTGGTAGCCTCGACCTCCAATTTAGGAATTACTTTAATTTTCTAGTAGGTACTAGAATCCACACAGACTACACACAAGCCCGACTTTGGTCGGCCAACCCATCTGCATCTACGGATAGGTTCATTAACCAATTATTTCTCCAAATAACTTTTAGTATTTAATTTTACTCCAAAAACCTAATCATTATGCTTTAGCCTCCACTATAAGGATCCGGTTAGGTCCAACCTTAACATGACCATACTTGGTGCATTTAACCAACGAATGATTAAGCCTAACTTTGGTTGGCTAACTTAACTACTATTAGAGAGATACTTTCAAGTCGTCACATGATGAGTGATAATTCTATTAGTCAACAAGCACCAGGCCTTTGGGTCTGCAATGATTATTGAGTTAATGGACTCATTATCAAACACCTTAATGGGAGGCTATGACTCAGTTATCTTCATAACTTTATCATTTTAAGGACCTAATAATTTTAAAAGATTTAAAATTATTAGTGATTTAAGGATAGAAAGGACATGGATCAATTTTCTCCTATTGACTTCACCAAGTCAAGTCCTCCCACTGATTTCTCAAGTCATTAACAAGGACTAGGATCAAATTTGGTCCATGGGCACCTGGATCAGTTTCATTGAATGAAATCAGATTCACTGATTTCCTATGTGACTTGGGTTAGCACGAATCAATGAGCAACTTAATCAAGACCTGATTAACCACATTGGTCAGGTAAGTATGATCAGTGGGAAGGTCAGCCAAAGCTTGCCTTAGACACCATAGGAAATGGCTAGGTAAGCGGGCTCCTAATTAAAAATCATCAGTCAGGTTTATCTTAGACACCAACTAGTTTATCAGTTTTGATTTGGTCTGCTTAAAGACTCGGACTCAGCCACTGAGCCACGATTAGTGTCCATTTGTTAGATATATGGACTTTGATCAACTACAACTATTGAAGTGATCTATAGAAATGATCTAATCCTAATTAACTTTTAATTAGGTTTGATCAATTTCTTAACTTAGTCCATATTTAATATAACCCTAGATCTAACCCAGTTAATGACCGGATCAAAGCTAACCCATTACCCTTTAACCCATGTTTTATGAAATTATCTTAGGATCTTTAAATCACAAACCTAGATCCTAAACAATCACTTAATTCTTTTAATTAAGTTCATGGCTGAGGGTTGGGGTTCGGTATTTTGAAAATCATTTTCAACTTTTGAAAGATTTAATACAATTTAGTGTTGTTTCACTAAATAGGTCGACTCATTTCAAAAATAGGTCGGCTTATTTCACTAACAAACACTAACAATTAAAAACAGTCAGAAAAATAATTGAGCCAACTTTTCAATCAAGCTGGATTGCTGGTCGAGCTAACCCGATAAGCAAACAGAACCTTCGCAAGATCCTATTCTTGGCTGATTTTAATCTATGTATATTACATAAAATTTTATGAAATAAAATAGACCTAATCTAAAACATTCATAACAAGATTTATTTAAACTCTTTTAAATTTTCTAGATCGCAACATACCAGGACAACCTTTGCACTGTAAGGGCTAAACCTTATAGCAGGACAATCTACAGTCCATGCGATCATTATTTTATTTTTTAGATTTATTTTAATATAATTATGAATATATTATAAAAGAATCTGACTCTGATACCACTGTTGGAAAAAGTGTAGGATTTATGCATGAATTTTAAAATAATTTTGAAATATAACACAGCGAAATATATAAATTAAATAATTTAATATACAAATACATGTAATTAGATTACTAAACCCTACAACTAGGACCTATAACATGTCATATTGCATTTATAAGTCAGAAAATAAAAGCTTTGGTATTGATCAAATCAATACCCTAGATCTAAAACAGTTTTAGATCTAAAACCTAGATCACATCTAGGTAAGAGAAGAGATCAGATCTCTTACCTTCGCATAGGTATAGAACTCCATGATTGATTTTCTTTAGAGCCGCACATGCATCTGATCTCTATAGGTGATCCACACGAGGCTGCAACAAAATCAGAGGTTCGTCGAACGAAGATCCGCTCGAAGTGCTAGCTTCTTGCGGATCCCTCCGGATGGTTAATCTAAAAATATTCTTTGGATCTCTTGGATATTTCAAGAGAAGAAGAATATGAGGAGAAATGAGAGAGAAGTCAAACCCTTTGACCTCTCTAAAATCAGAAATAATATATAATAGAAAAGGTCCTAAGAGAAGATAGTTCTTCTCTTTCAAGTCATCAACGATTGATGTTCTGAGAACATCTCTATGTTAGCACATGAGGAGACCTTCTTCTCTAGATATTTTCTAAACATCCAGATCTTATGATATCTAATTTTTCTCATAGAAAAATCTCATGATTGATGGAGAAGAAGGGTTCTAAAATAAACTTTAAGAGAAGACCTTCTTTTCTTCTTCTTCTCTCATCAGAACATGATCAGATCATGTCCAAAAAATTAGATCACCATGCCCAACTAATTGGAGCATAAATTCACCACGCCATCTCTCTTTCTCTCTCAAATTTTTATCACATAAAAATACAAAAATAAAGAGAGAATAATTTGAAAGGAAAACAATAAGAGAAAATAATCTTCTCTCTTACCTTTTGTTTCAACAAGATATCAATTTTTGATATCTTGATAGAAGAATCTTCTCCAAGGATATTGGTGCCTCAAACCATCCATGCTATCCTCTTTCTTCTCTACTTTTTCTATCAAAAAACCACAGATTTTAGACTCCCTAATCATATCATATGGGCGGCACCAATATAAGAGGTAGACTAGGTCAAAAAGACCTAGTCTAACAAGGAGACCATGGGGCATCCAACTCTTGGACGCCCCTTCCCTTATTTCTTGCATGGAGATCAAGATTACAAGCACAAAAGGGGTGACAAAAGGATAGGATAAGGATGAAGGAAGTTGGCGCATGAGAGGAGAGAGGAGTTCTTGTGAAGAGGGACTTTTTCAAAAAGAAAATGAACCTAAACCACTTTCCATAATAAACCAAATCACTTTTAATATTGAATCAAATCAAATCTGATTCAAATATCTAGAATAAGTGGTGTGAGATTACATTTATTAGATGTGGATATCATAGAAAAATTATTTGGAAATCAATATGTGGTGTGGGCTTGGAGTTTCTTAGGTGGTGCAATGGAGAAGATGGAATCCTAGTCTAACTAGGATTCTTATGTAGACTAGGTCAAGCTCTTTGAATCCAATCCAAATTAATTACAACCTAATTAATGATGATTCTAGTCTAACTAGAAGTTTAATTAAATCAAATTAAACTATATTTAATTCTGATTTAAATCCTAACTTAATTAGGAATTAGGTACATACAAGTCCTAGTCGAACAGGGACTTATTCTCCCTTGCAATTGGCTTATCCAATAAACCAATTAGACTTAATTTGATTAAATCTAAACTAATTCTAATTTAATCAAATTCAATTAGACTTGATTTTAGCCCAATTGCTCAATCAGATTGAGCCAATTAGCAATCTAATTATTAATCGATCCTCCTACAATACTTGCATTAGGTTAAACATCAATCACAGTGATTGTTTAACCTTAGAATGATTTTCAATCATCGATTAACCATCTGATTAGGTTACAACCTCTTATATATGTGACCCTATAGGTTCGAACCTAAGCTGATAGTATAGGAACCAATTTTTGTACCAGTCGAAGTAACCATCTAGCAATGGTTCCCGACGTCCAGATAGGTCGAATGTATGCAAAGCAATATTCTAAGAACCCTGACTTATGGTTACCGTATAATTCATTCTTTTGATTAATAATACTTAAGAGGACTTTGAGTATGCTATCAATACTCATATAAGTCATCTCTATTGTGTCTCAAAATTTTGCAAATCTCGTGACTCCTCACGAGGATTACCCAGGCCTAGGTTTTGCTAAATTAAAACACAGCGAGACATTCTCTTCCTGAAGTTAATCAGGTATGGTCAATCCCATTTTGACTCACACACTGACTTCATAAGTATTTGACTGTATCCAAAAATCTTTCGAACCTATATTAAAAATACAAACAGTCCGACATCAAAGCACAGTGAGTTGCTTGTAAGTCACCGTGGTGATCTCAGATTGGAGGGATACTTATATCCATTGGCCTTAGCTAACTACTCTTGACAGTAGAGTGTTACATTGGTCACGTTCAATGTAGATGTACTCTTACATCTCACCTGAATGCCATACCAGTGTCTCCACACTACTTGGTTATGAGGACAACCAATGCATATGGCATACAACGACCTGCACTTGATAAGTTATCATCCTTGTTAATAACTTATCATTTGGTCATGAATAATTTAAGAACCATCCGATAAATCTTTTTTTATTGATTTATTATGGTTCTAAGGACTTCATCATAATTTAGGAGTTCATTTAAGAAAGATAGAACTTTTATGATGAACCTGCCAAATAACTATTATTATTAGATAATTCATATACTGATTTCAATCATCTACCACTTAGATGATTGACTTTAGTACATATTTTCCAACAGGTATGCCACCTTTTGAAAAAAAATTTTTTCTAAGAAGGGGTCAGTGGGAGGATAATTGAACTTGAGAAGTTCAAAACCTACGAATTAAAACCATCATAACCTGTGGAGTGTCCACAAGTTGATCCTTGACCAAATATGCACATTGATGAGTCACAACCATGACACACACCTTCTCATCGAAGGTCAATTTGAGTGTGTAATGTACCACTTAAATATGGGTTTGTCATTGAGAATAACTATACACCATACATCATTGAGAATGATGTTTTCTTGACCTATTTGAAAATAAGTAGAGACTCTGTCAGATGGCTTGAAACCATGATATCTGAATTAAACTCCCTGTACATCAACCAAGTATAGACTATGGTTGAAGCACCTATGGGTATGACCCAATAGGTTTCTATCAAGGATGTCAATCTGGATTTTTGCTATTGCCACACACCATCTAAAGAATTTGTCTCTAGTGGGAGGCAAATACATTTATGGATTAAAGCTGACATTGAGGAGATGGTACTTCTATTTGATGAGATAGTCAAAATGTTTGACTTTTTCAAAATATAGATGAACCTTGTGTATGTGCAAAAAGATAGGTGTGAGTCCCACTAACTTTTTGATTATGTATGTGGATGACATATAATATATTGGGAAGGTAGTCCTAATATTGTACTCGATCAATGATATGCTTATCACAAAAGTTTTCACAGAAAAAGACTTGGATTAAGTATCCAATATACTTGGCATCTATAGTGATAGATGTAAGTGGATGTTAGGCTTGTCCCAGTCTGGGTACATGAAGTTTATGTTGAAGGGATTCAACATGAATGGGTGTAAAAGTATTTACTTACCCATATATATTCAATGCACCAAGATTGATGTAATTTATACCTTGTGCATAATCATTGATTTCAGGCTAATCCATGATAGAATTATTTGAAAACTGTGAAAAGCATTCTCATAGTACTTGAGAAGTACTAGAGGAGTAGTGAATTGAAAAGGTTCCAAACAGCAAACTATGTTTGTCTCAGTTATTTGTTGTCAGTGAAGATTGCTAAGGAAAGTTGCCTGATGAAAGGTTCATCACTGAGTTGGGTGTGGTCTCAACAGAAACCCACACACATCTTAAGGTACTTTCATCTCATTCATGATTTGATCATAAAATGAGTTCATATAAAAAATAGTATAATAGACTAGTTCACTAAGCCTTAACACAGCAGCAGTGTGATTGCCATCCTGATTGCATGGGCATCAAGTATAGGGGTGATTGGCTTTAGTACAAGTGAGAGATTGAAATAATTATACCCTACAAGTCAATCACATAAGGATGCAAAGAGACTTTTCTATGTTATCTTCCTACTCATTTGCATGACATTAGTTATTTTTATTCATGAGGTATGGTATTTATCATTTGCTGCATCATATTTTTATGATTATAATAAACCCCATAGATTAGGATAATAATTTTAGGACCATGATGAGATCATGTTAGTGAGATCTAAAATCTTGATAGCCCCAATCTAAAATATATTCAGTCATTGGATCATTGAGTTTGAGATCGATGATACCGGTAAGACTAGTACATCCTATGTATGCTCGATGGAGAGGGTGGTTGATCTCACTATCACTTGTGTGGTGACACTAATACAAGGATGTAGGTGTTCATTAGAGAATGAGTTCACTGAACTAATCCACAGGAAGAATATCTGATGGAGCCTTACAGTATGTCGACAGATGGTTCCCCAGTAGAAGTGGTGCATGTGATTCTTTGACCTGAGATCATCATGGTACCTTATGTATATGGATCTTTACTTTGGTTTATTCTTTAGCACACCACTTTGAGATGTATGTAGGATATTTTGGGTATGGTGAAGTGTGCATGGAGATTGTGAATGATCAATAAGAAATCGATCACTCTTTGTAGGAGGAGAGAACATCCTGTGTGATCTCAAAGGATGATGACTTTGAGAGTCTCTGACCAGAGTAGAGATGAACAGTAAAAAATATTTTTACTAGTTCATCAACCAAGTCATCATCATCAGATCGAGATACATATAGATAGGTATTTGGGTTTGATATGATTTCATACCCATGGCCTTCCGGATGTTATGTGATCGAAAGATTAAATTACACGGTAACTCACCATGGAAGGATAATTTTGATATTTTTATCAAATTTTAAATCTTTCAGATAGTCATGACACATTGTCAAACATGACTCGTGGACTCACTAGAATTAAAAGAGTTTAATTCAAAAATTAATTAGAAAGAGTCCTAGTTAATTGGGACTCTTGACTTGATCTAATCTAATCGGATTAAAGTTACGTCGAGAGTTTGGATCCACTGCTAGCTAGATTTGAAACCCAATGGGTTACACACAATAGAGATTTGATCTTGATCTAATCTATTTAGATTTATTGTACATTCAATGGATTAATTAAATTGCGAGCACATGAATTAACTCAAGTTTCCAATTGGATTTAGTGCAAAGGTGTTTGTCCTAAACCCAAACTTGTTGTGTTGACCTTATGAGATTGGGTTTGAACCATCTAATTGTTAGGTGGCTTATCTGGTTTATATGGAAGAGTTCCATATGTAAATAACCTTCCTCCACGTCAAGCCACATGCACAAAATAAATAGCATGCCTAAAAATAAATGGCATTAAGAAGAGGAGTCCTTCTCTTCCACTCTTTTTAAATTTCTTACCAAATATTCCATGCGTTTCTTCATTCCTCATGTCATGAGATGACTCCTTGGAGTTATGGGCATAGAAAAGAAGGAAGAGTTCTTCTCTGGCAAGGAGTTTGAATGCCACATGTATTCGTTGAATATGGAAGAGTCCTAATTGTTATAGACTCTTGATTTCTCATCCTTTCCTTAATCCCATGCACCATATGATGGCATATTAATTTTTCCAAATAAAGAAAGAGTCCTCCTACTAGTCAATCACCACTTATTCTATGCCATGCACTTGGATTTTAACATTGAAATTAATTCAACATGGAAAGATTAAGGGACGCCAATAGTTGGCATCCTATGGAGGCACCCCTTGTTTCTTATATAAAGGGGGCATGTCCTAGGTGAAAAACATGGAAAAAATCTTGGTGGATAGATGTGGAAATGAAGAGGAAAAGGAGAAAAAAATTTGGGATGACGACAAAGAAGAAAAGGAGAGAAAAATAGAAAGGAAGGGAGAAGGAAAAAAAAGGAAAGCATGTGATGCTTGTCTTAAAATCAGATTGTTCGTGTGTTAAACATATATCTGATATTTGTGTGGTGAGATCACTGTTGGAGGGCTTCTACTTTGAAGTCTTGTGGAGATCTCAAGATTGTCAGTTCATGATCTTCATGATGGTATATGGTTTCTGATCTCTTCTTGTTATACATGCTTTTGTGGTTTGATTATAATCATCAAGAAGTTCCTAAGATTTTGTGTTCCGATAATCTAGTTTAAATGTTAAACTTTATTTT
Organism: Elaeis guineensis; assembly: GCF_000442705.2. Lineage (NCBI taxonomy): Eukaryota > Viridiplantae > Streptophyta > Magnoliopsida > Arecales > Arecaceae > Elaeis > Elaeis guineensis. The sequence continues at coordinate 28,048,207 of NC_026006.2, read as the reverse complement.
CAATAATTGAACACATATAAAAAGTTTTGAATTTTATATTTTGCTGCATCATCAGAACCCAATAATAGGTTCGAATACTAAGCTGGTAGCACAGGGATCATTTTTTGTACTAATCGAAGTTACCATCTGGCAATGGTTCCTGACGTTTGAATAGATCGAAGATTTGCAAGGCAATATTCAAGAATCTATGCATATGGTTACCGCATAATTCATTCCTTTGGCCTCGAATGCTCGAGGATGACTTAGGATTTAACTGTCAATCTTGAATGAGTCATTCATATTATATTTCAATATTTCAAATTTATCACATGGATTATCTGAGCTCAGGGTTTACTAAATTGAAATACAGTGATGCATTAACTCCTATAATTTGGAGAGGTCAATTTCATCTGGATCCACACATAGATTTTATAAGTACTTGACTATACCTAATAGCCTTTTGTCACTGTATTAGAATTGTAAGTAGTCCGGCACCAAAGCATAGTGAGTTGCTTGCAAGTCACTATGGTGATCTCAGATCTGAGAGATATTTATGCCTATACATTTTGCGAGCTACTCTTGATGGTAGAGTGCTCTATAGTTGAGTCACTTGTTCGATGATGATGTACTTCTATATCTCACCTGTATGCCATATCAGTATCTACACACTCTTTGGTTATGAGGACAACCAACTTATATGGTATACAATGACCTATACTCAATAAACAGCATCATCCCTTAATGACATATCATTTGATCGTGAATATGTTTAAGAACCATTCGATAAATCTTTCTTTATTGATTGTCATATAGTTCTAAAGATGTCATCACAATACATGAGTTTTAATAAGAAAGATGTACATCTTGTGATGAAAATGCCAAAATAACTTTTATTCTTTCATAATTTATATACAAATTACAAAGAGCACAATCATCCAAATGATTGGCTTTACGACATATTTCCTAACAACTCTCGCTTGGACTAAAACCAATCGGTACAGTATCTAATATCCATCTTTTATTTATGTTCGTCAAACTCTTTGATTTCGAGGGCTTTAGTAAATGGGTCGGTCAAGTTCTCCTTTCTGTTGATCTTTTGAAGCTTGACGTCACCTCAATCCATGATCTCTCGGATCAGATGGTAGTAGCATAGAATATGTTTGGTGCACTGATGGGACTTCGGTTCTTTCCCTTTAGCTATGGCTCCAGTGTGTCGCAGTACAATAGAACAGGACCATCAAGGGAGGGTGCTACCCTAAGCTTGCTGATGAACTTCTACAACCAGATAGCTCTTTTCATAACATTGGATGCCGTGATATATTCTACCTCATAAGTTGAGTCAGCTACGATGTGCTATTTAAAACTTTTTTATCAGATCGCCCTTCTATTTAGGGTAAACACATAACCCAACACACTCTTACTGTCACCATGATCTGACTAAAAACTTGAATCATATATCCCATAAATTTCAAATCAGTGTCTCCATAGGTTAGCCATTGGTCCTTATTATTTCTCAAATACTTAAAGATTATTTTTACAACCTTCCAATGGTTCTCTTCTAGATTAGACTAGTACCTACTTATTACCCCTAGTGACCCTGCCACATCCGGTATTGTATATGTCATGGCATACATGATAGATCCCACTACCAAAGCATATGGGATTCTACTCATATGCTCTCTCTCTTATAGAGTTGTCAGACAATCCTTCTTAGAGAGAATAATTTCATGGCCTATTGGAAGATAGTCTTTCTTAAAATTCTCCATGCTGAACCATTTTAATACGATATCTATATATATAGATTGGGACAATCTAAGCAGGCTCTTAGATCTATCTCTATAAATCTTCATCCCTAGGATGAAGAATGCTTCTCACAAATTCTTCATGGAGAACTGTGAAGACAGCCAAAGCTTTACACTTTGTAAAGTAAGAACATCATTTTCTATTAATAGTATGTCATCCACATATAGCACAAGAAAGATAACTGCAAAACCATTAGCCCATTTATAAATGCATGGATCTTCTCCATTCCTAATGAAGCCATACATTTTGATCACCTTATCAAAATCCATGTTTCAACTCTGAGATGCATGCTTCAATCTATAAATGGATCTTTGAAGCTTGTACACCTTTGATTCATCTAGGATGTGAACCCTCTAGGTTGAATCACATCCACCTCTTCTTTCAGCTCTCCATTAAGAAAAGTAGTTTTGACATCCATTTATCAGATCTCATAATCAAAATTTGCCGCTATTGCAAGTAAAATTCGGATGGACTTGAGCATTGCCATAGGAGAAAATATCTCATCATAGTCAACACCATAACGTTGATGATATCCCTTGACAATCAAACAAGTTTTATAGGTCTCCACCTTTTTATTTGTGCCTTTTTTCTTTTGAATATCCATTTACATCCTATGGGTTTAATCCTTTTAGGTGGATCAATAAGTATCCATACACTATTGATCTCTATGGAATTCATCTCGAATTTAATGGTCTCAAGCTATTTCTCAAAGTTGGACCTTTGCATCGTATCCATGTAGGTAATCAGATCTTCATCATTCTTATCGAGTTTAACAGGATCACCATCCCGGACCAAGAAACTATAGTATCTATTCAATTGATGTGGTACTCTACCGGATCTCCTTAAAGGTACCTTAATAATGGGCTTTGAATTTGATCTAATCAAATCTAGTTTTATATTTTTACTAGTTTATATCGATTCTTCTACTTGTTTAACTTCATCAAATTCAATCTTAGAGGTATTGGTTCCTCTACTAAGGAACTCCTTTTTCAAAAAGACTACCTTATTGTTGACGAATATCTTTTGTTCCTCAGCAAGATAGAAATAATATCCTTTGATTTCTTTTAGATACCCCATAAAATAATACTTATTGGATCATGGTCCAAGCTTGTCGGTTTACAAATATTTGGCATAAGCTGGACAGTCCCAAACCCTAAGGTAAGAGAGTATCTAAAGAAAAATCGACGGTTCAAAGCATGCATTTAAAAAAATTTTGCACAGCGAAAGATAGTAAATTAAATATTTTAATCTCTTATGCATACTTTAGATTAGATCTAAACTATCTACTAAGGATCTATGACATAAAATTTTTATACAAAAAAAATTATCTAATATAAAGGAAAAACTGCATCGATCACATCGGTGCCTTAGATCAGATCTAACTGTTAGATCTAATCAGATGAGTTCAAAACTCATTATCTTTATATGGATCGATGATCACCACTATTGATAGGTATGTTATGAGGTTCTTTCTAATGTCGAGCAGCCGTACAGCTCATTTGGCCTCTACAGATTGTCCACTCGAAGCCCTGATCGGATCATCCTTCCCGAGAGTGCTAGCTCGTGCAGCAGGCACTGGATAGTTAGAATAAGCTTCTTCTTTTGGATCACCCAGACTCTTTCAGGTCAGAGGATGAAGCTACATGAGGAGGTAGTGGTGTGGGAGATTGGAACAAGATCTTCTTGTATTTCTTCTCACACAAAAACCTAGAGCCGAAACCTTAGAACCCATCTTAGACCTCATGCCCAAAAAAAAAGGTCTCTACCTCTGTTTCTCACGCATAGAAGCCCGCCCCCTCTTTGTCAGAAGAGATTTTTTATGATAAAATTCAATCATTTTTGTTGCAAAAAATGAGAGGAGATTTTAAGGTGGCATGGAGAGGTGAAAGAATAAGGATAAAGTCGTTAGATGTAGCTCAAATTCAAACCAATTTGAATTTGAAAATCAACTACTTATCCTTATCCAAGTGGGGTGCCAAAAGAGCTAAGGCATAAGACATTTCTCACACCATTCGCTTCCTAATTTGTCAAACAAACTTCATCCTTTCAAAGGTGATGGCATTAAGGTATGGATAAGGATTAGTGCAAGGTTGTTTCTAATCAAATTTCAAATGATTTGAATTTGAATGAAGAACCAACTGTTGGAAAATATGTCCGAAAACCAATCGTTAGATGATTGTGCTCATTTTGTAAATTATATATAAATTTTTATTAATAAAAGTTATTGGGCATTTTCATTATAAATTGACCATCTTTGAGCTTTTGTGTTGTAATGAAGTCCTTAGGACTATAATTAATCGATAAAGGAGGATTTATCGTTAAGTCCTTAAAAATATTCGTGATCAAACAATATGCTATTACTACGATGATAGCGATATCAAGTATAGGTTGTTGTATGCCATATGAGTTAGTTGTCCTCTTAACCAAAGAGTATGGAGATACTGTTATGGCATGCTGATGGAATATAGAAGTACATTCACATTGAACATGACCATGTGTCGAGCACTCTGCTGTCAAGAGTAGCTCATGAAGGGTATGGGTATAAGTGTCCCTCAGACCTAAGACCACCATGGTGACTTATAAGTAACTTACTGTACTTTAATACCAGACCATTTGAGTTTCTAACTCAGTAACGAAAGGATACTGGGTGCAATCAAGTACTTATCAAGTCGGTGTGTGAGTCAAGATAGAACTGATCCCTCTGAATTAGTAGGAGATATGCATCAGTGTATTTCAATTTAGCAAAACCTTGACTAGGATAATCTATGAGATAGATTTAAAAGGTTAAAATATAATATGATCGACTAAATTAAGATTGACAGTTAAACCATAGGTCACCTTGAGTATTTGGGTCAAAGAGATGAATTATACGGTAACCATACATCGGTAAGTTCTAGAAGGTTGCTTTGCAATACTTCGACCTATCCGATCATCGAGTCACCATTGCTAGATAGTTACATCAATTGATATAGAAAGTTATTCCTATACTACTGGCTTAGGTTCGAACCTATAAGGTCACACGTATTAGAAGATTTGATCAGATCTGATGGCTGAAGAGTCTAATTGAATTATGACTCTGGTTATGAGTCCTAGTAGGACTGGGACTCTTGGAAAAAGTTCTACAAAGACTAGGATTCTATTATTTATAGAAAATTAATTAGTAATTAGATTACTAATTGACTCAATTTAATTGAGTAAAGAGCTTTGGAACAAGTCTAATTGAATTAGATTCAGTTCGACTTGGATTAGGTTTGATATGATCAATCCTGATTACAAAAAAAATTTAATCCTGATTCGATCAGGATTTGGACTCGACTAATTCTAAATTGGGTTAAAAATTTAATGAGATATTTAAATTTTTAATTAGATTAGATTCCTTTCTATCAGTGGGTTCAATCCAAATTTGATTTGGATTTGAATCAGATTAGGAATGAAGAGTCCTTGTCAACTTGGACTCTATCCTTATCTCTTTGCGCCACACTTGAACTCTTGCCCATATCTCCATGCCAAATAAGATTTGGCTTGACCTTTTTGGCATCAAAGTAGTAGACCCAATAAGGGTGGGCAGCAATGATTGATGAGTCATAATCTTATCTCTTTCCTAATTCGAATGCGATCCGAATTAGAGATAAGATGTAAACTGGAAAAAGAATTTTTTTATATATGGAAGGTTGTTGGCACCATAATGATTTATTCCCTACTTTTTTTAGAGAGTCCTTTAGTGTGTGAGACTTTAGAATCCTTCTCCATGCCTTAGTAATTTTTCTGAAATTTTTTGGGGTGCCAAAAGGTGGTTTTGGCATAGATTCTTGGTGCCCTTCCCTTGGTGAAACCCTAATTCCTAGTCTATAAAAAGAGGGCTCCTCTCTTGGATGTCCCATCATTAGTTTTCTTGCCGTTTTGTTATTTTCTAGAGCTCTTCCCCTCTTCCTCTCTTCCTTCTCTAGATCTCTTATTACTTTGGAGTGTCTAAGGTGCTTGAAGAAGAGGGAAGAGTGTTGGGAAATGTGTCCCAAAAAGCCAATCGTCAAGCTGTTGACGGTTGAGCAACCAAGTATTGTAATTGATTTGTTAATAAATAAAATATATTTGGCATTTTCATCATAAGCTTTCATCTTCTAATGAACTCCGTTGTTATGATGAAGTCCTTAGGACTATTTAAGTTCGATAAAGAGAGGATTTATCGATTAGTCTTTAAAACTGTTCACGACCAAATGATAGGCTGTTAATAAGGACGACAGCTTCTATCGAGCATAGGTCGCTGTAGGCCATATGGGTTGGTTGTCCTCTTAACCAAGGAGTGTGGAGACACTGGTATGGCATACAGGTGAGATATAAAGGTACATCATCATTGAACGTGACCAACTCCAGAGCATTCTGCTGTCGAGAATGTCTCTGATGGGATATAGGTATAAGTGTCCCTTAGACTTGAGATCACCTCAGTGACTTGCAAGCAACTCACTGTGCTTTGGTACCAGACTAACTGAATTTCTAATTCAGGGATGGAAGGCTTCTGGGCACAGTCAAGTACTTGCGAAGTCAGAGTGTGATCGAGATAGGATTGACCACTCCAAGAGTTGGAGAAGAATGAGTCGCTGTATTTCAATTTAGCAAAACCTTGGCCAGGGTAATCCATCAGATGGATTTGATATTTTGAAATACAATGTGGACAACCTGATCAGAGTTGACAGTTGAGCTCTGGGGTGTCCTATGATCATTTTGGTCAAGGGGATGAATTATATGAAAACTATATCCGCATGGGTTCTAAGGATGTTGTTCCACACATTCGACCTATCTGGACGTCGGGTACCATTGCTAGATGGTCACTTCGATTGGTATAGGAATTTGTTTCTATGCTACCGGCTTAGGTTCGGACCTATGAGGTCACACACATTAGAGTTCATGATCCGATCGGATGGTTGATCAACGATTAAGAATCATTATAGGGTTAAATAATCAATACGATTGACATTTAACCCAGTGCAAGTGTTGCAGGAGGATCGATTAGCAATTTGATTGCTAATTGGCTTAATTTGATTAAGCCAATGGACTGAGATTAAGTCTAATTAAATATGATTTAATTAGATTTGGTTTGGGCTTGATTGGATCAAGTCCAATTGGTTTATTGGATAAGCCAAGTGCAAGGAAAGACTAGTCCTAGTTCAACTAGGACTTGGGTCAATCTAATTTCTAATTTGATTAAAAAATTAAATCAGATTTAAATCTAATTTAAATCTGATTAAATTAGGTTCTTAATTGGGTTAAGACCTATTTTAATTGGGTTGATCTAATTTTGATTTGATTTGGTTTGAAAAACCAAATTAAAACAAGTTATGAGACAGAATCCTAGTAGGACTAGGATTCCACCTTGCGCCACATAAACCTTCTCCACGCCCTCTCTCTTATTCAACGCCAATCTCCACTTATTTTGTGTGACAAAAGCCCTCTCCTAGATCTCTCCCACATTCACAAAAGGTCTCCTCTCTTCTTTCTTACATGGAAGGTGATTTGGATCAAATCTAAAAGGAATAAGTTTGGATTTCGAATTCTATGAGATAGAGTTTTAGAAATCCAAAACTCTTTCAATTTTGCACCGAATTTATCCAAATTTTTTTTGGAATTTTCATGGCCTTTAGGGTTTACATTGTGAATCCTTTGCTGGTGATCCATTCACGAAAATATGGAGGAGGTGCTCAAGAGTTGGGCGTCCCTTTACTTGCCATGTTTGGATAAGCCTTGACTAGGTGTTTGACCTAGACAAGGACTCTATCATATCTCTCTATATAAGATGAGTTTCTTCGTGAAATTTAAAGGGTAGATAGGTTTTTGAGAGACCTTTCTGTCATCCAAAAATCAGAGAGAAATACCTTTCGGTCGTGGAGATATAAAAGATGCAAGTTTGGGTATCTAGAGAAAAAAACGTGAAGAAGAAGAGGGTCTTCTTCTAGGGTTTTTATTTTCATATCTTTCCTCCTTCCATCTTGAGTTTCCTGAGAGCGTCTCAGATCTGAAACTCCTCCTTCTACTTTCTATCTTTGGAAGAGTCCAAATCAAGAAGAAGGAGGCACCTGATCAACCATCAAAGAAGGATCAGCGCAGTACTAGCATACTGTGCTGATTTCCTGAAGCAGGACTTCTGATCGAGATTCGTGGGCTCGTGTGGATGACTCCTAGAGGCCGGACACGTGTGCGGCTTGCAACATCATCCTTAAGCCCGGATCAGCGAGGTTAGAGCATCTAACTTGCAAGGTAATAGATCTGATCTATTATTTAATACATACATTAGATGTAGCTAGTATAGAAACATGTTGATATGATCAACATGTAGTTCATACTATATTTATATATATTTTAATTTTTAATTTAATGCTATGTAATAATCATGTAATAGGATCTTAGATCTAGGGATTTTCTGATCTTAGAAAATAAATTTTAATTTATTTTAGTCTTCCGCTGTATGATCTTGAAAAAGTTTCAAGATCTAATCCTGAAACCCTAGATATGGTTCCTTAAATTGGTATCAGAGCCAAGGTTCTTTATTACATGATTATTTATACATGCTTAGATTATTTTTTAGATTAGATCTAATTTATAATCTGATTATTAAATCTGAAATTAAAATTTTAGATCAATCACAAACTGCAAGGTTGTCCTGCAGTAAGGTTTACCCCTTACAGTGCAAAGGTTGTCCTAGTTTGTGTAGATCTATCTTTAATCATAAATTTGTTAGATATGATCTAGATTAAATTTATGATTTATTAGATTTAAAAGATGTTTAAATCTGAAATAAAATCTCTTTGTTAATAATTTTTATGCAAAGAAATTATTTAAAGTTGAAATTATTTCAATTACATGAACCTGTTTAGATTAGATCTAAAGTAGTTTCATGTTTATTTCACTTGCATCTTGATTATGAATCAAACATGCAATATGATTGGTAGAATCATATTGTAAAATTGTTTTACAAATATAAAAATTATTTTTTGAAAAGTCGAACCCAACCCTCAGCCCAAAACTTAATTAAGAATTAAGAAGTTGTTTGATTAGGTTCTAGGATTGTGAATTGAAGAACCTAAGACACAAATCATAACACATTGGGTTAATGGGTTAGTGGAAATTAGGTCCATTAATTGGGTTAGACCTATGGTTAGATTAAAGATGGACTTAATTAGAGAATTAACTAAATCTAATCAATTGTTGTCTTAGATTAGGTCAAGGATTCTCTAGATCAATTACAATAGTTGTAGTTGGTCAAGTCCATGTCTTTAACGAGAACCAAATGGACTTGATTCTTGGCTAAGCGGTCTAGCACGAACTGTTAGGTTGATCTAATCGAAACTAATTAAACCAGTTGGTGTCTAAGGTAAACCAGACCGATGGTTTTTAATTGGGAGCCTGCTTACCTGGCCATTCATGATGGTGTCTAAGGCAAGCTTTGGCAGACCCTCCCACTGATCGAACTTACCTGACCTCTTGGTGAAATTATGTTTTGATCGGATCACTTGACTATTCGAGCTGACCCATGTCAGCTAGGTAAATCAGTGTGACTGATTTAGGTGCTCCTAGACCAGCCCTGGTCTCCCTTAAGCTGACTTGGTGAAGCCAGTGGGAGGATCATGATAAGCTGGTTCATCTGACCTCATCCTCTATATTATTTAAATCCTCTAAAATTATTAGGTCCTTAAAATGATAAAGTTATGGAGATAACTGAGTCATAGCCTCCCATTAAGGTGTTTGATAATGAGTCCATGAACTCAATAATCATTGCAGACCCAAAGGCCTGGTGCTTGTTGACTAATGGAATTATCACTCATCATATGATGACTTGGAAGTATCTCTCTAATGGTGGTTAGGTGAGCCAACCAAAGTTGGACTTAATCATTCGTTGGTTAGATACACCAAGTATGATCATGTTAATGGTTGGACCTAACTGGATCCTTACAGTGGAGGCCAAAGCCTACTGATTAGGTTTCTGGGGCAAAATTAAAATTACTAGAAATTGTTTAGAGAAACAATTGGTTATGAACCTACCCTTAGATGTACATGGGTTGGCCAACCAAAGTTGGGCTTGTGTGCAGTCTAAGTGGATTCTAGTACCCGCTAAGGAATTAGGGTAATTCCTCAAATTGAAGGTAGAGGCTACCAATTCGAATAAAATAGTGGGAGAAACCTTTTGATTAAAGTCCAAATCTTTAGGTTTAATGAATCAATTACTAATTAGGTTATGGTTCTCCTTTGTGCAAATATGGCCACTTCCCTATCGCTCCGATCATTGTTGGACAATGATAAGTTGGTGGGACCCAACTTCGATAGCTGGTACCGAAAGTTGAAGATAGTCCTGGAGCATGAACGGATCCTATATGTGATAATGGATCCTGCACCTGAGGAGCCAGCTGTCAATGCACGTGGAACAGTTAGAGATACTTACCAGAAGTGGCTCAGTGACCGGACCATGGTGCGCTGTATCATGCTGGCTGCTATCATGAGCAACGAGTTCAGTCGCAGATTCGAGACGGCTCAGCCAAAGGACATGCTTCAAGTGTTGGAGGATACCTTTGGCACACCCGATGATGTAGAGAGGCACAAGACTAGTTGTGCCATCTTCAACGCCAAAATACGGGATGGAGTCTCTATCACTGATCATGTATTGTACATGATCGAGCTGATGGAACGATTGAGCAAGCTCGGCTTTCCCTTGCATGAGCAGCTTGGGAAAGATGCAATACTGAACTCGCTGCCCAAGTCTTGTCTCCCATTCCTCACTCATTATAGAATGATAAAGCCTGAAGTAAACTACCATGGGTTAATGGGGTTGCTTCAGAACTTTGAGAAGGATCACCAACTCCTCAAGGAGTCGGTGAACTCAGTGAACTCAGTGGGAGGTTCATCTTCTGGTTCTCGACCCTTTGAGAAAGGAAAGAAGAACAAGAAGAAGAAAGTCAAGAAGGTGCAAGTTCAGGCTGGGACATCTGTGCAGAGCCAGACCAAAAAGATCAAGCCTGATAAGAGTCTATTCTACTGGCAAGCACCCTAGATTAGATAGTGTGTCAAATATCTACTTATGGCATTGGAGGCTAGGTCATATAAATAAGAACAGAATAAATAGGTTGACTCAAGAGGGAATCCTCAAAGTCAGTGATTGTGAATCACTTCCAACCTGTGAGTTCTGTCTTCTTGGTAAAATGACCAAGTCACCTTTTACTGGAAAAGGTGAGAGAGCTACTGAGCTCTTGGGCCTAGTACATACTGATGTATGTGGGCCCATGAGCACCAGTGCTAGAGGTGGATATTTCTACTTCATAGCTTTCACGGATGACCTATACCTATATGGATATGTCTATCTGATGAAACATAAGTCGGATTCATTTGAAATGTTCAAACGATTCTGAAGTGAAGTAGAAAAATAAACTGGGAAGAGTATTAAAACTCTTCGATCTGATCGAGGAGGAGAATACCTTTCTAGTGAGTTTCTCACATATCTAGGAGAGAATGGGATTCTCTCTCAATGGACTCCTCCAGGAACATCACAGCATAATGGTGTGTTTGAAAGGAGGAATCGGATTTTGTTAGACATGGTCCGATCCATGATGGGTTTTTTGCTAGCTTGCTGATATCCTTCTGGGGATATGCACTCGAATCGGCCTGTTATCTGTTAAATAGGATTTCAAGTAAGTCTGTAATTAAGACTCCATATGAGATATGGATAGGGCGTAAGCCAGTACTTTCACACCTTAGGGTCTGGGGGTGCCCGGCCTATGTCAAACGATTAGTCACAGACAAACTTGGACCTAGGTCTGACAAATGCTCATTCATAGGGTACCCCAAAGAGATAAAAGGATATTTTTTCTACCATGCTGATGTTCAAAAGGTGTTCGTCAGCCTTAAGGCAATCTTTTTAGAAAAGGAGTTCCTTGGTGAAGGAACCGTTGCCTCTAAGGTTGAACTTGATGAAGTTCAACAGGTAGAAGGACCGACACCAATAGCTGAACCTGAGTCGGATATGATTAGATCAGATCCGGAGCCCAATATACCTGCACTATTAAGGTGATCCGGTAGAGTACCACGTCAGCCGGACAGATACTACGGTTTCTTGATCCGGGACGGTGATCCCATTGAACTTGATGAGAATAATGAGGATCCGATCACCTATATGGATGCTATGCAGAGACCTGATTCCGAGAAATGGCTTGAAGCCATGAAATCCGAAATGGAGTCCATGAAGGTCAACGATGTATGGACATTGGTTGACCCACCTGAAGGGGTTAAACCCATTGGGTGTAAATGGGTCTTCAAAAGGAAGAGGGGCACAGATGGAAAGGTGGAGACCTATAAAGCCCGTCTGGTTGCCAAGGGGTATCGTCAACGTTATGGTATTGACTATGACGAGACATTTTCCCCTGTGACAATGCTCAAATCTATTCGGATAATACTTGCAATAGCTGCCCATCTGGATTATGAGATCTGGCAGATGGATGTAAAGACAGCTTTCCTGAATGGAGAGCTGACTGAAGAGGTGTATATGATACAACCTGAAGGGTTTACATCCACAGATGAGTCCAAGGTGTGCAAGCTTCAGAGATCCATTTATGGATTGAAGCAAGCTTTTCGGAGTTGGAACATGCATTTTGATAAGGTGATCAAAACGTATGACTTCATTAAGAATGGAGAAGAGCCCTGCATCTATAAATGAGAAAATAGTCCAGTTGTGGTATTCCTTGTCTTGTACGTGGATGACATTCTCTTAATCGGAAATGACATCCCCGTACTACAGGGAATAAAAGTTTGGTTGTCATCACAGTTCTCCATGAAGGACTTGGGTGAAGCATCCTACATCCTAGGGATGAAGATCTATAGGGATAGATCTAAAAGGATGCTTGGGTTATCCCAGTCCATGTACATAGACACTGTGCTGAAGAGGTTCAGCATGGAAAATTCTAAGAAGGGCTATCTACCGATAGGCCATGGAATTTCTCTCTCTAAGAAGGATTGTCCGACAACTCCTGAAGAGAGAGAGCGTATGAGTAGAGTCCCATATGCTTCAGCCGTGGGATCTATCATGTACGCCATGATATGTACAAGATCAGATGTGGCATACTCACTAGGAGTAGTGAGTAGATACCAATTTGATCCTGGAGAAGATCACTGGAAAGTGGTTAAAGCCATCCTTAAGTATTTGAGAAATATTAAGGATCAATGGTTGGTTTATGGCAAGTCAGATCTGAAACTTGTGGGGTTCACAGACTCTAGCTTTCAATCTGACCATGATGACAGCAGAAGTGTGTCGGGTTATATCTTTACTCTGAGTGGTGGAGCCATCTGCTGGAAGAGTTCCAAGCAGCATACTGTGGCGGACTCTGTTTGTGAAGCGGAGTACATCGCAGCATCGGATGCCGCGAAGGAAGCTGTGTGGCTGAGGAAATTCATCAATGAGCTTGGAGTAGCATCCTCCTTCGATGGTCCAGTCCTGCTCTACTGCGACAGCACTGGTACCATAGCTCAGGTGAAGGAACCCAAAGCACATCAGCGGATGAAGCACATCTTGCACCGCTTCCACCTGGTTCGAGAGATCGTGGATCGAGGTGATGTCGACCTTCAGAAGATCGACTGAAAGGAGAACCTAGCCGACCCCTTCACTAGAGCCCTGGCAATAAAGGAGTTCGACAACCACAAGTCGAAGATGGGTATTAGATACTGTGCCGAGTGGCTTTAGGACAAGTGGGAGTTGTTGGGAAATGTGTCCCAAAAAGCCAATCGTCAAGCTGTTGACGGTTGAGCAACCAAGTATTGTAATTGATTTGTTAATAAATAAAATATATTTGGCATTTTCATCATAAGCTTTCATCTTCTAATGAACTCTGTTGTTATGATGAAGTCCTTAGGACTATTTAAGTTCGATAAAGAGAGGATTTATCGATTAGTCCTTAAAACTGTTCACGACCAAATGATAGGCTGTTAATAAGGATGACAGCTTCTATCGAGCATAGGTCACTGTAGGCCATATGGGTTGGTTGTCCTCTTAACCAAGGAGTGTGGAGACACTGGTATGGCATACAGGTGAGATGTAAGGGTACATCGTCATTGAATGTGACCAACTCCAGAGCATTCTGCTATCGAGAATGTCTCTGATGGGATATAGGTATAAGTGTCCCTTAGACTTGAGATCACCTCAGTGACTTGCAAGCAACTCACTGTGCTTTGGTACCGGACTAACTGAATTTCTAATTCAGGGATGGAAGGCTTCTGGGCACAGTCAAGTACTTGCGAAGTCAGAGTGTGATCGAGATGGGATTGACCACTCCAAGAGTTGGAGAAGAATGAGTCGCTGTATTTCAATTTAGCAAAACCTTGGCCAGGGTAATCCATCAGATGGATTTGATATTTTGAAATACAATGTGGACAACCTGATCAGAGTTGACAGTTGAGCTCTGGGGTGTCCTATGATCATTTTGGTCAAGGGGATGAATTATATGAAAACTATATCCGCATGGGTTCTAAGGATGTTGTTCCACACATTCGACCAATCCGGACGTCGGGTACCATTGCTAGATGGTCACTTCGATTGGTATAGGAATTTGTTTCTATGCTACCGGCTTAGGTTCAGACCTATGAGGTCACACACATTAGAGTTCATGATCCGATCGGATGGTTGATCAACGATTAAGAATCATTATAGGGTTAAATAATCAATACGATTGACATTTAACCCAGTGCAAGTGTTGCAGGAGGATCGATTAGCAATTTGATTGCTAATTGGCTTAATTTGATTAAGCCAATGGGCTGAGATTAAGTCTAATTAAATATGTTTTAATTAGATTTAGTTTGGGCTTGATTGGATCAAGTCCAATTGGTTTATTGGATAAGCCAAGTGCAAGGAAAGACTAGTCCTAGTTCAACTAGGACTTGGGTCAATCTAATTTTTAATTTGATTAAAAAATTAAATCAGATTTAAATATAATTTAAATCTGATTAAATTAGGTTCTTAATTGGGTTAAGACCTATTTTAATTGGGTTGATCTAATTTTGATTTGATTTGGTTTGGAAAACCAAATTAAAACAAGTTATGAGACAGAATCCTAGTAGGACTAGGATTCCACCTTGCGCCACATAAACCTTCTCCACGCCCTCTCTCTTATTCAACGCCAATCTCCACTTATTTTGTGCGACAAAAGCCCTCTCCCAGATCTCTCCCACGTTCACAAAAGGTCTCCTCTTTTCTTTCTTACATGGAAGGTGATTTGGATCAAATCTAAAAGGAATAAGTTTGGATTTCGAATTCTATGAGATAGAGTTTTAGAAATCCAAAACTCTTTCAATTTTGCACCGAATTTATCCAAATGTTTTTTAGAATTTTCGTTGCCTTTAGGGTTTACATTGTGAATCCTTTGCTGGTGATCCATTCATGAAAATATGGAGGAGGTGCTCAAGAGTTGGGCGTCCCTTTACTTGCCATGTTTGGATAAGCCTTGACTAGGTGTTTGACCTAGACAAGGACTCTATCATATCTCTCTATATAAAGATGAGTTTCTTCATGAAATTTAAAGAGGAGATAGTTTTTTGAGAGCCCTTTCTGCCATCCAAAAATTAGAGAGAAATACCTTTGGGTCATAGAGATATAAAAGATGCAAGTTTGGGTGTCTAGAGAGAAAAACGTGAAGAAGAAGAGGGTCTTCTTCTAGGGTTTTTATTTTCATATCTTTCCTCCTTCCATCTTGAGTTTCCTGAGAGCATCTCAGATCTGAAACTCCTCCTTCTACTTTTTATCTTTGGAAGAGTCCAAATCAAGAAGAAGGAGGCACCTGATCAACCATCAAAGAAGGATCAGCGCAGTACTAGCATACTGTGCTGATTTCCTGAAGCAGGACTTCTGATCGAGATTCGTGGGCTCGTGTGGACGACTCCTAGAGGCCGGACACGTGTGCGGCTTGCAACATCATCCTTAAGCCCGGATCAGCGAGGTTAGAGCGTCTAACTTGCAAGGTAATAGATCTGATCTATTATTTAATACATACATTAGATGTAGCTAGTATAGAAACATGTTGATATGATCAACATGTAGTTCATACTATATTTATATATATTTTAATTTTTGATTTAATGCTATGTAATAATCATGTAATAGGATCTTAGATCTAGGGATTTTCTAATCTTAGAAAATAAATTTTGATTTATTTTAGTCTTCCGCTGTATGATCTTGAAAAAGTTTCAAGATCTAACCCTGAAACCCTAGATATGGTTCCTTCAAAGAGATCACCTGTCAAAGTTGCTTACGGGCTAGCACCTCCAAGTCTCTGATCTACATCAGTCTTCACATGAATTTTTCTGTAGAGATTAGATGACTTCGTATGGCTGTGACCAACTTGAGGAACACCTTTTCTAAGCATTAGATGAGAGGAGATCAACATCAAATTGGTTTGGTATTAATCTCTAACTTATTTTCATCATACCGATAGATCTAATAGTTAGATCTAGGATTTCAGTATTGTTGAGATCGATGTATATTTTTATTTTTTAGGTCTAAAGTATTGGGTTTTGATGGCATAGTGAAAGGGTTAGGTGTTTAAAATATTTATTTAAAATATCCGATGCACCGAAAACCCCAATGCCCAGAACCCTTAACTATAATAATCAAAGTACAATAAATATAAATTAGGATAAGAAGAATACCTGTAGCGCTAATCCCAATTTTCACAAGGTGTCCAAGTGTCTGCCCCTCAATGGTGATCCACACAGAAACTAAACCAAGGACAGCGCTCCTTCTTCATCTTGCTTCGAGAGTTCTAGTCACTAGAACTCGACTAGTCTCATACCGGTCAGATTTCTCCAAGAAACTGACTCCACTCTCTTAGAACCTCCTCTGAACTTCTAATCCTCCTTCTTTAGGATTCTCACAACCCTTGTTAGGATCAGATAAGGCTTTGTCTTAAATTTCAAAGCCTTGTCCTAAAACTAAGATAGGTTGTAAGAAAGAAAAGAGAGCAACGGAGATAAAATTGGAAACTCTTTCTGAATGCATCGGATACCCAGTGCCCCGACCAATTTATAGCCATTTGAGGGATACTAAAAGAGAGAGATGTGCCTCATCCAAAAGGCCTATCTAATCTGATTATCAGAGATAAGAGTTCCTTCAAACATAAGGACTCTTATTAATGATACATTGATCAGCACCCTACTCTGCATGCGCGACCAGAGAAGGGATGTTTTCACATCCCTTCTCAAATAAAAAAAATCCTCAAAAATCTAAGTGGATAAAAAATTTAATTTTAATTTTAGAACATATAATGAGTGGATAAAAATTCTCACAAATGGATGTGTACTCCCATCCTTTCACGCAAAGTCTGATCACAACGCACGCAGGCGTGAGGAGAAACTTATGGCATCCGTTTGGCATCCAGATAAGTCTAAAAAAATTCTAAAAAAATTATCAAAAATATTTTGTCAAATGTGAAACATTATCATCAAAAATTGTTTCATTTTGAAAGCATTTGATGAGGAGAAGGACTCTCCAAATCTCAGAGGGATGCGATGCTTTTGCACACGCATGCGAGACTTCCTTCCTTTTTCTAATTTTTCTCTACCCCAAAAATTTTTAAAAAAATATATCTCATGCTTTGAGATGTGCCCCAAAGGATGAAAGATGATATGGGCTGCCACATGCATCTTAATCCTATGCCAGAAGGACTCTTTTCTTCTGTCCATGCCAATACTTGTATGCTGAACCTGTTTTGCGCCAAGAGTCCTTCACAACTTGGACTCTTTATAATTGGTGTTAAAATGGGATGTGGTATCCCAATTTGGGCTTCTTCTAGGTGGTACGATCTGACCCAAATACCTATTAAATTAGTCTAGCTAATTAGTAAGGGATGAGACCAAATTTATCTCCAAAGGAGCAAGGGTTCCACACGTGCTAGCATGCTTACCGAAGCCCTGATTGAATCCAAAATTCCAGTCAACCTTTTTCAAAAGGATCCTTGACCAATTTCTATATGTGTGTGACCCATTGGGTTTCATATCTAGCTGGCAGTAGGTTTGGATGTAAGTTGATCAAATTTGATTAGATTTCAATCTAATTGATTTAGGTCCAATTGAGCTAACTCGAGTTCAACAATTATAATTCTTTTTAATCGATGATCGAATTAAACTCTTTAATTCGATAAAAAATTTATAAGTTAAGATTGACATCTAGCAATATATCATGACTATCTAAAAAATATAAAATTTTGATAAAAATATCAAATATACCCTTTAGTGGCTAATTACCATGCAATTCAATCTTTCGACCATCCTTGCACCCTGAATATG
Organism: Elaeis guineensis; assembly: GCF_000442705.2. NCBI lineage: Eukaryota > Viridiplantae > Streptophyta > Magnoliopsida > Arecales > Arecaceae > Elaeis > Elaeis guineensis. Next base: position 28,030,126 of record NC_026006.2, on the reverse strand, counting down.
TTCATGAGTATGGAATCTTGTTAAACTCAAACACATATTCATATCGATTTTTAATTAACCAATGATGACTCTGATAAAGAAGTATTAGAAACTCTTTCTAATCTCCTTTCTGCTTTTGACCAAAAGATTTTTCTCAAGTTATCTAGGATTGAGAATACACAGGATGCGACTCCTCTTACTAGGAGTGATCGATTTCATGTTGACCTACTCACAACCTTCATACACACTCCACCATATCCAGAACACTCTGTATATATCTTAATGCTATGCCTGGGTATGAACTAAAATATGAGTTCATGTGCACAAGATTTCATGATGGTCTCAGGTCTAAGGATCACTTGCACAACTCTCACTTAGAGAACCATCTTTGACATGCAAGTAAGGCTTCCATAAGATGTTCTCTTTCATCGAGTCAATTCAGTGGACTCATTTTCTAAATGAGCACCCACATCCTTATATTAGTATCTCACACAAGTGGCTAGTGAGATCTGCCATCCTCTCTATCGAGCATACATAGGATGTGCCAGTCTATCCGAAATATTGATCCCCGACTTAATATTTCTACGACCAAAAATATCTAAGATTAAGGTTTTAGAATTTTAGGTCTCACTAGCATGATCCATTCATGTCTCCTAAAATTATTGTCCTAATCTTTGAGGTTCATCATAATCTTAGACATAATAAGATACAGCTAATATGATGAATCAATATCTCAAATAATAAATATCATTTCATGAGTTAAAAAATTATAAAGAAAAGTTCCATCGCGATACACTTGAGATTGGCTTATAGGGCACTCTTCTTTCATAAAGTGCATGTTTTTCATATCATAGATCATGATGTGGTGGTTTAAGATTAGATCTTATACATGTGATTAGGATTAAATTGTTTAATCTTTTATTTTTGCTGCATAAAATTTTAAAATCACATGTACTGCACTACCACATATTTTCTTCAATTGGTATCAGAGCATGGTTATTTTGATATGAATTAATATGACTTTAGATCTAAATTTTTGCTGTGAGATCTGATTATTTATGATTTAGATTAGATCTAAATAAGTTTATTTTCAAATCTAATTATCATCTGTTTAGATTAGATGTTATGAGTAGCAAAGTACTCGAATTTGATAATCACTAAGCTGTCCAGTCATAGGATCAAGTAGGATTTTATGACCCTCTCCTCCTATTCAATGGAGTGCTCTTCATGGCGTGTAGGGGTATCACTATGAGGTCCATTGAAGAGAAAAGCAAAAAGAGAAAAATTTATTTTCTTGCAAAATCCTAGATCTTGAAACTAGAGGTGTTGTTGTTGCAAAGAAACTAGTTACATCTAATCTTGTTTAATCAAAATATTTTGATTTAAAATCATAAAAATCTAGATTTGATCTAAAAGATTTTATGATTTGATGTAAAAAATTTACATGAAAATTGTTTTCAAAATCTTAACCATGTTGATGCAAAACTTAATTAAGAATTAAGTGTTGGATTAATTGGATCTAGAATTGTGATTTGAGATCTAATGACATTGCATAAAATATGGGGCATGGGTTAGCTCAAATCAGATCCTTCTCTTTAATTGGGTTAGACCTAAGATTAGAATCAAAAAATTGATTGACCATATAAAGAAATTGATTAAGTCTAACCAAATATTGAATTAGATTAATCAAGATTTTTCTAATACAATAGTTGTAAATGGTCAAGTCTATATCTTTGATTAGACCAAATGGACCTTGATTGTGGCTCAGTGGTTGAACCTAAATTATTAAGTTGGTCAAATTGATACTAGTTAACCAATTGAAGTCTAAGATAAGTTTGGCATTTCAATCGATGGTTTTTAATTGGAAGTGGCTTATCTGGCCATTTTGATGATGTCTAAGGCAAGCTTAGTAGACCCTCCCATCGATCTCACTTATCTGGCCAATTTGATGAACTAGATTTTGATTAGATCACTAAGTGATTCGAGTTAGCCCATGCCATTAAGGTTGATCAGTGTGACTGATCTAGGTGTCCATTCAATCAGCATGACCTAAATCGATTTAGTGACTTGATGAAGTCAGTGGGAGGATTATGGTCTACTGATTGACCTTTTCTTCTCTTCTCTCTTCTTTAAACTAATTAAATCTTCTAAATTATTAGGTCTCTAAAATGAGCTGGTTATAATGATAACCAGATCATAGCCTCCCATTAAGGTGAGTGATAATGGGTTCATTATTTCTGATTAACATTATAGGTGCCATCCATCTGGTGTTCTTTTTGAATCATGGAATTATCATTCATCATATGATGACTCTATTGAACTATCTGATGATGGTTGGATTGATCAAGCAATCCTCAGGCCTAATCACTTATTAGGTAAAATCATTGAGTAGGTTCATGTTAATGGTTTGACCTAACTAAAACTTTTAGTGAAGGCCCATAGCCTATTGAAATAAACTATGTGATTAAATTAATTACTAAAAGTTGTTTGAAGAAATAATTGATTGAGAACCTACTCATAGGTGCATATGGATTGACCGAGCCATCCTTGTGCCTGTATGTAGTCTATATAGATTCTAGTACCTGTTAAAGAATTAAAGTAATTCCTCAAATTGAAGGTAGAGGCTACCAATTCGTATAAAATAGTGGAAAGACCTTTAGACTAAAGTCTAAGTCTTTAAGATTAATAAATTCATATACTATTAGGCTTTGTATTTTTTTTGTGTGTACAGATATGACCTCAAACTTATTGCTTCAATCATTGTTGGATAGTGAGAAGCTAATCGGATCGAATTTCGATAATTAGTATCGAAAGCTAAAGATAGTCCTGGAGCACGAGCGAATCCTTTATGTGATAATGGATTCGGCACCTGAGGAGCCTGCTCCCAACACCTGAGGCACGATTTGAGATACTTATTTGAAGTGGCTCAACAACCACACCATGGTTCGTTGCATTATGCAGGCCTCCATGAATGATGAGTTCAGTCAAAAATTTGAAGAGGTTCAACCAGAGGAAATGCTTCAAGTGTTGAGGGATTTCTTTGGTACTCCTGATGACGTTGAGTGGCATAAGACTAGTTGCACCATTTTTAATGTACGGATGAGGGAGGGTGTATTTATTACTGATCATATATTGTATATAATCAAATAGATTAAAAAGCTAAACAAACTCGACTTTTCCTTGCATGAATAGCTAAAAAAGGATGCGATCCTAAACTCACTGCCCAAGTCCTACCTGCCGTTCCTCAGTCATTTTAGAATGACGAAGCCTGTAGTCAACTACCAAGGTCTATTGGGGTTGCTACAGACTTTGAGAAAGATCACCAGCTCCACAAAGAGATGGTGAACTAATGGGAGAATTTTCTTTGGGTAGTCGTTGTCCCTTTAAGAAAGAAAAAAAAAGATTAAGAAGATGCCAGGTGCTGGGAATGAGTCCTAGAAATCCAAGTTAAAAGCTGATCAAAGTTAAGTAGAGTGATTCTTTTGTAAGAAGTAGGATAACTGGAAAAAAAACTGTCCTCAGTATAAAGCTTCCCTTGATCCAAATAGGCCAAAGAAGAAGCAACAATCGGTTGCTAGATAAGGTACTTATGTGATAACACTTTGTAACTTGTCTCTTATTGATACAATAATCTGGGTATTGGATACCGAAAGTCCTATTCATATTTGCAATTCGTTGTAGGATCTTCAGGTCAATAAGAGATTTAGAGAAGGCAAGAGATTTTTGAATGTTAGAGATGAAAGATCAATTTTAGTTCTAGCTTTAGGAATCATCAAGTTTGTATTCGAGTCTCAGTATATTGTTCTTGATGAGTGTCAATATTATCCTAGTTTTTTTTTGAATATTATTTCTGTAGGCCTTTTGACCAAGTTTAATTATGAAATATCAATAAAAAAAATCTTTTGTAATATCATTTTGAATGGTGTTACAATTTTGCATGGACAGTTGAACAATGGGATCTATGTTGTATCTAGACCTAATGTAATATATATTTCAAATAAATATCCTGGAATAGATGATGTCATGGATTCCTACCTTTGGCATTGTAGGCTAGGTCATATCAACAAGATCAGGATGAATAGATTAGCTCAAGAAGAAATTCTTGATAAAGATGATTATGAATCTTTATCTATCTATGAGTTTTGTTTGCTTGAAAAGATGATCAAGTCACATTTTACCAAATAGTGTGCCATATATATTGGTTGTTCTCATAACCAAATAGTGTGGAGACACTGGTATAGCATGCAAGTGAGATGTAGGAGTACATCATTACTGAACATGACCAACTGCGGAGCACTCTGCTGTCAAGGGTAGCTCGTGAAGGGTATGGGTATAAGTGTTTCTCCGACCTGAGATCACCACGGTGACTTATAAGCAACTCACTGTACTTTGGTGCTAGAGTAACTGAATTTCTAATTCAGTGATGAAAAGTTTCTGATGTAGTCAAGTACTTGTCAAGTCGGTGCATGAGTCAAAATGAAATTGACCCCTCCAAATTAGTAGGAGTTAATGTATCAATGTATTTTAATTTGGCAAAATCTGGACTTGGATAATCTATGTGATGGATTTAAAAAATATTAAAATATAATGTGAATGACTTATCTAGGATTGACAGTTAAATTTTGGATCATGCCTGAGCATTAGGATCAAAGGAATGAATTATATAGTAACCATATATCAATAGGTTCTTGAATATTGCTTCATCTTCATTCGACCTATCCGAATGTCTGATCACCATTGCTAGATGGTTACATTAATTGGTTTAGAAAGTTATTCATATGCTATTGGTTTATGTTCAAACCTATGGGGTCACACTCAAAAGAAGTTTCTAACTGATCATGTGACTGATCAACAATTGAGAATCGTTCAAGGGCTTAATCATCAATTCGATTGATGGTTAATCTTATGTAAAAATTATAATAAATTAATTCACCAAGTGTTAGTAAATTAATGAAGAATTAGTTAGCAATTAGATTATTGATTAACTTAATTTAATTGAGCAAAGAGGATTAAATAAAATCTAATTGAATTAGATTCAATTAGGTTTGACCTGATTAGGTTATGAGATGATCTAATCGCTAAGGAAGAATTATCTCTGATTTGATCAGAATTTTTATTCAATCAATTTTTAATTTGATTAAGATTTGATTAAAAATTTATAAATCTAATTAGATTAAATTTTATTTATTTTATTTGGGCTAAACCAGATGTGATTTGGTTTGGATTCAAATAAGAAAATTAAGAGTGCTTATTGGAATAGGACTTTTCTCCCATGCGCTTTCCACTTTGACACCATATATCCTCACACACAAAATTATTTTGCATGAGATTTTTTCATCCCAAATAGTCCTTTCTCTTCTCTATCTCACATCCAAATTTGGTTAAAATCAAATTTTAAATGGTATGTTCAAATTTGATTTGAAATAGGATACCATATAGATAATGTTTGACATTTTCTACAAAACCTTGCCGCCAACTTATTTTTTTCTCCTTATGTGTGCAACATTTTGAGAAGATTTTTTATGAAAAACTAGTTGGAGAACTGATTTACCATGAAAAAAATATGAGAAGGAGCATCCCATTTTTTTAATATATTTTGTTATGAATTTTTTAGTAGGGGCGACAACACATCAAGAGTCCATGATCTCTAGGACTCTTCACGCCATGAAACCATGCCCAAGACCCCTGTCAACATGAAAAACTCTCTCTCAAGCCTCTTACACACATAAGAATGAAATAAAACTCCTTTTATTTCAACATGTAAGGAGGTGGAAAAGAGAGAAAAAATAAGAAAAAAAATATTTTCCTCTCCATCTTTCTTCTACCTCTTCATCTCCTCCAGAAGTCCATCTTCAATCTCTGAAAAAATTTTAGAGATTTGAAGAAAGGATCCAAATTAGTCAAGAAGAAGGTCTTCGTATGAGTTAGCACTCTCGAGAAGACCGATCAGATTGGAGCTTCAAGTGGATTTTTTCATAGAAGTCGGATGCTTGAGCGGTTGTGAGCAACCAGCAAGGATCTCCTTACCATATCTCTCAGCAGTGGCAATCATCGATCTATGCTCAGGTATCGAGTTCTAAACTCAGATTAGAAGTAGATATGATCTACTACTCACATGCATGCATGCTGATTTTATCTTCAGTATTTTTCAAATTTTATATGCAACATATCATGTCATAGATCCTAGAGTGGGTTGATTTGATAATTAGACCATATGCATGTTAGATCAATTTGATTAATCTAATTATCTTTCGCTGTAATTTATTCAAGAAGTTTCGAAATATATGCATGAAATCACCTACGTTCACCAACAGTGGTATGAAAATTCAGGTTCATTATGACATGATTTATGTACATATTAAATCTAAAATTTAATTTTATTTAGATCTAATATATAATAATTAGATCTAAATTTAATTAATAGTTGACCACACAAAATGATATAAGATTGTCCTGCTGTAAGGTTTACCCCTTGTAGTGAAAAGGTTGTCTTATTTAGATATAATTTAAAATTATAATCAGGTCTGATGTAATTTAGATTAGATCTAAATTCATGCATATATGATATGTGATTAGATTAGATTAGATGATTCGATTAGCAAGTACTTGGATTAGGTTGATTGCTAGGCCATCCGGTCATAGGAGCAAGAAGGGTTTAAAGGTCCTCTCTTCCCATTCGATGGGGTGCTCTTATGGTATATAGGGGTGCCATATGATTAGATCCCATGAAGAAGAACGTGAAATGAAAAACTTATTTTTCTGTAAAATTTTAGATTTTGAAATCCTAGGTTTATTGTATATGATACAAAATTATATGAAAAATAAATCATCTAATTTATATAATTAAAATTATTTTAATCATGAAAAAATAAAATCTCAAATCATAAAAGTTTTAGATATGATCTAAAAGGTGTTTATGATTGATTTTATTTTAGTGTTATACAAAATTTTTTAGATCTAAAATTTTTTGAGAAGTGCTTGCATAATCACTGAGCTGATCTAATTTTGAATTGAGTTGACCCAGTCCCTTTGTATACCCGGCTTAATGTTGATTGAGTTGATTCGATTTTAGAACAGAAAGTCTTTGCATAATATTTACTGTAAATTATTTATAAAATAAAAATGATGAAATTATTTCAAACTTAAACCTAAACCCATGTTAATGCTGAAACTTAATTGAGAATTAAGTGTAGAATCGATTAGATCTAGAATTGTGATTTAAGATCTAATGACATTGCATAAAATATAGGAGCATAGGTTAGCTCAAATCAAATTCTTTTAATTATATTAGATCTAAGGTTAGAATCAAAAAATTAATTAACCATGTAGAGAAATTGATTAAGTCTAATCAAATATTGAATTAGATTAATCAAAATTTTTCTAATACAATAGTTGTAGATGGTCAAGTCCATATCTTTGATTAGACTAAATGGACCTTGATTGTGGCTCAGTGGTTGAACTTGAATCATTAGGTTGGTCAAATCGAAACTAATTAATCAATTTTTGTCTAAGATATGTTTGGCATTTTGATCGATGGTTTTTAATTAGGAGCAGCTTATCTGACCATTTCGATGGTGTTTAAGGCAAGCTTAGTAGATCCTCTCATCGATCTCACTTATCTAATCAATTTGGTGAATTATGTCTTGATTAGATCGCTAAGTGATTCAAGTTGATCCATATCATTAAGGCTGATCAGTGTGACTAAGTTAGGTGCCATTTCAACCAGCTTGATCCTAATCCGATTAAGTGACTTAGCGAAGTCAGTGGGAGGATTATGGTCTACTGATTGATCTCTTCTTCTCTCTTCTCTAAATTAATTAAATTTTTTAAATTATTAGGTTCCTAAAATGAGCTAGTTATGGGGATAACTAGATCATAGCCTCCCATTAAGGTGAATGATAATGGATCTATTATTGTTGATTGACATTGCAGGTGCCATCCATCTGGCGTTCTCTCTGAATGATGGAATTATCATTTATCATATGATGACTCTATTATACTATCTAATGATGGTTGGGTTGATCGAGCCCTCCTCGGATCTGATCATTCATTAGTTATAATCATTGAGTAAGTTCATGTTAATGGTTTGACCTAATCGAAACTTTCAGTGGAGGCTCATCATCTACTGAAATGAAATCTAGGATAAAATTAATTACTAAAAATTATTTAAAGAAATAATTGGTTAGAAACCTACCCATAAATACATATGGGTTGACTGAGCCATCCTCGGGCTTGTATGCAGTCTGTGTCGATCCTAGTACTCGCTAAGAAATTAGGATAATTTTTCAGATTGGAGGTAAAGGCTACCAATTCGACCAAAATAGTGAGAGAACATTTAGACTAAAGTCCAAGTCTTAAGGCTTAATCAATTCATAAACATAGAGGTCTTGTATTTTTCTTTCAATTATGGCTAGATATCCATTGCACCATTCACTATTTGATAGTGACTTATTTATAGGATCCAACTTTGTTAAATGGTATTGAAAGTTATAAATAGTTCTAGTGATTATGGATCCAGCACCTGAAGTTTGCACATCCAATATATATGATGCGATCAAGGGCACTTATCAGAAGTGGCCAAATGATCATATCACCATGTGTTGTGTTTTGAGAGTAGCAAAGAACATGATTTTAGTTGTAAATTTATTGATGCTTAGTGGGAGAAAATCCTTCAAATGTTGAAGGCATTCTTTTTGCACTTCTGATGATGTGTCTTTAGTGCGGCAACAATTCTTTGAGAAAAAAAAGAAAAAGAAGGTGCAAAAGAGTCATGCTTGGGCTAATAAATTTGAACTGACAAAAGAGTCTAAGGTTAACCTAGTCTAGTAGAGTCTCTTGATCCGAACAGGCTAAGGAAGAAAAATCAGTAAAGGGTTGCTAGACAAGGTACTTATATGATAACACCTTATGATTTCTCTATCTATGATACTACTACCTTCGTATTGGATATCGAAAGTCCATGTAAATTATTGCAACGACTTCAGGTTAGTAGAAAGATTGAAAACAGCAAGAGGTTCCTGAATGTTGGAGATGAAAGTCATGTTCAATCTTATTTTTAGGAATCATCGAGCTTATTTTCAATTCTACCAATGTTGTTTTAGTGATTATCACTATTGTCTAATGATTTTTGTGATATCATTATGAATGATATCAAAATCATGTGGATAACTGAGAAATGGCATTTATGGATAATCACATCCTGTTTGTGTATAGTATATAACAATCAAACTCCTAAAGTAGATTATATCCTAGAAGCCTACCTTTGGCAGTTTAGGCTCGATCATTAAGCAATAATAGGATCAACAGGATAATTCTCAAAGTCAATGATTGTGAATCATTGTCAACCTGTCAATCCTATCTCTTTAGTAAGATGACCAAGTTACCATTTGTTAGAAAAGATGAACAAGCCAATGATGTTCTGAGTTTGATACATACTAATGTATTGGATCTATGAATATATTTACTATAAATTTGAATTTTTTGAAATATTCAAATAATTTCATAATAAGGTAGAGAAATAAATTAGAAAAAATATTGAAACTCTTCAGTCAGACCAAGAAGAAGAATGCTCTTTTGATAAATTTTTGACATATCTAGAAGAGAATAAGATTCTCTCTTATTAAAATTGACTTTGTTAAATATAGTTTAATCCATGATGAGATTTGTAAGTCTGTCGATCTCTTTTTAGGGTTATGCTCTTAAAATTTTTGTTATGTTCTGAGCTAGATTCTGAATTAATCAGTCATAATGACTCCATATGAGATATGGACTAGGCATAAATCAATACTTTCTTACCTTAGGGTTTGGGAGTATTCAGTTTATGTCGAGCATTTGTAGACTGATTAGCTTGGATCCCGATCCTATATGTATTATTTTGTAGGGTATTTCAAAGAATCTAGGAGATATAACTTCTACTATGCTAAAGAACAAGAGTTGTTCGGCATTTTTTTTAGAAAAAGAGTACCTTGGTGAAGGTACTGATGCCTTTGATGTAAAACTTATGAAGTTTGATAGGTAGAAGAACTGTTACAATCTGGTGAACCTATAGAATTAGATTTGATTAGATCAAATCTAAATCTATTAGAGAGGCACCATTAAGGAGATCCGATAGAGTACCGCATCCGTCGGATAGATACTTCGATATTTAGGTCTGAGATGTGATTCTGTTGAACTCGATGAGAACAACAAGGATCTGATCGCCTACATGGATGCCATGCAGAGGTCCGACTCTAATTAGTAACTTGGAGCCATAAAGTCCAAAATTGAGTCTATGAAGGTCAATGATGTATAGACACTCGTTGATCCACTCGAAGGGGTAAAACCTATAGGGTGTAAGTGGATCTTCAATAGGATCAGAGAGCACAGACGAGAAGATGGAGACCTACAAAGCTCATCTGGTTGTCTAAGGATATCGCTAACATTATGGTATTGACCATAATGAGACATTTATTCTTAAGGCAATGTTAAGTATTTTGGAGTTGGAATGTGTATTTTGATAAGTAAACAAAACGCAGGGATTTGTTGAGAATGAAGAAAAATCCTGCAAATATAAATGGGTTAATAGTTCTATGAGTGTACTTCTTGTATATAAATAAAATTTTCTTAATCAAGAATGACATTCCTTACACTACAGAGAATAAAGTTTTCACTATTATCATTATTCTCCATAAAGGACTTGGGAAAAGCATCCCTCATTTTAGGGATGAAGATCTATAGAGATAGATCTAAGAGGCTACTTGAGTTTTTCGAGTCCAATGTATATAGAGTGTTTATGAGTAAAATTTATTCTATCATATATACCATGTATGAGATCGAATATGGTATACTCACTAGGGTAGTGAGTGGATACTTGCATGATCTGGATGAGAATCACTGGAAGGTCATCCTTAAGTATTTAAGAAATACTAAGGATCGATGACTCGGTTATGGAGAATTTAACTTAAAACTTATGAAATTTGATTTTAATTTTTAGTTAGATATAATAATAGCAAGAATATATCAGAATATATCCTTATCCTAAATAATAGAGCAATTTGCTGGAAAGATTCCAAGCAGAGCAATATAGCCAAATTCAAATTGTGAGGCAGAATGTATTGCAGCATTCGATGCTTGCAAGGAAGCTATGTGATTGTATAGGTTCACTGGTAAGCTAGGAGTGACACCCTCTGATGATGGTCCTGCTATATTGTACAATATCAGAGCCATAGCTCATGCCAAAGAGCTGAAGTCCTATTAGCTTACTAGGTATTTTGCATCGCTACCACCTAATTCGAAAAATCTATTAAGGTGACGTCAATCTTTAGAAGATCGATGGAAAAGAGAACTTGACCAATCTATTTACTAAAGCCTTGGTATCTAGGAGTTCTGAGATGATAAATCGAAGATGGGTATATGATACTATACTGATTGGCTTTAGTCCAAGTGGGAGTTCTTGGAAAATATGTCCTAAAGCCAATCGTTTGACGATTGTGCTAATTATAAATGTATATGAATTGATCAATAATAAAAGTTATTTGATCTTTTTTATCACAAGATTATATCTTCTAATGAACTCTTATATTGTGATGAAGTTTTTAGGACTACTTTGATTGATAAAGAAGGATTTATCGAGTAGTCCTTAAATTGGTTGGCAACCAAACGATACGTTATTACTAGGATGATAGCAATATCAAGTGTAGGTTGTTGTGTGCCATATGCATTGGTTGTCTTCATAACCAAATGATGTGGAGACACTAGTATGGTATGCAAGTGAGATGTAGGAGTACATCATCACTGAACGTGATCAATTGTGGAGCACTCTGCTGTTAAGGATAGCTCGCGAAGGATATGGGTATAAGTATCCCTTCGACTTGAGATCACCACAGTGACTTGCAAGCAACTCACTATACTTTGATGTCAGACTAACTAAATTTTTAATTTAGTGATGAAAGGTTTTTGGATGCAGTCAAATACTTATCAAGTCGGTGCGTGAGTGAAGATGAGATTGACCCCTTCGAATTAGGAGTTAATGTATCAATATATTTTAATTTAGCAAAATTTGGACTCAGATAATCCATGTGATGGATTTGAAAAAGATTGAAATATAATGTGGATGACTTATCTAGGATTGACAGTTAAATTTTAGGTCATCCTCGAGCATTAGGGTCAAATGAATGAATTATATGGTAACCATATGCCAATAGGTTCTTGAATGTTGCTTCGCCTTCATTCGACCTATCCGGACGTCGGGTCATCATTGCTAGATAGTTACATCGATTGGTTTAGAAAGTTATTCTTATACTATCGACTTAGATTCGAACCTATGAGGTTACACTCAAAAGATGTTTCTGACTGATCATGTGGCTGATCAACGATTGAGAATTGTTCAAGGGCTTAATCATCAATTCGATTGATGGTTAACCTTATGCAAAAGTTATAATTAATTAATTTATTAAGTATTAATAAATTAATAAAAAATTAATTAATAATTAGATTATTGATTAGCTCAATTTGATTAAGCAAAGAGGCTTAAATAAAATTTAATAGAATTGGATTCAATTATGTTTGACCCGATTAGGTTATGAGATGACCTAATCGCTAAAGGAGAATTATCTCTGATTTGATCAGAATTTTGGTTCAATCAATTTTTAATTTGATTAAAATTTAATTAAAATTTTATGAACCTAATTAGGTTAGATTTTATCTATTTTATTTGGGCTAAACCAGATGTGATTTGGTTGAATTCAAATAAGAAAATTAAGAGTGCTTATTGGAATAGGACTCTTCTCCCATGCGCCTCCCACTTTGATGCCATATGTCCTTATGCACAAAATTGTTTTGCATGAGATTTTTTTATGCCAAGGATTTATTTCTCTTCTCTATATCACATCCAAATTTGGTTAAAATTAAATTTTAAATGGTATGTTCAAATCTGATTTGAAATAGGATACCATATAGATAATGTTTGACATTATCTACAAAATCTTGCCGCCAACTTATTTTTTTCTCCTTATGTGTGTGACATTTTGAGGAGTATTTTTGCAAAAAGTTAGTTAGAGAACTGATTTACCATAAAAAAATATGGGAAGGGGCGTCCCATATTTTTTTGACATGTTTTGGTGTGAATTTTTGAGTAGGAGCGACAAGACATCAAGAGTCCATGATCTTTAGGACTCTTCACCCCACCTCCTTACACATTGAAATAAAAGGAGTTTTATTTTATTCTTGTGTGTGTAAGAGACCTGAGAGAGAGGCCTTCACATTGAGATGGGTCTTGGGTATGGTTTCATTGCGTGAAAGAAGAGGAGAGTCCTCTTGTCTTGGGGTGTGCGCAAAAATCAGGTTTTTAGGGTTTTGGTCCTTAGGGTTTGGGAAGAGAGAAAAAATAAGAAAAAAATTATTTTTCTCTCTACCTTTCTTCCACCTCTTCATCTCCTCCATAAGTCTATCTTCAATTTTTAGAAAGATTTTAAAAATTTAAAGAAAAGATCTAGATCAGCCAAGAAGAAAGTCTTCACGCGAGCTAGCAATCCCTAAAAGATCGATCAGATCAGGGCTTTGAGTGGATTTCCCATAAAGGCTGGACGTGTGTGTGGCTGTGAGCAACCAGCAAGGATCTCCTTACCATGTCTCTCAACAATGGTGATTGTTGGTGCAAAAATCCGCCTGCACCGGAGAAGCTGGAGTTGAGGAGGCCGCGGTCGCCGCCGGGACCTGCAAGGGAAGTCTAAACCGGAGGTGGGGTTGCTCTGGCAAGACCCTCCGATGGTCAAGTCAGTTCTCTGCCTCAACAAGAATGGAGTGCTCGAATGGAGAATTTAGCTGAGTTACGAGATAAGAGAAATGAGCTTAAAAAATAACGTATCTGAGTCCCCCCTTTTATAGGCGGGGGAGGCAACGGACTGATGGTGACGTGCGTAACTGCCTGGTAGTGGGCCACCCATGGTCAGGGGAATTGATTACGAAAGATAGTGGAGCGGACACGCGGGTATCACCTTGACTTGCCACGTGGAATCCGTTATGAAGGGTGGAGCAGCATCCGTCGTCAGGGGAACCGCATGGTACCTGTCGCAGGAGGTGGAGCAGGTTCGTGGCCGTAACTGTGGCCTGCCAGGGGGATAATGGAGCTGTGCGGAGTCTGCCACAGGAGATGGAGCAGGTTCGTGGCCGTTACTGCGGCCTGCCAGGGGGATAATGGAGCTGTACGGAGTCCGCCACAGGAGGTGGAGCAGGGTCGCGGCCATTTTGAGGGCCTGTCAGGGGGCGTGGATCTGTCGACTGAAGCTCGGCAACGGTCGGAGCCGTCGTGAGCGGAGCCCGGCTCCCGTAGGAGTCCGGGCGGAGCCGTTCTGATGTCGGCGGCGGAGCCCGGCTCCCATAGGAGTCCGGGTGGAGCAGCGCTTGCTGATGGCGGTGGAGCCCGGCTCCCGTAGGAGTCCGGGCGGAGCTGCGCTGCAAACAAAGTCAAGGGTGAAGTCCGGCTCTCGTAAGAGTCCGGACTGAGCTTACTAGCAATTGATATTGAGAGCGGAGCCCGGCTCCCGTAGGAGTCCGGGCGGAGCTGTTTTGATGTCGGCGGCGGAGCCCGGCTCCCGTAGGAGTCCGGGCGGAGCAGCGCTTGCTGATGGCGGTGGAGCCCGGCTCCCGTAGGAGTCCGGGCGGAGCAGCGCTTGCTGATGGCGGTGGAGCCCGGCTCCCGTAGGAGTCCGGGCGGAGCTGCATTTGCTGATGTCGTCGGAGCCCGGCTCCCGTAGGAGTCCGGGCGGAGCTGCACTTGCTGATGTCGTCGGTGGAGCCCGGCTCCCGTAGGAGTCCGGGCGGAGCTGTGCTGCAAACAAAGTCAAGGGTGAAGTCCGGCTCTCGTAAGAGTCCGGACTGAGCTTACCAGCAATTGATGTTGAGAGCGGAGCCCGGCTCCAGTAGGAGTCCGGGCGGAGCTGTTTTGACGTCGGCGGCGGAGCCCGGCTCCCGTAGGAGTCTGGGCGGAGCAGCGCTTGCTGACGTCGTCGGAGCCCGGCTCCCGTAGGAGTCCGGGCGGAGCTGCACTTGCTGATGCCGTCGGTGGAGCCCGGCTCCCGTAGGAGTCCGGGCGGAGCTGTGCTGCAAACAAAGTCAAGGGTGAAGTCCGGCTCTCGTAAGAGTCCGGACTGAGCTTACCAGCAATTGATGTTGAGAGTGGAGCCCGGCTCCCGTAGGAGTCCGGGCGGAGCTGTTTTGACGTCGGCGGCGGAGCCTGGCTCCCGTAGGAGTCCGGGCGGAGCAGCGCTTGCTGACGTCGTCGGAGCCCGGCTCCCGTAGGAGTCCGGGCGGAGCTGCACTTGCTGATGCCGTCGGTGGAGCCCGGCTCCCGTAGGAGTCCGGGCGGAGCTGTGCTGCAAACAAAGTCAAGGGTGAAGTCCGGCTCTCGTAAGAGTCCGGACTGAGCTTACCAGCAATTGATGTTGAGAGCGGAGCCCGGCTCCCGTAGGAGTCCGGGCGGAGCAGCGCTTGCTGACGTCGTCGGAGCCCGGCTCCCGTAGGAGTCCGGGCGGAGCTGCACTTGCTGATGCCGTCGGTGGAGTCCGGCTCCCGTAGGAGTCCGGGCGGAGCTGCGCTTGCTGATGGCGGTTCCGCCGTGGGTTCCGGCTGTGGGTATTTTATACCCAACACCAGTCCCCCTACATCCGAGTTTTGAATTTCAAACGAAGGAAGTACACAGAAGTACAGCCGGAACCGTCCCTTCGAATCCCGCGCCCTGCCGCTCCCAGATATTTTGGCATTAAATGAGCGCGTGCCGGAGTCTTTTCGAATTGGGGCGGAACGAGGGGACGCTTCGAAGACCCCGCAAGTACGCTGGCCTAGGTACGGCGCAATCATGGCCCTGCCAACCGCCAGCCGCCTTCAGCCGTCTGCCATGGGGAGTGGGACACGTGTCGAGCGCGGACTGGCCTGGGGGGATTCGAGATCGTTATGGCGCCGGATCCCAGGGTCTATTTAAACCCGTCCTCCCCCCTTCAGGCGTCCTACTCCATTTTTGATTTTCGCTGGCGTCCGTCATCTCCCCGAGAGTCTGCTCTTGCGAACGCCCCTTCGAGCCGTAGGCGCCTTCCGTCTCTCGCCCCCCGGGTCCTCAGAGCAAGATAGGTTAGTGCCCACCTTCTTTTCACCGCCTAGGGCTCTTTCGTCTTTTCATTCTCTTCGTGTCTTCCTCTGGGTTGACCTTTGGCGCTTCGTTCCCCTCTCAATTTGCTTTTCTAGGGCCCTTTAGGTTCTTCCCCGAGAAAAATGTCTTCTGAATCTTCTGTCCCCGTAAGTTCTGGGAGTTCTTCTGCTTCGAACCCCCAGGCCCCCGTTTCTGCGGATGAACCCGCGCTCGGGGCAGGGTCTCGCACGGTTTTCGCGCCGGGCGCCATTTCGTTTTCGTCGACTCTGGACGAACTTCTCCTGATAAGGGCTCGATACGGGGTCCCTGCGGAGTACGACCTGGAGCTTCCTGGCCCCTCTGATAGGGCCAGCGCCCCCCCCCCGGCCACTTTTGTCTGTATCAAGAGGCCTTTCGTGCCGGGCTTCGGCTTCCGCTCCCAAACTTCGTCGCCGCCTTCTTTCGCTTTTTAGATATTTCACTTGCTTCTGTTGCCCCGAATTCTTTAGGTTTTTAATAGGGTTTCTCTCTCTCTGCCACATAGCCGAGGTCCAGCCATCCCTCTCCTTATTCAGACATTTCTACACCTTCAAACGCCATCCTTCAGCGAAGGACTGGTGGTACTTCTCCCCTCAGTTCGGCAAGAAGGGGTTGCTGAAGGGCGCCCCTTCTTCGATTCACAACTGGAAGGGGAAATTCCTCTTTGTTTACTGCCCGACCCTGGAATTGGGCCTACCCCCTTGGGGGTCTCTGAGGGATTCCGTCCGCCGGGCTCCTGGCCTAGGAGAGGACGACCTTCAGGCCACCCAGAAGCTCCTGAGCTATCCCGTTCCTTCCCTTCCAAACCTGCTGAGGGAGCCGCTTCTCTTCAACATCGGCCTGAGCCCTCAAGATCCAGCAAGTATACATCTTTCCTTTTCTTGTCTTCTTCTTCCCTCTCTTCCTTTCTCTCTCCTTTTTCCTCTTTCTTCTTTTCTTTTCTCTTTTTTTTTTTTTTTTTTTTTTTTTTGGACTGACTGGTGCTGCTTTTTCCTTCTTCTTTTCTTCTTCTTTCTTTTTCCTCTTTTTTTTTTTTTTTTTTTTTTTTTTTTTAGCAATGGACGCCGAAGCCACACGAATGCTTGCCAAGGCCATGAGAGCCCAGAAAAGGAAGGGCGCGACGACTTCCGGCTCGGCGAAGAGGGCCAGGGTGGAGGAGACGAGCCTTGCCGCGCCCGTCCAGGCGACCCCGGCGATCGACATTCCTTCGGATGCCGAGCCAGCGGCCCCCCGGGCTCCCCCAGGGAGCCCACCGACTGGGGTCCCAATTCCGGAGGTTCGCCCTGCGGAGGCGCCTGCCGCAGGGAGGAGGAGAAAATCGGTGGCCCGCAGGCCGAGCAGCCACCGAGCCGCTGCAGACGAGTCCGTCTGCTCCGAGGGGGGATCGGAGAATTCCTTCAACGACAAGGCTCTAATCCGTCGGCTGCTCGATGGTTGCATCCTGTCCGACGTCGTGGAGAGGATCGATCGCGCCGATCCCGAGCAGCGGGCTTGGGACACCTTGGGGTCCTTTCTTGAGGTAAGCGGATTTTTATTTGCACAGTTGCCTCGGTCTTTGTTGTAATTCTCCATCTGTCTTTGCAGATCGGGCACCAGCTCTTCGCCTATGTCGAGGCGTCGGGCCGCATGAGAAGGGATCTCCTCCGGGCGGAGGAGCGCTGCCAAGACGAGGTCGTTCGTCTTCAAGCGAAGACGGCCGAGGTGGCCGCCCTCCGGGAGGCCCTGGAGAGAGAGAGACAGGACCGGGAAGAGGAAAGACAAGCCTGGGAGGAGGAGAGACAAGCCCGAGAGGCGGAGAGACGGAGCCTGGAGGAGTCGGTGAGGAAGGCGGAGGCCGAGGTCGCCCAGCTGGCCGAGCAAACTCCGGTTCTGGTCTCGGAGGCCAGGACCCTTGCGGTGGAGGAGTTCAAGGCCTCCGCGGA
Source organism: Elaeis guineensis (assembly GCF_000442705.2). Lineage (NCBI taxonomy): Eukaryota > Viridiplantae > Streptophyta > Magnoliopsida > Arecales > Arecaceae > Elaeis > Elaeis guineensis. The sequence goes on along the minus strand of NC_026006.2, from coordinate 28,012,087 downwards.
GATGAGGGAGCTGAACGTCCAGTTCGGCCTGGAGGCATTTACCAAGGGGTTTGAGCTTTGCCGGGAGAAGGTGGCCAGCAGATATCCCGATCTTGGCCTCGAATTCTTGGAGGAGTCCGACGACGAGGCCGACCCTTCGCCCGCCGCCACAGCAGTTGCACCCCCCGCGCCGAACTCTCCACCCCCCGCTCCCGAGGTCTGAGACCTCCGACCTTGTATCTTTCTTTTGTTATCATGCTTCCTTTTCATTTGTCTTCAAGATCAATCAATAAAGCCGAATTCCTTTTTGTGGATGATTTTTTCCTCCCTCTGCTCCTTCTTTCCGGCCTTTCTTCTTGTAACGAATCGGTCTTTGACGCTTGCCTCTTCCAATGGCAGCGCCCCGCCGAAGCACTCCCCCTGCCCCTGGGGGTCCCGCTGAAGTCGACTATCCAGCGGCTCAAAAAGGAGGTCCTCCACTTGACGAAGAAGTTGAAAAAGTCGGAGGGCGAGCTCCGCCAGGCGAAAAAATGCTACTCCGAGGCCGCTGCCGAGGCCGCCCACTTCAGGAGTATCCAAGTGCGGGCGATCATGGACTACAGTCGGAGGAAGGCGAGCTTCACAAAAGAGCTTGAGGAATGTAAGAAGAGCGCCAGTGACCGAACTTGGGCTCAAGAGGCCAGGATCAGCGCCCTTAAAGTGGAGCTGTCGGCTGCCAAGAGGAGGATCGGCCAGCTGGAAGGGAACTCACCCCGACTCGCAGCACGGGATGAGCAGATATGGTCACAAAAAGTTTCCGACCTCCAGAAGCAGCTTCAAGATGCTGAGATGAGCCACGATGTGCAGCGGGCCAGCTGGCACCGACAGGTAGAGGAGTACAAGGGGAGATTCCGTCGAGCGGCGGACGAGGTAGTCCGTCTCCAGAGGCAGTTGGTTACTAGGGCGCAGCTTGCTAACGCCCAAGATAACGAAGAGCTCCAAGCCCTGAGAGGCTCTGTCGAAGGGATTTCTGTCTCCCTTGGGGAGAAGACAGCCGAGCTACAACAAGTAAAAATTCAACTGGGGCTTGAGCGGAAGGCCGTCGCGGACGCAGAGGCGGAGTCTGAAGTGTTGCGGAAGTGGCATCGGGAAGCGGAGGCTGAGGTCCGGCGACTTCGTCAGGCGCTCCAGGACGTGCTGCGAAAGAAGGAAGAACTAGAAGAAACGGTGGAGAGCCTGAGGCCGTCCTGGTTGAGGGATGCAGGTGGCGACTCAAGGTCGGAGGAGGCAGGGCCCCCTTAGAGCCCTTTGTCTTTATGTAACTATTTTCTTTTTGTCATTTTGTTTTTCTTTTTCTGGCCGCTCTGGCTTTGTAGTGTATATATTGAAAATGGAAAAAGGAGCGCTTTGTGTTACCTTGTTCACGTGTAGTACTGATAATGTCGATTGTTGGGCCTTTCTTGTCGTTTGGCTTGTTTGATGTAGATGTCGCCGTGGGGGGGGGGAGCTCCTTCCTTCCATCCGATCTTGTTGCGCGGCCGAGTCTTGCTACCATCATTGACCCCTGTCGTAGAAGTGGCGATGAGAGCCCGGCTCCCGTGGGAGTCCGGGCTAAGTCTTACCGGGCGACGGAACCCGGCTCCCATAGGAGTCCGGGTGAAGTCTGGCTTGGCGGCGGAACCCGGCTCCCGTAGGAGTCCGGGTGAAGTCTTGCTTGGCGGCGAACCCGGCTCCCATAGGAGTCCGGGTGAAGTCTTGCTTGGCGGCGGAACCCGGCTCCCGTAGGAGTCCGGGTGAAGTCTTGCTTGGCGGCGGAACCCGGCTCCCGTAGGAGTCCGGGTGAAGTCTTGCTTGGCGGCGGCACCCGGCTCCCGTAGGAGTCCGGGTGAAGTCTTGCTTGGCGGCGGCACCCGGCTCCCGTAGGAGTCCGGGTGAAGTTTTACCTTGGCGGTGGAACCCGACTCCCGTAGGAGTCCGGGTGGAGCCTACCTTTGCGGCGGAACCCGGCTCCCGTAGGAGTCCGGGTCTTCCATTTTGCTTGGGCCGGTGGCGAGGTTCTCGTCATCAGCCTGGCTTGTGGGGGCGCGTTAGGGCGCTGTAAGGCCTCTCCCCCCTCCGGTCTAAAAGAACCGGGCCTTCGACATTGCTCAAGTTAGGGCGAGGTTTTCCTCCTGTCCCTAACAGGGCTGTGGGGGCACATTAGGGCGTTGTAAGGCCTCTCCCCCCATCCGGTCTAAAAGAACCGGACCTTCGACATTGCTCAAGTTAGGGCGAGGTTTTCTCCTGTCCCTAACAGGGCTGTGGGGGCACATTAGGGCGTTGTAAGGCCTCTCCCCCCATCCGGTCTAAAAGAACCGGGCCTTTGACTTTGCTCAAGTTAGGGCGAGGTTTTCCTCCTGTCCCTAACAGGGCTGTGGGGGCACATTAGGGCGTTGTAAGGCCTCTCCCCCCATCCGGTCTAAAAGAACCGGGCCTTTGACTTTGCTCATGTCAGGACGAGGTTCTCCTCCTGTTCCTGACACGGCCGTTGTTTTTTGGAGAGGTCATATCCAGTCATAATACATCCGCGTTAAGCAGGAGGGGTGCGTTAGCTAGAAAGAAAAGTAGATTCAAAATGAAACAGTAAGCAATACATTTACAGTTCTCCCGCTCCTCCTTGAGGCCCTCCGGCGATGGAGTCGATGGTCCCGATAGGAGGCCGGTCTCCGGGCTGCTCCTCCCTCTTCTGTGGTTCGGGAGGTGGGAGGGCTCTTGGCCGGTCTCCTCTACCCTCGGGCCTGCGGCGGATGAATCTGTCGAGCCGACCTCGCCGGATGAGCTCCTCGATCTCGTCCTGGAGCTGGATGCACTCTTCGGTGTCGTGGCCGTGGTCGCGGTGGTAGAGGCAGAACTTGTTGGGGTTGCGCTTCTCGGGATGCGTGCGCATCCTCTCCGGCCTAGGGATCAGCTCCCTGACCTCCATTAGTACCTGGGCCTTCGAGGCGTTGAGGGGGGCGTAGCTGCGGAACTTCCCTGGAGGGGAACCCCACCGAAACCTGTTGTCCGGGCTCCTCTGCCTGCGTGCCCGGGGTGGAGTATGGGCGCGCTTGTGCCCAGGAGGGGATCGGGAGCGAGGCCGGGCTTCCCTTGGCCTCTTCTCAACTGCGGGCTTGCCAGAATCTCCCGCCTGGCGCTCCCTCGCAGTCTCTTCATCCTTCATTTTGAAGGCCTCTTCCGCTCGGGCGTATCCTTCAGCCCGAGCCAGCAGATCAGCAAAATCCCTGGGGTACTTCTTCTCCAGGGAGTACAAGAGGTCATTCTTCTGAAGGCCACCTTTCAGGGCGGCCATGGCAACCGACTGGTCCAAGTTTCGGACCTCCAACGCCGCGATGTTGAAGCGGTTGATGTAGGCCCGTATGGACTCCCCTTCCCTCTGCTTGATGTTGATGAGGGACTCTGAACCTTTCTGGGGACGTCGGCTGCTGACAAAATGGGCCACGAATTGGTGGCTCATTTGGTCGAAGGAGAAGATGGTACCCGGCTTCAGTGCCGAGTACCAGTTTCTTGCCGCTCCCTTCAAAGTAGACGGGAAAGCCCGGCATAAGATGGCGTCGGGGGCACCATGAAGCAGCATCATTGTCCGGAAGGCCTCCAGGTGGTCCACCGGGTCCGACGTCCCGTCGTAGCTTTCAAACTGGGGGAGCTTGAAATTTGGCGGGATCGGTTCCTGCATAATCATTTGGGAGAAGGGAGGGTCAGTGCAGATATCCTCACCGTAAGCGGGAGGCGCATGGCGGAGTTCTTCGATCCGCCGGTTCATCTCCTGGAGCCTCCGATCTAGGAAATCCTCTCGACTTCGAGTCTCGAGGGTCCTTTGGCAGAACGGGGGCAGGGATCTCCCAGGGGTGGAGTCGTGGTCCGACTGAGGGCTCTCCACCCTTGGATTCGCCTTCTCGGGAAGGACGGGGCGGCTAGCCCAGGTGGCCCGCCCCACCGCCGGGTTCTGGCATTCTGGAGATGCCCCTTCCGGATGCGCCGACGCCTGCGGCGGCTGCTGCTGCATCGCCTGTACGGCCTCGATGAGGCCCTTGACCTACTGCGCCAGCAAGTCAAACTGCTCCGTGCCGACCGCCGTCGCCGGAGGGGGAGGAGGAGCTGGCTGAGAAACGGGAGGGGAGGCCGGAGCCTGAGATCTTGCCGTGGAGGCCGTGGACCGCCGGGTGGATGCCCTGCGCGGAGGCATCGGGTGCCGGTCTCGTGGGGGAGGATTAGGGGTAAATGACGGAGAGATGGCCGGAGGTGGCTCCGTTGAGCGCTCCTTTAAGAACAAGGGTGCTGCGAAGATACAAAGCCCTTCCTCTAGCGCCAATCCTGTTGGTACAAAAATTCGCCTACGCCGGAGAAGCTGGAGTTGAGGAGGCCGCGGTCGCCGCCGGGACCTGCAAGGGAAGTCTAAACCGGAGGTGGGGTTGCTCCAGCAAGACCCTCCGACGCTCAAGTCAGTTCTCTGCCTCAACAAGAATGGAGTGCTCGAACGGAGAATTTAGCAGAGTTACGAGATAAGAGAAATGAGCTTAAAAAATAACGTATCTGAGTCCCCCCTTTTATAGGCGGGGGAGGCAACGGACTGATGGTGACGTGCGTAACTGCCTGGTAGTGGGCCGCCCATGGTCAGGGGAATTGATTGCGAAAGATAGTGGAGCGGACACGCGGGTATCACCTCGACTTGCCACGTGGAATCCGTTATGAAGGGTGGAGCAGCGTCCGTCGTCAGGGGAACCGCATGGTACCCGTCGCAGGAGGTGGAGCAGGTTCGTGGCCGTAACTGTGGCCTGCCAGGGGGATAATGGAGCTATGCGGAGTCCGCCACAGGAGGTGGAGCAGGTTCGTGGCCGTTACTGCGGCCTGCCAGGGGGATAATGGAGCTGTACGGAGTCTGCCACAGGAGGTGGAGCAGGGTCGCAGTCGTTTTGAGGGCCTGTCAGGGGGCGTGGATCTGTCGACTGAAGCTCGGAAACGGTCGGAGCCGTCGTGAGCGGAGCCCGGCTCCCGTAGGAGTCCGGGCGGAGTCGTTCTGATGTCGGCGGCGGAGCCCGGCTCCCATAGGAGTCCGGGCGGAGCAGCGCTTGCTGATGGCGGTGGAGCCCGGCTCCCGTAGGAGTCCGGGCGGAGCTGCGCTGCAAACAAAGTCAAGGGTGAAGTCCGGCTCTCGTAAGAGTCCGGACTGAGCTTACCAGCAATTGATATTGAGAGCGGAGCCCGGCTCCCGTAGGAGTCCGGGCGGAGCTGTTTTGATGTCGGCAGCGGAGCCCGGCTCCCGTAGGAGTCCGGGCGGAGCAGCGCTTGCTGATGGCGGTGGAGCCTGGCTCCCGTAGGAGTCCGGGCAGAGCAGTGCTTGCTGATGGCGGTGGAGCCCGGCTCCCGTAGGAGTCCGGGCGGAGCTGCATTTGCTGATGTCGTCGGAGCCCGGCTCCCGTAGGAGTCCGGGCGGAGCTGCACTTGCTGATGTCGTCAGTGGAGCCCGGCTCCCGTAGGAGTCCGGGCGGAGCTGTGCTGCAAACAAAGTCAAGGGTGAAGTCCGACTCTCGTAAGAGTCCGAACTGAGCTTACCAGCAATTGATGTTGAGAGCGGAGCCCGGCTCCCGTAGGAGTCCGGGCAGAGCTGTTTTGACGTCGGCGATGGAGCCCGGCTCCCGTAGGAGTCCGGGCGGAGCAGCCTTTGCTAACGTCGTCGGAGCCCGGCTCCCGTAGGAGTCCGGGCGGAGCTGCACTTGCTGATGCCGTCGGTGGAGCCCGGCTCCCGTAGGAGTCCGGGCGGAGCTGTGCTGCAAACAAAGTCAAGGGTGAAGTCCGGCTCTCGTAAGAGTCCGGACTGAGCTTACCAGCAATTGATGTTGAGAGCGGAGCCCGGCTCCCGTAGGAGTCCGGGCGGAGCTGTTTTGACGTCGGCGACAGAGCCCGGCTCCCGTAGGAGTCCGGGCGGAGCAGCGCTTGCTGACGTCGTCGGAGCCCGGCTCCCGTAGGAGTCCGGGCGGAGCTGCACTTGCTGATGCCGTCGGTGGAGCCCGGCTCCCGTAGGAGTCCGGGTGGAGCTGTGCTGCAAACAAAGTCAAGGGTGAAGTCCGGCTCTCGTAAGAGTCCGGACTGAGCTTACCAGCAATTGATGTTGAGAGTGGAGCCCGGCTCCTGTAGGAGTCCGGGCGGAGCTGTTTTGACGTCTGCGGTGGAGCCCGGCTCCCGTAGGAGTCCGGGCGGAGCAGCGCTTGCTGACGTCGTCGGAGCCCGGCTCCCGTAGGAGTCCGGGCGGAGCTGCACTTGCTGATGCCGTCGGTGGAGCCCGGCTCCCGTAGGAGTCCGGGCGGAGCTGCGCTTGCTGATGGCGGTTCCGCCGTGGGTTCCGGCTGTGGGTATTTTATACCCAACAGTGATCATTGATCCATGCTCAGGTATTGAGCTCTGAACTCAGATTAGAAGTAGATGTGATCAACTACTCACATACATACATGCTGATTTTATCTTCAATATTTTTTAGATTTTATATGCAACATATCATGTCATAGATCCTAGTGTAGGTTGATTTGATGATTAGATTATATATATATTAGATTAATTTAATTAATCTAATTATCTTCTGTTATAATTTATTCAAAAAAATCTCGAAATACATGCATGAAATCACCTATGTTCACCAACACATAGGGTACCCCAAGAAAATAAGTGGATATTACTTTTATCTGCCTGCTAAACAAAAGATGTTTGTCAGCAATAAGGCATACTTTTGAGAAAAAAAATTCTCTAGTGAAGGAATAAGTGCCTCTAAAATTGAGCTTGATGAAGTTTGACAGGTAGAAGAATTGACACCAATGATTGAATCTGAATCGAATTTGATAAGATCAAGCCCGGAGCCCAATGAACAAACATCCTTAAGGTGATCTAATAGAGTACTGCATCAGCCGGATAGATACTTGAGTTTTTTGATTTGGGATGGAGATCCTGTTGAACTCGATGAGAATGATGAGAATTCAATCACTTATATGGATGCGATACAGAGGTCTAACTCTGATAAATGACTTGAAGCTATGAGATTTGAGATGGAGTCCATGAAGATCAATGATGTATGGATATTAGTTGACCTACCTGAAGTGGTTAAACCTATAGGGTGTAAGTGAATCTTCAAAAGGAAGAGGGGCACAGACGGGAAGGTGGAGACCTATAAATCTCATTTGGTTACCAAAGATTATCGTCAGCATTATGGTATTGACTATGACGAGACATTTTCTTCTGTGGCAATGCTCAAGTCTATTCGAATCATACTTGCGATAGTAGCATATTTGGACTATGAAGTTTGACAAATGGATGTGAAGATAGCTTTCCTACATGGAGAGCTGAATGAAAAGATGTATATGATACAGTCTGAGGGTTTTACATCCACAAATGAGTCCAAGGTGTGCAAGCTTCAGAGATCCATTTATGGATTGAAGCAAGCATCTTGGAGTTGGAACATACATTTTGATAAGATGATCAGAACATATGGCTTCGTTAGAAACAGAGAGGAACCTTGCATATATAATTGGGTTAATAGTTCAATAATTATATTTTTTATTTTGTATGTGGATGACATTCTCTTAATTGAGAATGATGTCCCTGCATTATAAGAAATAAAAATATGGCTGTCGTCACAGTTCTCCATAAAAGATCTAAGAGAAGCAGCCTACATCCTAGGGATAAAGATCTATAGAGATAGATCTAAGAGGCTACTCAGGCTCTCCCAATCTACGTACATAGATATCATACTGAAATGGTTCAGCATGGAGAATTTTAAGAAAGGCTATCTTTCGATAGGCCATAAAATTTTTTTTCGAAAAGAGATTGTCTGACAACTCCTTAAGAGAGAGAGCATATGAGTAGAGTTTCATATACTTCGGCAGTAGATTCTATTATATATGTCATGACATATACAAGACCAGACATGGTATACTCACTAGGGGTAGTGAGCAGATACCAATTTGATCTAGGAGAGAACCACTGGAAGGTCGTAAAGATCATTCTTAAGTATTTGAGAAATACTAAAGATCGATGGCTTGTGTATGATAAAATTGACTTGAAACTAGTGGGATTCACCGACTCCAACTTTCAGTCAGACCATGATGATAGCAAGAGTATGTCAGATTATATTTTTATCCTAAATGATGGAGCGATCTACTAAAAAAGTTTCAAACAGCATACTGTGGCAGACTCTATTTGCGAAGCAGAGTATATAGCGGCATCCAATGCTGTGAAAGAAGCTGTATGGTTGTGAAAGTTCATCTGCGAGCTCAGAGTGGCACCTCCATTGATGGTCTTATTTTGTTATACTATGACAATATTAAAGCCATTGCTCAAGCCAAGGAGCTGAGGTCCCCTCAGCGCACTAAGCATATTCTGCGCCGCTATCACCTTATCTGGAAGATCATGGATCAAGGTGATATCGACCTTCAAAAGATCAACAGGAAGAAAAACTTGACCGACCCTTTTACTAAAGCCCTCAAAATCAAGGAGCTCGATGATCACAAATCAAAGATGGATATACGATACTGTACTGATTGGCTTTAGTCCAAATGGGAGTTATTGAAAAATATATCCTAAAGTCAATCGTTAGATGATTGTGCTCATTTTATAAATTATATATGAATTTTTATTTATAAAAATTATTTAGTATTTTCATTACAAATTGATCATCTTTGAATTCCTGTATTGTAATGAAGTCCTTAGTTAGGACTATAATTAATCGACAAAAGAGAATTTATCGTTATGTCCTTAAAAATGTTTGCAACTAAATGATACGCTATTACTAGGATGATAGCGATATCAAGTGTAGGTCGTTGTGTGCCATATGAGTTGGTTGTCCTCTTAACCAAAGAGAATGGAGATACTGTTATGGCATGCAGATGGAATGTAGGAGTACATTCATATCGAATATAATCATATGCCGAGCACTCTGCTGTCAAGAGTAGCTCATGAAGAATATGGGTATAAGTGTCCCTCAGACTTGAGACCACCATGGTGACTTATAAGCAACTCACTGTACTTTAGTATCGAACCATTTGAGTTTTTAAGTGATGAAAGGATATTGGGTGCAGTCAAGTACTTATCAAGTCGGTGTGTGAGTCAAGATGGAATTGACCCTTCTGAATTAGTAGGAGATATGCATCAATATATTTTAATTTAGTAAAATCTTGATCAGAGTAATTTATGAGATAGATTTGAAAGATTGAAATACAATATGGTTGACTAAATTAGGGTTGATAGTTAAATCCTAGGTCACCTTGAGCATTTGTGTCAAAGGAAGGAATTATACGGTAACCATTTATCATTAGGTTCTAGAAGGTTGCTTTCCAACACTTCGACCAATCCGATCATCGGGTCACTATTGCTAGATGGTTATATCGATTGGTATAGAAAGTTATTTCTATACTACCAACTTTGGTTTGAACATATGGGGTCACATGTATTAGAAGATTTGATCAGATCTGATGGCTAAAGAGTCCAATTGGATTGTGACTTTGGTGACGAGTCCTACTAGGACTGAAACTCTTGGGGAAAGTTCCACTGAGACTAGGACTCTATTATTTATAAAAAATTAATTAGTAATTAGATTACTAATTAATTCAATTTGATTGAGTAAAGAGCTTTGGAACAAGTCTAATTGAATTAGATTCAGTTCGACTCAAATTAGATTTGATATGATCAATCCTGATTACAAAAAAGATTTGATCCTGATTCGATCAGAGTTTGGACTTGGCTAATTCTTAATTGGGTTAGAAATTTGATGAGATATTTAGATTTTTAATTAGATTAGGTTCATTTTTATCAGTGGGTTCAATTTAAATTTGATTTAGATTTGAATCAGATTAGGAATGAAGAGTCCTTGTCAACTTGGACTCTATCCTTATCTCTTTGCGCCACACTTGGATGCTTGCCCATATCTCCATGCTAAATAGGATTTGGCTTGACCTTTTTGGTGTCCAAGTAGTAGACCCAATAAGGGTGGGTAGTAATGATTGATGAGTCACAATCTTATCTCTTGCCTAATTTGAATGCGATCCAAATTAGCGGTAAGATGTAATCTAAGAAAAAGATTTTTTATACATGAAAGGTTGTTGGCATCATAATAATTTATTTCTTATTTTTCTTGGAGCATTCTTTGGCATGTGAGACTTTAAAATCCTTCTCCACGCCTTCGTTATTTTTTTGGATTTTTTTGGAATGCCAAAAGGTGGTTTTGGTGTAGACTCTTGGTGCCCTTGCCTTGGTGAAATCCTAATTCCTAGTCTATAAAATGGGGGCTCCTCTCTTGGACGTCCCATTATTGGTTTCCTTGCTGTTTTGTGGTTTTCTAGAGCTTTTCTCCTCTTCTTCTATTCCTCTTCCAGATCTTCTATTACTTTGGAGTGTCCAAGGTGCTTGAAGAAGAAGAAAGAGATCAGCTATCGAAGTTGCTTGCAGGCTAGCACCTCCAGGTCCCTGATCTGCGCCAGTCTTCACGTAGATTTTTTTGTAGAGGCCAGATGACTTTGTGTGGCTACGAGGGACTTGAGAAATACCTTCTCTAACCATTGGACTAGAAGAGATTAACATCAAATTGGTTTGATATTAATCTCTAACTTATTTTGATCATACCGATAGATCTAATAATTAGCTAGGATTTCAGCATCGATAAGATTGATGTGTATTTTTATTTTTCATATCTAAAGTATATATTTTTCATATCATAGATCATGATGTGGTAGTCTAGATTAGATCTTATACATGTGATTAGGATTAAATTATTTAATCTTTTATTTTCACTACATAAAATTTTAAAATCATATGCACTGCACTACCACATATTTTCTTCACCAACTTATCCTCATCCAAAAGGAACTAGAGAAGGGAGCATCAATGCACATCTAGGCATGGAAAATATTCACATAAGAACCTTTCTTGCATGAAGAAAAGGTGCATGCAGAGAAGAGGTGGAGCATGGGTTGGTTCAATTCAAATTTGAATTCGAATTCTTATCAAATTAGGTTCTTAATCCAACCAAATTAGGTTAGACCCAATTAAACCATTGAACCTAATCCAATTAAGTAATAAATAGAATTAATTAAATTTTAATCAAATCAAAAATTAAATCAAAAATCGAACACCCCTAGTGATTAGGTTATCTCATAACCTAATCAAATCAAATCAAATTGAATCAAATTCAATTAGATTTGATCCAAACCTTAATGCTCAATCAAATTGAGCTAATTAGCAATCTAATCACTATTCAATCCTCCTACAATTTACTAACAATTAGTGAATTAATTTATTGTATCTTTGTACAAGGTTAATCGTCAATCGAATTGATGATTATACCCTAGAATGATTCTTAATCATCGATCTGCCACATGATCAGTCAAAGATTTCTTTTGAGTATGACTCCATAGGTTTGAACCTAAATCGATAGCATAGGAACAATCTTTTTATATCAATCAAAGCAACCATCTAGCAATAGTATCCGATCTTCGGATATATCGAAAGATTGCAAAGTAATATTCAAGAACCTATTGGTATATGGTTACCGTATAATTCATCTCTTTAACTCTAATGCTCAAGATAACCAAGGGTTTAACTTTCAACCCTGAAAAGGTCATCTACATTGTATTTCTATTGCATAAGGATAGCTACCCAAGAGGGGGGAGGGGGTGGATGAATTAGATATTTAAAAATTTTAGAGATACTTATACAAATAAGTAATTAATGAGATGTGTAAACTATATGCAATAAGTAAACAAGCTCACAATTATAAACTCAAAGTTTTATAGTGGTCTGGCATCAAACTCGGCACCTACATCCACTTCTCAAGTAAACCACTTGGGAATTCAACTATAATTCACTATAAAAATTATAGTCCAATTGTTTTCTTTGGGCTCATAATTCAATCCGATTGGTTTTATTCTAGATTCACCAACCACAGTCATATAATGATTGTTTTACATGGACTAACAATCAACCCTAATTGATTTTACACTTGGCTTACCAATCAAACCAAATACATTGTCCAACTTTAGGCTTGGACCAACCCAAGTTTCTCATCTCAAAAAACTTAAAAATAAATACAATAACAATGAAATTTAAAAGTGAAAGAAATGCTTAATAAAGCCTGGAGAAAAAGTTGGAGTTGCTTTACTTGTCGGCTTGGCTTTTTCTTTTTGAATGCTTGAGAAATGTGAGTGAAGATCTTCAATAGTGATTTTCTGACTTCTCTTAGCTTGAGGATGGTAGAAGGATAATAAAAAAATTAGTATGACACTTTTTTCTTTCACTATTCAGCTCAAAACAAAAAAAACTCTTCACTAGGGTTCCAAAAGATATTTTTCACTGCTCCAAAGGTTTTCTTATATAATGCTAATGTTTTTCATCACTTAAAATCATCTGGAGATCTTCTAAAAAGTGTTTAATCTATTGGAGATATGAAAATAGCCATTGTAGGGCGTATGGGATAAAAGGTTGCTTTTTTCAAAAAACTAGCCATTACAGACACTGGGTCGGTTCAGTTTTTCTCTAAGTCAGCTCGATTCATAACTAGGCCAGCTCAATTTTTCATTGGATTGGCTAAGTTGTAATAGGCTAAAATCAGACTTTCTATCTTTTGATACATTCTTGGACTTGGTCGGCTATCTTTCTAACTGAGTTGGCTTGATTTTTCACTAGGTTGACTAAGTTGAAAATTGGATCGGCTCAGTCCCCTTGGTCTTGAAATTTCACTTTCTGTACTTTTTATTTTCTGTGTCTTCTCAAACTGGGTTGGCTCAATTTTTGACTAGATTGGCTCAATTGCGTGCCAAGCATGCCAAGAGTTGTCTACCAGCCTTTCTTCTTCAAATTTTCTTTTAGGCTAGTTTTGTTTTGTTTACTTGATTTTATTCCACATTAAAATTTTTTTTAAAGTATGTCTAGTCTAGAATTTCTTCATAAAACTCTTGAGTGGTGGTGCTTCATTTAATCGATGAAAAATACTTGGAACATGCTGAGCACTTGGAATTTAAGCTACACAACCTCAAAAATAATATTAGTAATCTAATAATTTATACTCAAACATTTTTGTTATCATCAAAATCAATCTCGAGGTTAACACTCTTTCCCTTTTTAATGATGATAAAATCCTTTGAGTATACCTTTCTCTCAAATTTCAAATTTGCTTCAATTATTTCATATATGCATTCAAATTTTATCAACTTTACTTTCTATTATTGCATACTCAATATATACAATCAAAATTTATCAATTTACACATATTCTCCCAGAGTATGAGAATTATATTCAATTTGATTTCAATTTTGTCAAAATTTGTGATACTCTCCCTTACTATATGCCACGAAATTATAATTCAATTCAATGGCTTCTCTCTCTTTTTGTCATTATCAAACATTGCTCAATTCAAACAAATACAATACATATAAAAGAAGAATTTCATATATAAAATAAAAGCAAACTTCATTTATTGATAAAGAAAGATATATTACATAATCAAGTTTCAAAAAAAAAATATTAAGTTCAAAAAAAAATTTGATTGCTACATAAAATATAGTCCAAAATTCTCAAAATACAACTACATGCATTCTATAGGCCACCTAATCTATGGTATGCTTGAGAGGTATGGAGAAAGCTGGATCCATAGGCATAGAAGCATGCTGCTCGGCAAAAATCCTCCTCATAGTATTTTTCACCAATGAAGAGAGACATCCAGAGACACGATCAAAGACTTGGTTAGAAACATACTGCACAATCTTCTCAATGTGATCTTCGATAAGTCTAACAGTAGATGAAGATGTAGTAGGCACAGGATGCTGTGGTACAGGCTTGGGCACATCTCTTTCTTCTCCTTAATCAATCTTGAACCACTAACCTTCACTTTTCTTAAATTTCATCCTTTTCATTGATTTCAAATCATAAGTATCATAATGCTGAAGTTTTTAAGTGGACTTTTCTTCTAAATTTATTCCAAAATCTTGAAAAACCAAAGTCAAAAATATTTCATAAGGTAGAGCTGGCTTTTTTCTTTGAGAGACTTTTTGCATTACCTTTAAGATCAAAGTTGGAAGATTGAATTTTTCTCTCTTTAAGATGTGATATATAACAGCAACATCATTCTTTGGCAAAAAATCAAACCTTCCAAGCTGAGGGAGGAGGATTCTAGCAGTCATGTGATGAAGAAGTCTATGCTCCATAGATAAATCTCTAGCTTGAATCTTCTTAAAATGCATTGCATCATCCATTCCAAACAAAAATCTCAACCCAGCAGCTCTATTATCTAATTTATCTACTCCTTCAGTGGGTGCATGAAGCAGAACACCTAATCTTTTCTGAGTCCAATTAACTTTAACCTGCTTAACTTCTGTTTCAAAAGATCTTGGACTAACAATGGTATTTGTATAAAATTTCTTTACAAGATTTGGATAGGTCGGAAAATCAATACCAGAACACAAATATTCCCATTCTTGAAATTTCAAGCATTCTTCTATCTCAAAACCCTCACTTTTCAGAAAATCAAAATCTATCTTTCTTCTGATTGTAATAGTCCTAGAAGAGAAATGGACCAACCTTTTTGACCTAAAAGAAGATGAAGATGGTGAAGAGGTCGGAGGAGAGGACTGAGTGGGGGCTATTGGAGGAAGAGACTGAGAAGACTGAGACAGCTCAGAGGGACGGTCTTGACGGTGTTTTGATCACTGTTCTTACCTGTGAATACCTCTTCTTGACGGCAAAAAAGGACATTGGCGCTTCAACCTAGGAGCAATTTGTTTCTTGAGTGCCATGGATCCGAAAATCTCTTCGATTTGAGGTAGATTTGGGGTTCAAGGAAAAGATTTTTAGGATTCCTATGGTTTTGAGCATGGTCGACTAAGATATAAAACCTTTAAAAGCCGACCGGATATCTCGTTCAAAAAAGTAGAATCCCAACAACTTATTTGACTCATAAAAATTATGAGTCGACTAAATAATTAGTCAAGTTTTTTATGGATAAAAATATTAGCTGACTCAGTCTAGCACAAATCTAAATTTTAAAATTTTAGAAAATGATACATGTCTTTTCTGATGCAATTTAAACATGTATGGTTTAAGAAAATTCATCATATTGAAGCAATCATTTCAACATATGAGTACATTCAATAATTTAACAATATGGATCAAATAAACCTAATTATTTTTGTATTGCACAAAATCTTTTTTCATTTAATGGCTTAGTAAATATATCTACAATTTAATTTTTAACTGGTATAAATTCAAAAATTATGTCATTATTTTGCATATGATCTCTAATAAAATGATGTTTAACTTCTATATGTTTTGTCTTTGAATGTAACACTGAATTTTTTATTAAATTTATGGCACTAGTATTGTCACATCGAATAGGAATGCTATTACAAATAATACCATAATCTTTTATTTATTGTTTGATCTATAATAGTTGAGCACAACAACTTCCAATAGCAATGTATTCGGCTTCCATCGTAGACAAGGATATTGAACTTTATTTTTTGCTAAACCATGAGATCAAATTAACTCTTAAAAATTGATAAGTATCACTTGTACTCTTCTTATCTAAGCAACAACTAGTAAAATCTGAATCACTCTATCCAATTAAGTCTAATGAAAATTATTTTGAGTACGACAAACCTACATCTTGAGTGTTTATTAAATATTTGAAAACTTATTTAACTGTAGCTATATGAGATTCTTTAGGATTTGATTAATAATATGCACACATACAGATACTAAACATTATATCTGTCCTACTAGCAGTTAAATAAAGCAAAGATCCAATCATACCTTGATATAGTTTAGGATCTACTACTTTTCTTCTTAGATCTTTATCAAGCTTGCAACTTATGCTCATAGGGGTCCCACTTCCTTTGACTTGCTCTATCCCAAATTTTCTTAATATTCTTTTGATGTATTTGCTTTGATTGATGAAGATTTTCTCATTTGATTGCTTGATCTGAAGTCTGAAGAAAAAATTCAATTCTCCCATCATACTCATCTCGAACTCATCTACATAAGACTAGCAAATTCTTTACATAAGACTTTATTAGCAGCACCGAATATAATATCATCAACATATAATTACACAATCAATAAATCATTTGATTTTTCTTTCATGAATAATGTTTTATCTACATTACCTCTTTTAAAATCATTATTTAGTAAAAACTTACTCAATCTGTCATACCAAGCCCTAGGTACTTATTTTAATCCATACAAAGCTTTCTTAAGTTTGTATACATGATTAGACAATTCTTGATTTTCGAAACCTGGAGGTTGTTCTACATAAATTTTTTTCTCAATTAATCCATTCAAAAATACACTTTTTACATCTATTTAAAAAAGTTTGAAATTTATGAAATAAGCAAATGCTAAGAGCAATCTAATAGCCTCAAGTCTAGCAACCAGTGTAAAGGATTCATCAAAATCAATTCCCTCTTCTTGATTGTATCCTTATGCAACCAATCTAGCCTTGTTTCTAATTATGTTGCCCTTTTTATCTAGCTTATTCCTAAAGATTCATTTTGTTCCAATTACTAAGAAATTTTTATATCTTTCAACTAATTTCCAAACTTTATTCCTTTCAAATTGATTTAGCTCTTTTTGCATTGCTAAAATTCAATTTGGATCTTTTTCAGCTTCTATTATGTTCTAAGGCTTTATGTGTAATACAAATGCAAAGTGATTCATAGCTTCCCTAAGTGATGCTCTAGTTTTAACACAATGAGATGGATCATCTATAATTAATTTCTTAGGGTGTTTGGGATCATTCCTCAATTCCTTTGGTAAATTTGATGTACCTTACTCATCTTGAGATTGTGGCATATTTTCTTCAACATCTTGCGTCATATCTTCTTTTTCTTGAGAAGGAGTGCCTTTAATATTCATATCTTTCAACTTCTTTCCAAGAATTTCTGCATCCACATCAAGCTTTTCTTCCCTTCTTTTAAGAGAGTTAGTCTCATCAAAAATAACATACACAAATTCTTCTGCTATTAATGTTCTTTTGTTAAATACTCTATATGCTCTACTTTGAGATGAATAACCTAAAAAATGCCTTCATCAGATTTAGCATAAATTTTTTTAATTTATCTTTATCATTTATTAAAATAAAACATCTACATCCAAAAATTTTAAAATATGAAATATTAGATTTTTTTTTTCATAGAGTTCATATGGAGTTTTCTTTAAAATTTATCTAATTAATGCTCTATTTAGCATATAACATGCGGTATAAATAGCTTTCACCCAAAAGTATTTTGAAAGGTTACTTTCATAAAGCATGGTCTGTGTCATTTCAATTAATATTCTATTCTTTCTTTCTACCACCCCATTTTGTTGAGGTATCCTAGGTGCTAAAAAATTATGATTAATTATATTTTTAGAATAAAAATTTTCAAACTTATGATTTTCAAATTCGATTCCATGATCACTTCTTATATTCACAACACTACATTCCTTTTCTCTTGTTATTTTGTTAAATAAATCAACAAACATCTCAAATGCATCATCTTTATGTGATAGAAACAAAGTCCAAGTAAATCTTAAAAGAATATCAATTATAACAAAATCATATCTTTTTCCTCCTAGACTAATAGTTGAAATTGGTTCAAACAAATCCATATGAAGTAGCTCTAATGGCCTAGAAGTTGAAATAATATTCTTTGATTTGAAAGATGATTTTGTTTGTTTACCAAGTTGACATGCTTTACAAATCTTATCTTTTTTCAAAATTTATTTTAGGTAAACCTTTTATCAAGTCAAATTTTATTAATCTTGCCAATGAATCCATGCTTACATCACCTAATCTATTATCCCAAATCCAACTAAATTCATTTGCTTTAGTATGTATAGCAACTAGACATTCAAAATTTTCATTCTTAAGTTCATCAAGATCAACAATATAAACATTGCCATGTCTCTTTCCTATGAATTTGATGCTATCATCAAATGAACTAGTTACAATGCAATGCGATGATTTGAATGAAACATTGAAATCTTTATCATATAATTAACTAATGCTAAGAAAATTATGTATTAAACCTTCTACTAGCAAAATATTTTTAATACAAGTGGAGGATGTTATCAAGATATTACTGTGACTAATTATTTTATTTTTATCATTGTCTTCAAAAGTTATTACACCTTCATCTTTAGCTTTAAGAGTGATAAATTATGACTCATCTCCTGTCATATGTCTTGAGCATCCACTATCAAGATACCACTTTTTTTTAGCTCTCACAGATGCCAAACACACCTACACAAGTATTCAAGTAAACTTAGGTACCCAAGCTAACTTGGGTCCTTCGGGGTTACTATAAGTACTTTTTTTTGGAACCCAAATTTGCTTTATCTTTGATTTATCTGAATTAAATGTTTTGCATTCTATAAATTTATGTCCAATTTTATTATATTTATAACAAGTAATAGTTCTACCATGATTTTGAGATTTTTCATATACATTCTTTAAAAAATTTTGCTTTCTTAATGGATTGTATCCTATACCAGCTTTATCAAAAATTATCTTTTGATAATTAATCAATATTTGTAACTTTTCAAAACTTAGCATGAACCTATATGCTATAGATCTTATTCTAATCACTTCATCTTGTAGGGATTCATTCTTTTCATTTGATTCATCTAGCTTACTTTGTAGTTTCTTCATATCTTCTCTCATTTTAGCTTTATCCTTACTTAAAGTTTAATTCTCTTTCTTCAATTCTTTATTCTTATGAGATAGCTTCTTAAAATCACAAAGTAAATCATTAAAAGCATCATATAATTCTTCAAATGTAAATTAAAAAATTGAATCATCATTGTTTACCTCATCCTCCAATGCCATAAGGCAAAGGTTTGCCTCTTCTTTCCTTTGACATTCTTTCTCACTTGAAGAAGAATTCTCATCATTGCTCCATGTTGCTTTTAGTGCCTTCTTTCTTGACTTCTTGAAGCTTTTCTTTAGAAATGGATAATCCATTCAAAAATATTCGGGCTTTTTACATTCATAGCAAAGAAGGACTTCATCATAACATATGAGTTCTATTTATGAAGATGTATTCTTTATATTGAATCTGCCAAATAATATTTATTTTATAATTCATATACATATATGGAGCACAATCATCTATAACCTAGATGATTGGTTTTATAATATATTTTTCAATAACTCTCACTTGGACTAAAATCAATCAGATCGATATCAAATATCCATCTTCCATATGAGATTATCGAACTCTTTGGATCTGATTGCTTTAGTCAATGGGTTGGTCAAAATTCTCCTTTTAGTTGATCTTCCTAAGGTCGATTTTATTTCAATCTTATCGAACAAGGTGATAGCGATGTAGAAAGTGTTTGGTTCTCAGATGAAACATCGATTCTTCAGCTTGAGTTATGGCTCCAGTGCTATTGTCAATACAGAAGGATTAGACCATCAATGAAGGGTGCCACTCGAAGCTCGCTAACGAACTTTCATAACTCAACAACTTCTTTACCAACATCAAATACTGTAAAGAACTCTGTATCGTAAATAAAACTGGCTACTGAATACTGCATAGAATATTTTCAGCATATCACTTCTCCTTTTAAGATAAAAATATAATTTGACACAACTTTATCATTTCAATCTAACTAAAAATTAGAATCAATATTTCATAGATTTTAAGTCAGATTCTCCATAAACAAGCCATTGGTCCTTAGTACTTCATAAATACTTAAAGAATGGTTCTCATAACCTTTCAAATCTTTTGGGAGAACAGAGATGACAATCAAAATTTTATTTTCTATAATATTGGGATGTTATTTTCGATTAAGAGAATTTTATCCAAACAACACAAAGAATACTATTATAGAACTATTAACCCATTTGTGCACACAGAATTCTATTTCATTCTCAACGAAGCCATATGTTTAAAATGTTTGTTCTAACTCTGAGAAGGTTGATTCAATCTGAATGGATTTAAGGATTGCCACAAGAAAAATATCTTGTCATAGTCAACAATATAACTTTGATGAAATCTTTGGCAATCGGACAGAATTAATAGGTCTCCATCTTTTCATCTGTGCTCTTATCCATCTAAAATCCACTTACACCCTATGAATTTTATCCATTCAGGTGAATCAATGAATGTTCATACATCATTGATCTTCATGGACTTCATTTCAGATTTAATGACTTCAAGCCCCTTCTCAAAGTTAGATCCCTGTACAGCATCCGTATGGGAGATCAAATCTCCATCTCAAACCTAAAAATCAAAGTATCTGTTCGGCTGATATGGTACTCTATCGTATCTTCTCAAGGATGCCTTTACATCAGGTTACGAATTTGATCTAATCAACTCCAATTCTATTGGTTTGTGTTGGAGTCGGGTCCTCTATCTTCCAAGCTTGCTCTTAATGGCATCAGTTTTTTCATCAAGAAACTCATTTTCCAAAAAGAATATCTTAAGATTCATGAACATCTTATGTCTATTAGGAAGATAAAAAAAATATTTTTAATATAATATTTATCAGATCAAGGTCCAAGCTAGTCAGTTTGTGAATATTTTATATAAGCTTGACACCCCAAACCCTAAGGTAAGAGAACATCGAATTACCCACATCCATATCTCATATGGAGTTTTGATGATCGATTTGCTCAGAACATTCTCGAGTACATATCAAGTAGTTTTTAAAACATAATCTCAGATAGACTAGCAAACGCACAATGGATCGAACCATATCTAATAAAGTTTGATTCTTTCTTTCAAATATCCTTTTAAACAGTGGTGTCCCAAGAGAGGTCCATTGAGAGAGAATCCAATTTTCTTCAAGGCATGTCAAAAACTTATCGTAAAGGTATTCACTTCATCAGTCTGACTGATGAGTTTTAATACTTTGTATATTTTATTTTTCTATCTCATTATAGAATCATTTGAATATTTCAATTGATTCAGATTTTTACTTCAAAAGCAAGAGACACCTATGCCAAGATAGATCGTCAGAGATTTTAATGAAGTAGTAAGCCCTCTTTTGGCACTTACGTTCATAAGTGCAAATACATCAATATGTATCAAACTCAGAATATCACTGGCTCATTCACCTTTTTCAATAAAAGATGACTAAGTCAACTATGCCAAAGGTAGGCTTCAGTGATATTATCTAATCTAGGATGCTAGTTAGATGTGTACTTTACACTAACAGGCTATGATACTGAGTTTATATCATTTTCAATTGTCCACTCATTATTGTAGTATCATTCACAATGATATCACAATAATCATTCTTATTGACACCCTCAATAAGATTGGACAATAGTGACAATCACTTAAAATGACATCTTCAGGATTGAAAATAAGCTTGACGATTCCTAATGTTAAGATTGGAACAAACTTCTATCTCTTACATTCAAGAGTCTCTTGCCATTTCAAACCTTCTACTATCTTGAAGTCTTTTACAACTATTTGCAAACATAACTTGTACTATCAATATCCTATACTCAGGTAGTAGTATTACCAATAGAGAAACTTCAAAGAGTTATCATATAACCATCTTGACCAGCAACCATTTATTGATTTCTCTTTTAAGCCTATTAGGGTTAGTCTTAGACTTCTTGATCAATTAGATCAAAAACTATATTCAATTTCTGATATTGACTATCAAAGTTAGGTTTGATAATGTTGTTATTGTTTAACAATGAACAGAGCGACAATATGCTAGCTATTTCTGAAAGGAGAATAATTGATCTATTGATATATGAACTATTTTAAGCCTATAGACTTGGACTTTGGTCTAAAAGTTCTCTCACTATTTTATATAAATTGATAGCCTCTATCTCCAATTTAAAAAATTATATTAATTTTTTAGCGGGTACTAGAATCCACACAGACTGCATTCAGATCTGAGTGTGGCTCGACCAATCCTAGTGCATCCATAGATAGGTTCTTAACCAATTGCTTCTCCAAATAATTTTTAGTAATCAGATTTTATCCTAGATATCTCTTCAGCAGGCATGTGTTGCCTCCATTGAAAATCTGATTAGGTCCAACCATTAATATGACTACATCAAGTACATCCAGCAAATAAATATCTAGATCCAAGTATGGCTCAGCCAATCTGAGTATTGATCTGAAGGTACAATAAGATGATCATATGATGGATGATAATTTCAATACGTAATAGACACCAGGAGTGTGGCATCTTCAATGCCTATTTGAAATATTGGACTCATTATCATGTGCCTTAATAGGAGGCTATGATCTAGTTATCCCAATAACTAGCTCATTTTATGGACCAATAATTTAGAAGATTTGATTAATTTATTTTACAAGACATCAGTCGACCTGTAAGTCATAAATCCTCCCACTGACTTCACTAAGTCATGAAAAAAACTAGTGACTAGCGGGTCCAACCGACATATCATAGATCCTTCCATTGGCTTCACCAAGTCATAAGAAACACTAGAGACAAGTCAGTCCAGGGCACCTAAATTAGTCATATTAATTAATCTTAACGATAAGGGTCAACTTGAGTCACCTAGTCATCTAATCAGTCCAATGACTCAGACTCAACCATTGAGCCTTAATCAAGGTCTATTTGGTTTAATCAAAGATATGGACTCGACCTTCTACAACTATTGTATTTGATCTAAAATATCCTTGATCTAATCTAAATTAACTATTGATTAGATTTCATCAACTATTTTTTTTAGTCCATTAAGTCTTTGATTCTAACCTTAGGTCTAATCCAATTAAAAGGACTTGATTTGAGCTAACCCATACCCCATATTTTATGCAATGTCATTAGATCTTTAATCATGATTCTAGATCTAAAATATATTTCATAATTCTTAATTAAATATAGTATTAACATCAATTAAGATAATTAATTAAAATCATTTTAATTTTATAAAATAATTTTACATCATTCTTATGTAAATTTTTTTGTTTTGAAAATTAGATCGGCTCACTCTTGAATAGAGTTGGCTCACTTCACTGGATCGATTAAGTTTGATACTTGATCGACTAACTGATCATGAATAGTAACCATTATTGTTCAACCTGAGATAACTGGATCAGATCAATCAGCACTGAACCAATTAAACTAGAGGATTGGATCGACTCAGTTCAAAATTAGTCGACTCAGTTGGCGTGTCAACAAGTATCACATAGTTTCGATCTAAAAATTATTGTATAAACTAAAATAAAATCAATCATAAATAAACTTTAAATCATATCTAAATATTTTATGATTCTAAATTTTATTTTTTATGATTAAAATAATTTTAATCATATAGATTAGATGTTCCACTTTTCATGCAACTTAAGTTTTGTATCACATACAACAAATTCTAGGGTTTCAACATTTAGAATTTTGTAGAAAAGTAAGTTCTTCTTTTCATATTCTTCTTCATGGAATCAAATCATATGGCACTGCTAAATGCCATAAGAGCATCCTATTGAATAGGAAGAGAGGGCCTTTAAACCCTTTTTGCTTCTATGATTGGATGGTCTGGTGATCAATCCAATCTAAGTACTTGCTAATCGGATCATCTAATATACTCACATATCATATATACAAAAATTTAGATCTAATCTAAATTACATCGATCTGATTTTTATATTAGATCATATCTGAAATTAGATCATAACACATCTCATGCATTACTAAATCTAGATTTTAATTCTACATGCATATATGTTCATGTCATGACGAACCTTCGCTTTAATACAAGTTGAAGGGAAGCATGGTGGTTTTGTGTATGCATTTTTAAAATTTTACAGTAAAATATATATAGATTAAATAATTTAATCTACAATACATACATAAATCAAATCTAAAACTATCATACAGGATCCATGACATGAACTAGTATGCATGTATGTAAATCTGAAATCTAAAATTCAGCAAGTATAGATCATATCTATATATAATTAGATCATATCTAAATATAAATTAAGTTCAAAACTTCATATCTCAGTACAGATAGCAGATCACTACATCTAAAATTCATGATAGTTGGTTCTTCATGATGCTCGACAGTCATACACATTTCTGACCTCTACAAATATCCACACGAAGCGCATGTGCTAATCAATCTCTCCAAGAATGCTAGCTCACGAAGACACCATACTTTGGCTGATCTAAGAAGAATATGAAGAAGATGAAGAACTAGGAGACCATCTCCTTTTCTTTCTAGATCCACGCATCAGATCTCTATAATAGAGATTAAGAGAAGAATCCTTTCTTCTCAATTCTACCACGCATAAGAGAGAACCTTTCTCTCTTCCTTTTATGCCTTTAAGAAAAACTTTTCTTCTCTGATTTTTCATGATAAAAATTATATCTAATCTAATATTTTATATAAAAAATAATATGAAATCTTAAGTTCTAGAAGAACCCAAAAGAGAGATCCAAGAGAAGAACTGTTCTCCTTTTTTCTCCCTTTTTCTCCTTGATCTAGAACCCTAGGAAGCCCCAAACACCCAACTAATTTTTTTTGATATTTTTTCTCTAAATTTTTATATTAAAAATTAGATCTAATTTAATTTTTATCTTAAAAAAAATAAAAAAAAAAATTGTGCAAAGAACACCTACTCTAAGGTTGCGCACAAGAAAGAAGACCCTTCTTCTTCCTTCTCTTTCTCTCGTTGGGAAGAATCTTTCTTCTTCAAATTTTTACTGCAGAACCAATAAGAGAAGTCCTCTTTGATGCCCAAGAACCAACAGCAAAAGTCTTACAAAATCTCTTCAAAAGGGGTTGGGAAGGAAGCCTAGATGCATGGGATATGGGGCATCTAACTCTTGGACGCCCCTCCTTTCTTTTTGGCGACCAAAAGAGGAGGAGACCACCTTATTTTCTCACAGAATAGAGGGAGAACGTGGGACCTTGTGTGGGGCATGAATACTCATGGTGTAAGGGAGTGGAGGCATGGAGGATCACTTAAATAGATGGGGTTTAGTTGGTTTAGTCCTATTCCAAATAGGGCTCATGAATTTTGGTCAAACTCTAACTAATTCTTGGACCTAATCCTAACTAACTAGGAATTAGTTATAACGAACTAACTAATTAGGTCCTAGCCCAATTATGAACTCAATTAGGTCCTAATCTAATTAAAAAAGTTTTAGATTAAAACTCCATTGATCTAGGGATTGATTTTTCTCATGTTAGTGGATATCAGGGAAGCATTTGATAATAGGGCTTGATCCAATCAAGCCTATTATCCAATAGAGTTTGATCCAATCAAAGCATATATAAAACTAAATTGAATCTTATTCAACTCAAAATTTAATATGCATCCCTAAGATCAATTGGAACAAGCCCTGTCATCCAATAGGGCTACATCCAATCAATCCAAAGCAAACCTAACTGAATCCAATTCAATTAGATTTAATCTAATTCTCATTGCTCAATCAAATTGAGCTAATAACAATCAGATTGTTAATTAATTATTTTTTTAATTTACCAACCATTAGTAAATAATTTATTACAATCATTGCACAAAATTAATCATCAAGTACATTGATAATTAAACCCTTCAACAATTCATAATAATCGAATAGCCATTTGATCAAGCGATACTTCTATGTGTGTGACCCTATATGTTTGAACCTAGGCCAGTAGCACAAAAATAATTTTTGTACCAATTGATGTTACCATCCAGTAATGGTTTTTGATGTTCGAATAGGCTGAATGTATGCCCAGTAATACTCTAAAACCTATATTGATATAGTTACCATATAATTCATTCCTTTGACACTCGATGCTTAAGGATGACTAAGGGTTAAACTGTCAACTCAAGATGAGTGGTCCACATTGTATCTCAATCTCAAAAATTCTGTGACTCCTCACTAGGACTATTTTGGCTAAAGTTTTACTGAATTGAAATATAGTGATGCATCATCTTCAATTTTACTTAGAGCGGTCAATCCCATCTTAACTCCTACTCAGACTTCACTAGTACTTAATAGTACCTGTTGGGTATAAAATCCCCCCCCTCAGCCGAAGTTTGAGTCAGGAGTGACCCTCCAGGGGTTTTACCGACGTTCGACCTATGGCGACATCTTTTTGAACCTCTCCGGTGGCCGAGCCTCCACAACATTCCCAAGTTCTGCCAACGGATAAACCCCCACCAACGTCGACCGGACTCCTACGGGAGCCGGACTCCTTCCCTGACTTCGACTGCAGGAAGACTTCATCCAGACTCCTACGGGAGCCGGACTTCATCCCTGACTTCAACTGCAGGAAGACTTCATCCGAACTCCTACGGGAGTCGGACTTCATCCCCGACTCTGGCTGCAGGAAGACTTCATCCGGAATCCTACGGGAGCCGGACTTCGTCCCTGACTTCAACTGCAGGAAGACTTCATCCGGACTCCGACGGGAGCCAGACTTCGTCCCCGACTTCAACTGCAGGAAGACTTCATCCGGACTCCTATGGGAGCCAGACTTCATCCCCGACTTCGACTGCAGGAAGACTTCATCCGGACTCCGACTTCAACTGCAGGAAGACTTCATCCGGACTCCTACGGGAGCCAGACTTCATCCCCGACTTCGACTGCAAGAAGACATCATCCGGACTCCTACGGGAGCCGGACTTCATCCCTGACTTCAACTGCAGGAAGACTTCATCCGGACTCCTACGGGAGCCGAACTTCATCCCCGACTTCGACTGCAGGAAGACTTCATCCGGACTCCTACGGGAGCCAGACTTCGTCCCAGACTTCAACTGCAGGAAGACTTCATCCGGACTCCTACGGGAGCCGAACTTCTTCTCTGACTCCGACTGCAGGAAGACTTCATCCGGACTCCTACGGGAGCTGGACTTCGTCCCCGACTTCAACTACAAGAAGACTTCATCCGAACTCCTATGGGAGCCAGAATTCGTCCCCGACTTCAACTGCAGGAAGACTTCATCCGAACTCCTATGGGAGCCGGACTTCATCCCGACTTCAACTGCAGGAAGACTTCATCCGAACTCCTACGGGAGCCGAACTTCGTCCCTGACTCTAAATGCAGGAAGACTTCATCCGCAGTCCTACGGGAGCCGGACTTCATCCCCGACTTCGAATGCAGGTAGACTTCATCCGGACTCCTACTGGAGTCAGACTTCGTCCCTGACTTCAACTGCAGGAAGACTTCATCCGAACTCCTACGGGAGCCAGACTTCATCCCCGATTTCAACTGCAGAAAGACTTCATCCGGACTCCTACGGGAGCCGGACTTCATCCCCGACTTCAACTGCAGGAAGACTTCATCCAGACTCCTACAGGAGCCGGACTTCATCCCCGACTTCAACTGCAGGAAGACTTCATCCGGACTCCTACGGGAGCCGGACTTCATCTCCGACTCCGAATGCAGGAAGACTTCATCCGGACTCTTACGGGAGTCAGACTTCGTCCCTGATTTCAACTGCAGGAAGACTTCATCCAGACTCCTACGGGAGCCGGACTTCGTCCCCGACTTCAACTGCAGGATGACTTCATCCGGACTCAAACGGGAGCCAGACTTCATCCCCGACTCCGAATGTAGGAAAACTTCATCCGGACTCCTACGGGAGCCGGACTTCATCCCCGACTCTGAATGCAGGTAGACTTCATCCAGACTCCTACGAGAGTCGGACTTCATCCCCAACTTCAACTGTAGGAAGACTTCATCCAAACTCCTACGGGAGCCAGACTTCATCCCCGATTTCAACTGCAGGAAGACTTCATCCGGACTCCTACGGGAGCCAAACTTCATCCCCGACTTGAACTGCAAGAAGACTTCATCCGGACTCCTATGGGAGCTCGACTTCATCCCCGACTCCGAATGCAGGTAGACTTCATCCAGACTCCTACGGGAGCCAGACTTCATCCCCAACTTCAACTGCAGGAAGACTTCATCCGGACTCCTACGGGAGCCGGACTTCGAGCTTCTACTGCAAGCGACCCACTCTGAGCTTTTGTTACAAACGATCTACTTCAAATTTCTATCACGAGCGATCCGTACCGGATTCATTGTGGATGAATTTCTTTTGGATTTCTATTGCAGATAGGCCACGGTTGAGATTTCTCGATAAATGATCCCCATCCGGACTTCTACGGAGATCGGACTCCAACCGAACTTCGACCGACAGGTCTGGATCCCCTGGCAGGCCATAGTAACGGCCACGACTCTGCTCCACTTCCTGCAATGGATTCTGTGTGGCTCCATCACTTCCTGGCAGACCACACTAATGGCCATGACTCTGCTCCACTTCCAGCGATGGATACCGCACGGCTCTTTCACTCTCTGGCAAGTCACGACAACGGACGCCGCTCCACTCCCCGCAACAGACTCCACGTGGTGGGTCACGGTGATGGCCATGATTCCATTCCACTACTCTTCATAACAAGCTCCTTCTGGCCCCGAACGGCCCACTGTCAGACGGTTACAAACATCGCTATCAGTCTGTTGCACCCTCCGCCTATAAAAGGGGGACCCCAGATACGTTATTCTCTAAGCTCTAATTTCTATCCCAAAAACTTTGCTAAAATTTTCGTTCGAGCACTTCATTCTTGTTGAGGCAGAGAACTGACTTGAGCATCGGAGGGTCTTGCCGGAGCAACCCCAACTCCGGTTTAGACTTCTTTTACAGGTCCCAACGGCGACCGCGACTCCCTCGACTCCAGCTTCTCCAATGCAGACGAATTTTTGCGCCAACAGGATTGGCGCTAGAGGAAGGGGCTGTGTCTTCGTAGTACCCTTATTCTTAAAGAAGCGCTCAACGGGACCACCTCCGATCATCTTTTTGGACGTCCTCTCCTCCTTTCCCCCTAGATCTTCGCCCGATGCCTCCCCGCAAAGCATCCACACGATGATCCACGGCCTCCGTGGCCAGATCTCAAGCTCCAGCCTCACCTTCAGTTTCCCAGCCTCCTCCTCCTCCGACAATGGCGGTTGGCATGGAACAATTCGACCTACTGGCCCAGCAGGTCAGAGGCCTCGCTGAAGCGGTGCAGGCCATACAGCAACAGCAACAGACGCAGACGTCAGTGCGACTAGAGAGAATATCGTCGGAACTCCAAAATCCGACAGTAGGACGGGCCACTTGGGCCAGCCGCCCCGTCTTTCCCAGAAAGATGAATCCGAGGGTGGAGAGCCCTCAATCGGATCATGATTCTACTCCTGGAAGATCTCTACCTCCATTCTACCAGAAGATCCTCGGGACCCGCAGTCAAGAGGATTTCCTGGATCAAAGGCTCCGGGAGATGAACCGGTGGATCGAGGAACTCTGCCACGCACCCTCCGCTTATGGTGAGGACATTTGTACTGACCCTCCCTTTTCTCAAATGATCATGCAAGAACCGATCCCGCCAAACTTCAAGCTCCCTCAATTTGAAAGCTCGATGGGATTTCGGACCCAGTTAACCATCTGGAGGCCTTCCGGACAATGATGCTGCTTCATGGTACGCCCGACGCCATCCTATGCCGAGCTTTCCCATCCACCTTGAAGGAAGCGGCGAGAAACTGGTACTCGATGCTGAAGCTGGGTACCATCTTTTCCTTTGATCAGATGAGTCATCAGTTTGTGGCTCATTTTGTTAGCAGCCGGCATCCCCGGAAGGGTTCGGAGTCCCTCATCAACATCAAGCAGAGGGAGGGGGAGTCCATCCGGGCTTACGTCAACCGTTTCAATATCGCCGCATTGGAGGTCCGGAACTTGAACCAATCGATCGTGATGGCCGCTCTAAAAGGCGGCCTTCAGAAGAATGACCTTTTATTCTCCCTAGAAAAGAAGTACCCCAGGGATTTTGTTGATCTGTTGGCTCGGGCTGAAGGGTACGCCCGAGCAGAAGAAGCCTTCAAAATGAAGGATGAGGAGACCGCGAGAGAGCGACAGATGGGAGACTCGAGTAAGCCCGCAATCAAAAAAGGACCGAGAGAAGCTCGACCGTATTCTCGAACTCCTCCCGGGCACAAGTGCGCCTAGACTCCTCTCCAAGCATGCAAGCAAAGAAGCCCGAAGCGTCGGGTTCGGCGAGGCTCTCCCCCAGGAAGATTCCACAGCTATGCCCCCCTCAATGCATCGAAAACCCAGGTGCTGATGGAAGTCAGAGAGTAGCTCCTTAGGCCAGAAAGGATGTGCACGCACCCCAGAAAGTACAATCCTAATAAGTTTTGCCTCTACCATCGTGACCACGGCCACGACACGGAGGAATGCATTCAGCTTCGAGATGAGATCGAGGAGCTCATCCGATGAGGTCGGCTCGACAGGTTCATTCGACGCTGGCCTGAGGGTAGAGAGGATCGACCAAGGGTCCTGTCGCAGCCTGAGCCATCGAGGAGAGAAGAGCAGTCCGGAGATCGGCCTCCAATTGGGATCATCAACTCCATCTCTGGAGGACCTTGACAGGAAGCAGACCTTCTACGGCCCTGGAATTTGAAAAACTTGTAAATGTATTATGAACGATCCCGCTTTAAATCAAGATTCCTTTCAGGTCTGCATATCTTTTCTTTTTTGGCATGGACTTGTAATGATAGGGGATGACCCCTTCGGACAACGAAAACAAACCCTAATGTGGGCAAAGTTGAAAGTCCGATTATTTGTAGACTGGATGGGGGGAGAGGCCATACAGCGCCCATATACGCCCCCACAGCCATGTTAGGGACAGGAGGAGAACCTCGCCCTAACATGAGCAAGATCGAAGGCCCGATTATTTGTGGACCGGATGGGGGGAGAGGCCATACAGCACCCATATGCATCCCCACTGCCATGTTAGGGACAGGAGGAGAACGTCGCCCTAACATGAGCAAGATCGAAGGCCCGATTATTTATAGACCGGATGGGGAGAGAGGCCATACAGCGCCCATATGCGTCCCCACAGCTATGTTAGGGACAGGAGGAGAATCTTGCCCTAACATGAGCAAGGTCGAAGGCCTAATTATTTGTAGATCGGATGGGGGGAGAGGCCATACAGCACCCATATGTGCCCCCACAGCCATGTTAGGGACAAGAGGAGAACCTCGCCCTAACATGAGTAAGGTCAAAGGTCCGGTTGTTTGTAGACCGGATGGGGGGAGAGGCCATACAGTGCCCATATATGCCCCCACAGCTCCGTTAGGAACAGAAGGAGAACCTCATCCTAACTTGAGCTAAAACTGATCACATCAAAAGAACCTCGTCCTGACACCAATTAAGGTCCGGCCATTCGAGATCTGACAAGAAAGAAGAAAACCTTCTCGACGGCCCTTCTACGCTACCGCGACTCCGTAAAAGGCTAGGAAAAACCCTTGCCTAAAAGAAGGAGGGAAACGTGAAGGAACAGCGATGGGCTACCCCAACGAAAAATAGAGGCCAAACTGCACTAAAAGCACGAAGGACCTCATCTTTATGAAGAGGGAGGAAGAGAAAGTAAGATCTACGGTCGCGAATAAAAAGGCAAATCGACACGACGATGGCTAGGAACCTCCAAGCAGCGTCGATACCGAACCAATCAAAAATGCAAGAAACTCGGTAATGATGACTTAATACAAAGATGAACAAGGAACCTTCGAACAACATCGACATCGCACGAGACAAAAATGAAAGAAGTCCGGCACATGACAATTCAACACAACGTACGGGTAAGGTAACAAAGATCTTTTCATTTCATTAGCAAAGTGTGCATTACAGAGCTTGGAAGGCCCAAAAAAAAAGAAAAACACACAACAACAAACAACAACGACAATAAATAGACAAGCAGCAAAAGAAGATACCTAGAAGGACGAAAGACAAAAAGAGCCCTAAGGGGGCTCGATTTCCTCCAACTTCGAACTTTTGGCTTCGACCCTCATCAGGGAGTGCTTTAAGCTCTCAACTTCTTCTTCCAATTCCTTCTCTCTCATTAGCATCTCCATATATCTCCGATGAAGTCGCTGGCTTTCATTCTCCACTTCTCGATGCCTTTTTCTCAGGACCTCGAATTCTGCCTCCGCATCTTTGACTGCCCGCTGCTCGTATACCAGCTGGATCTTCAATTGCTGCAGCTCGGCCTTCCCCTCCCCAAGGGTGACAGATAGCTCTTCTACGGTTCTTCTCAGGGATTGGAGTTCGTCGGGATCCCGAACGGGAGCAAACTGAGCTCCTTCAGCTAGCTGCCTTTGAAGGCGGGCAACCTCGTCGGTCGCCATCCTGAGCTTCCCCCTATAGTCGTCCACCTGCTTGCACCAGCTGGCACGGTATACGTTATAGCTCGCCTCGACATCCTGGAGCTGTTGCTGAAGGTCGGAGAACTTCTTCGACCATTCCCGATCGCAGTAGGCCCGAGTCAAAAGTCAAGACGAGCTTCCTTCCAACTAGCTAATCCTCTCCTGTGCAGCTGACAGCTCCACTCTGAGAGAGTTGATCTTGGCAGCTTGGGCCCAAGATCGATCGCTGGCGTGCTTCTTATGTTCCTCGAGCTCCTTCTCGAAGTTCGCTTTCCTCCGGCTGTACTCCATGATCTCCTTCATGTGGAGGTTCCAAAAGTGGGTGGCCTCCGTGGTGGCCTCAGAGTGACTCTCCCTCAACCTGCGAAGTTCGCCATCCATCTCCTTCGACTTTTTTGTTAAATGATGAATTTTCTTCTTCAGACGTTGGATCGTGGACTTCAGCGGAATTCCCTGTGGCAAGGGAAGCGCTTCGGCAGGACACTGCCATCGGGAGACAAAAGTGTCAAGGTGCATCTCATTGTAGAGAGAAAAAAAAAAAAGAGGAGGGAGGAAGAGTGGAGAAGCCCTCCAAAAGGAGAAACCCAATTTTATTGATCAAATGTTTCTTAAAGACAAGAGAGAAAAAAAAATTACAATAAAAGAAAAATACAAAGTCAGAGGTCTCAGACATCTGAAATAGGAGTTGGGGAGCTCGGTGTTCCCGGAAGGGGGGCTGCGGTGGCAGTAGCAGTGGGGAGGGCCCGACTTCGCCTTCGGATGCATCGTCCAAAAAGCTGAGGTCGAGCTCGAAAATTTTTTTGACCACCTTCTCTTGACAGAGCTCGAATCCTTTGATGAATGCTTATTGGCCGAACTTGACGTTCAGGTCCCTCATCTCCGCAGAGGCCTTGAACTCCTCCACTGCTAGAACCCTGGCCTCCGAGATCAGGATCGAAATCTACTCCATCAAATTCGCAACCTCGGCCTCCGCCTTCCTCACCGTCTCCTCCGAGGTCTGCTTTTCTTTCTCAAGGGCCTCTTGGAGGTTGACTACCTCGGCAGCCTTTTCTTTGAGGCGAGCGACTTCGGCCCGACGACTCTCCTCCACCTGGATGGCATCCCTCCTCGCCCGATTTGTCGCCTCGATGTTGGCAAGGAGCTGGTGCCCGATCTGCAAGGGTGGCTAGGAGGTCAGAACGGAGGTTGAGAAGCTAATTAAATGAAGGTGCGAAGGGAAGGAGGAAAGTGAATCTGTTTACCTCGAGAAAGGACTCTAAGGAGTCCCAAATCCACTGTTCGAGATCGGTGCGATCAATCCTCTGGATGACTTCGGACAGGATGCAGCCATCGATCAGTCACTTTATCAGGTCCCTATCATTAAAGGGATTCTCCCCCGGCTCTCCTTCAGAACTGTGGTACTCTTCGATGTTGGCTCAACGGCTACTCACCCTGCGGGCCACCGACTTCCTTCTCCTCCCCCTCTCAACCCCTGGCACCGCCTCGAAGCGGACCCCCAAAGCGGGAACCTCAGCGGGGGAACTCCTTGAAGAGGCCCAGGGAGCCAGAGGTTTGACATCTGAAGGAACGTCGACCATGAGGGCCGCCTGGGCAGGCGTGGCCGAGCTCGTTTCCTCCATTCTGGCCTTCTTTGCTGATCCGGAGGCTGCGATGCATTTTCTTTTATGAGCCTTGAGGCCCCTGGCGAGTATCCGTGCTGCTTCGGCATCCATTCCTAAAAAAAAAAAAAAGAAAAAAAAAAAGATCAGTGATGGGGTGAAAAAGGAAGAAGTGACACGAAAAAAAAAAGGGGGAGAGAAGCAGAGCAGGAGAAAAGTAGAGGAAAGGAAAGATGAGATACTTGCAGGATCCAGGAGGCTCAAGCCGATGTTGAACAAAAACTGCTCCTTCAGAAGGTTGGGAAGGAAAGGAGCCGAATAACTAAGAAGCTTCCGGGCGGCCTGAAGGTCGTCCTCCCCCATGCTAGGAGCCCAGCAGACAGAATCCCTCAGGGAGCCCTAAGGGGGCAATCCCAACCTCAAGGTCAAGCATTGGATGAAGAGGTACTTCCCTTTCCAGTTATGGATTGAAGAGGGAGCACCTTTCAGCAACCCCTTCTTGCCAAACTGGGGGGAGAAATACCACCAGTCCTTTGCCGAGGAGTGGCGCTTGAAGGTGTAAAAATACCTAAACAAAGAAAGAGATGGCTGAACTTCGACTACATGGCAAAAGGAGAGAAACCCTATCAGAAATCTAAAGGAATTCGACGCAACTAAAGCTAAGGAAATGTCTAAAAAATGAAAAAGAGTGACGACGAAGGGCGGAAGCAGAAGACGGAGCCCAGCATGAAAGGCCTCCTGATACAGGCAGAAACGGCTGGGTGGAGGGGCGCTAGCCCAGTCGGCGGGACTAGGAAGCTCCAGATCATACTCCGAAGGAACTCCATACTGAACCCTTATCAGTAAAAGTTCATCCGGAGTCAGAGAACAAGGAATGGCGTCCGGCATAAAAATCGAGCGAGGCCCAACCCTAGATGAGAGTTCGTCTACAGTATGAGGGTTCTGGGGGGTTGAGGTGGATGAACTCCGGGAACCACTAGAGGTGGAGGTGCCAGAAGATATTTCAAACAAGGATCCTAAAAATCCCAGAGAAATCAGGCAAAATAAGAGGTGAAAGGTTCGTAGGGGACCAAACTAGGGGAATGCGGTGGAAGAAAAATGGAGGAGAAAGGGCACCTAGATGGCAAGAAGAGAAATGAAAGTTTCGGGACTAACCTAAGTCACTCCGAAGGATGTAGAGGTGCGAGGATAGGGATGACTCGAAGAACGCTTAGGGCCAAGGTGGATGCCAAAGGAGGTCAGAGCTTTCAGAGAGAAGGCAGACACTGACAGAACTTTCAAGCGGAATGAGACTCCTGAAGGTGGAAAGACGGGTTTAAATAGACCCCCAGGCTATAATGATCGCGGATCTCCCCAGGCCAACCCACGCTCGCCATGTGTCTCACTCGCCACAGCAGGCGGCTAAAAGTGGCTGACAGCTGAAAGAGCCATTACTGTACCGTACCTGGGCCAACGCTCCAGCGGGAATTCCGAAAGGCCCCTTCGAATCACCCCGATTTGAAAAGACTCCGACATGCATGCATTAAATGCCAGAATATCTGAGGGCGATCATAAACAGGATTCAAGGGGACAACTTCGGCTGTGACAATTTCTCTGTACTTCCTTCATTCGAAACTCGAACTCGAAAGTAGGAGGCCTGGTGTTGGGTATAAAATCCCCCCCAGCTGAAGTTCGTGTCAGGAGTGACCCTCCAGGGGTTTTACTGACGTCCGACCTTCGGCGACATCTTTCCGAACCTCTCCGACGGTCGAGCCTCCATAACATTCCCAAGTTCTGCCGATGGATAAACCCCCACCAGCATCAACCGGACTCCTACGGGAGCCGGACTCCTTCCCCGACTTCGACTACAGGAAGACTTCATCCAGACTCCTACGGGAGTCAGACTTTGTCCCCGACATCAACTGCAGGAAGACTTCATCTGGACTCCTACGGGAGCCGGACTTCGTCCCCGACTCCGGCTGCAGGAAGATTTCATCCGGACTCCTACGGGAGCTGGACTTCATCCCCGACTTCAACTGCAGGAAGACTTCATTCGGACTCCTACGGGAGTCGGACTTTGTCCCCGACTTCAACTGCAGGAAAACTTCATCCAGACTCCTACGGGAGCCAGACTTCATCCCCGACTTCGACTGCAGGAAGATTTCATCCAGACCCCTACGGGAGCCAGACTTCATCCTCGACTTCAACTGTAGGAAGACTTCATCCGGACTCCTATGGGAGCCGGACTTCATCCCTGACTCCGACTGTAGGAAGACTTCATTCGGACTCCTATGGGAGCCAGACTTCGTCCCCGACTTCAACTGCAGGAAGACTTCATCCGGACTCCTACGGGAGCCGGACTTCATCCCCGACTCCGAATGCAGGAAGACTTCATCCGGACTCCTACGGGAGCCGGACTTCATCCCCGACTCCGAATGCAGGTAGACTTCATCCAGACTTCTACGGGAGCCGGACTTCATCCCCGACATCAACTGCAGGAAGACTTCATCCGGACTCCTACAGGAGCCAGACTTCATCCCCGATTTCAACTGCAAGAAGACTTGATCAGGACTCCTATGGGAGCCGGACTTCGTCCCCGACTTCAACTGCAGGAAGACTTCATCCGGACTCCTATGGGAGCCGGACTTCGTCCCCAACTTCAACTGCAGGAAGACTTCATCCGGACCCCTATGGGAGCCGGACTTCATCCCCGACTCTGAATGCAGGAAGACTTCATCCGGACTCCTACGGGAGCCAGACTTCATCCCCGACTCCGAATGCAGGTAGACTTCATCCGGACTCCTACGGGAGCCGGACTTCATCCCCGACTTCAACTGCAGGAAGACTTCATCCGGACTCCTACGGGAGCCGGACTTCGTCCCCGACTTCAACTGCAGGAAGACTTCATCCGGACTCCTACGGGAGCCGGACTTCATCCCCGACTCTGAATGCAGGTAGACTTCATCCGGACTCCTACGGGAGCCGGACTTCGTCCCTGACTTCAACTAAGGAAGATTTCATCCGAACTCCTACGGGAGCCGGACTTCGAGCTTCTACTGCAAGCGACCCACTCCGAGCTTCTGCTACAAACGATCTACTTCAAATTTCTATCACGAGCGGTCCGTACCGAATTCATTATGGACGAATTCCTTTCAGATTTCTATTGCAGATAGGCCTCGATCGAGATTCCTTGACAAATGATCCCCATCCGAGCTTCTACGGAGATCGAACTCCAATCGAACTTCGACCGACTAGTCTGGACCCCCTGGCAGGCCATAGTAACGGCCACGACTCTGCTCCACTTCCTGCAATGGATTTCGCACGGCTCCATCACTCCCTGGCAGACCACACTAATGGCCACGACTCTGCTCCACTTCCTGTGATGGATACCGTGCGGCTCCTCCACTCTCTGGCAAGTCACGACAATGGACGCCGCTCCACTCCCCACAACAGACTCCACGTGGCGGGTCACGGTGATGGCCACGATTCCACTCCACTACTCTTCATAACAAGCTCCTTCTGGCCCCGAACGGCCCACTGCCAGACGGTTACAAACGTCGCTATCAATCTGTTGCGCCCTCCGCCTATAAAAGGGGGACCCCAGATACGTTATTCTCTAAGCTCTAATTTCTATCCCAAAAATACTGCTAAAATTTTCATTCGAGCATTCCATTCTTGTTGAGGCAGAGAACTAACTTGAGTGTCGGAGGGTCTTGCCGGAGCAACCCCAACTCTGGTTTAGACTTCTTTTGCAGGTCCCGATGGTGACCGCGACTCTCTCGACTCCAGCTTCTCCAATGCAGGCAGATTTTTGCACCAACAGTACCCAAAAATCTTCGATCATCAAATTAGAAATTTGGATAGTCTGGCACCAAAGCACAGTGAGTTGCTTACAAGTCACTGAGGTAGTCTCAGATCAGAGGGATACTTATTTCTATATTCCATCAGAGCAACCCTTGATAGTAGAGTGCTCTGGAGGTAGTCACGCTCAGTAAAATATACTCCTACATATCATATATATATCATACTCGTGTCGCCATACATCTTGGTTAAGAGGACAACAAACTAATATGACACACAATGACCTACACTTAATAGAACTATCGTCATTGTAACAATTATATCATTTGATCGCGAGCAGGATTTAAGAACCACACGATAAATCTTCTTTTATTATTTTGAAAGTAGTTCTAAGGACTTCATCATAATATTTGAGTTCTATTAAAAGTATATTCCTTATGATGAATCTGTCAGATAACATTTATCATTTTATAATTTATATACGTGTATGAAGCACAATCATCTACAACCTAGATGATTGGCTTTAAGATATATTTCTCAATATTTATAGTCCAATTGCACTACTATCATAAAAGTGAAGGACATGGCTGATGCACATCATCAGGGCACCAAAAATAAACCTAATTCTAACTTACTACGTAGCTAGGATGAATCAGGATCGTTTCACAGGGATCTTGGATAATTATTTATAATTAATAAAAGAAAGAGAGGATTGATTTTAATTAATTACTAAAAAAATAATAATTTAAGTTTAATTCATGAAAAAAAATTGAATAGGAAAGAAACCTCAAAAATTCAGAATCCACCATGTAAAACAAATTCTATTTTCTTTTACTTTTATGTTGCAATGATGAGATTTGTAATTAAGAAGCAGCGTAATTTACCTCGGATAGGTACAAACTATATCCTTAAATTATGGCTCGTCCATCTAGACTAAAGATTACCTTAACTCAACTATCAGTTAGAAACTCAAACTTGAAATATAACGATCTATCTTTCCTAGTGCGTACCGTATCTGTAGATCACGGCATGTCTGTGAAAAGTATAAGTCGTACATATCGAATCCAAACCTCTAAAGAAATAAGAAAGAATATCAAATGAGCATGAAGCATAAAATAATTCTTTATTTTATTGCATAGAAAATAAATACAAGATAAAAAAAATAAATCTGTGTTCCAGGCTTCATCGTCTTTTCGAGTTGGAGGAGTCTAGCCTTCCATGGAACTCTTGCGCGCTGACATCTTAGGGTTGAGCAGATGGATTATTTGGAAGGTTGGAGATGGAAGAGGGGGGGGCTAGTATGTGATGGATGGTGGAAGCTTTTTGGATGTTTGGAGAGTTAGGCTAGATAAAAAATGGAATGAGAATGATGGGAGAAGAGACGAAGAATGGCGGAGTCCTGCACATCCCGTCCCTTTCATTCCTATGGTTTCTCTTTAAATAAAAATCCAAACTGCATCCGTATCGTGTCAAAACTTTCACACTGCATTCTCACATCTATTTCACAGTTTGCACATTGGTTCTGCATTCCAGGTGTGTCCGTTTCGCATTCCGCATGAGTTATGCATCGTGCGGCTCCCTTTCTCCCATATTTATTTGAATGCTTGCAGCATCCGGTCAGCGTCCAAGTATTTTCGTGTGAAGAAGCCATATAGCTTTTGTTGGTACAGCATGGACCACATGGAGGAAAACTAGAAGCCAATTAAATGCTTTGTTTGGAACCAGCTCACAGCACTCACTTTACTCCTCCTTGAGCATTAAATATACCATGGGCTTTCTCATTTAATGTTATGGTTTTCACTGAAGGCTAGCTTCAAGCCTTGAATGGCATGCACCCATGTTAGCTTTGGTGGAGCTTTGGAACTTGAGTTTTGACTATTTGGACATATTTGGGTCTTCATTAATTTTCTATAAAATTAATTAAATAACATCAATTCTCAACTAATTAATTTAATTCATGATATATTTAGGGTCTCTAATATATTAATTCTCATGTTTATCACACCTCCCAGCTTAGCTTTTGCTCGTCCTTGAGTAAAATAGAAAAATCAGTAATGGATACCGACTTGTCTTTGAATTAAAAGTTATATTAGGTAGTTCTAAAGTTAGTTGATACCCGGCTAGACAATCAAAGAAGTATTTCATTGGATTATTAATTTTACCCATTCAGTGGTTGAGTGAAGTCCATAAAAATTCTTAGAGATCTTCTTTTATCGACTCCCAACTCTACTCTTTAAATCCTCTAACTTGATGTGAGTTGAGTCTATTGTCTTCTTACAATTTAGTCCCCTTTATTATCTTCTATCTTCCTTTCTTGCTGACCCTTGTAGCAAGTTTTCAGTCAATGACTCCCAAACCAGTTGGCTTTAGGGCATTAGGTGTAGAATAACCCTCGGGCTTACTGACTCGAGTCCAAGAAAAGATATAATTTTATACTCAATTTCTTGCATCCTCACCTTTTGACATGAACCACAATGCTTACTTAGGCGAAGGGGCTCGATTACTCAATGAGACAATGCTAAAACCCTTTTTTTTTTTTTTTTACTAAGGAGAACTTTTGTATACTTCGACCTTTTCACTCAACTCCCATGAAGCAGATTCTTCATTGAGATCAGTAAGAAGAGGTTTTAGAATTACTCCAAAATTTATTCTGCTCTAAACCCTACCATTTATTGGGCTTCCTTAATAATTTGCCCCTCAATATCTCTAAAATTATCTAAATCGTTAATCATTCATCAATTAGAACACCTGATTTACTTCAAATCAAGATAAAATTTGGTACACAAAACTGATTATGGTAATACTTGAGAATTTGATTAATTTAATTATTCTCCCCCCAACCTTATTTCCATTGCCCCCAGTGGATGAAGAAAATAACAAAGTAGAATAGAGAAAGAAATTACAAGGAAGATACCACTTGGATGTGATGTGCTCGTTCATTGTGAGGTAAGGGATTCTTCCTTTGTGGGCGTGATTAGTTCATGACTCCATCTGGGCTTTGGATGAGATGCTCCCCCCAACTTGGCTGATTGCCTTTTTTAGATTTTTCTATGAAACGAAAAGAAGCTAGATAATTAAAAAAATATATAAACTGGGTTACCTCCCAGGAGTGCTAAGTTTAAAATCTTCAGCCAGACTGAACTGAGTATCATGACGGTACTAGATCCATTAGATCAATAGATTCAATTAATTCTCCATCGCTAATTCTATTTATGTAAGGTTTCAATCGCTGTCTGTTTACTTTAAAGGTATTCCCCTATTTAGCATCTCTGAGTTCTACGGTCCCATAGGGAAATACTTGAGTTACAATGAAAGGTCTGTTCCAATGTGAACGAAGTTTACCAAGAAAAAGTCGCAACCTAGAATTGAAGAGCCAAACTTTTTGATTGGGCTTGAACATTTTTCGTGCAATGAATTTATCATGGTATGCTTTAGTTCGAGCCTTATAAATTCTGGCACTCTCGTACGCTTCATTACGTAGCTCTTCAAGTTCATTTAGTTAAAGTCTCCTATTGGAACCTGCATTTTTCATATCAAAGTTAAATTGCTGTATGGCCCAAAATGCACGATATTCCAATTCCACCGATAGATGGCAAGTGTTGGGTATAAAATAACCCCAGCCGAAGTTCATAAGAGGCCAACCCTCGCAAGACTCTTCTGCCTTCCGACCTTGTGCGGCATCTTTCTGAACACCCCCGACCGTCCGAGCTTCTACAGTACCATCCGGACTCCTCCAGCAGTCGACCTTCCACAGTGCCCTCCAGATTCCTCGAAAGGATGAAGTTCTATCATACCCTCCAAACTTCTCCAATAATGAGCTCCTTCAGTCATCTATCAGAATGCTCCAAATGCTCTCTGGGCTTCACTATCAGCAGTCGATTTTCTACAGTGATCGACTACTCTCCGAATCTCTTCCAGACTTCCTTCTGTCGCGATCGACTTTACTCCGAGCTTCTTTCAAACTTCGTCAGTGTTCGGGCTTCTCTAGCAGCAGGACTTCTATAGTAACCAGACTCCATCCAAGTTTCTACAATGGTCGACCGCCTTTCGAATTTCATCTGAGCTTCTACAGTAAGCGAATTCCGTCCGAACTTCTATTGCAAGCGGACTTCAGCTGAGCTTCTACAATAAGCGATCTCCATCCGGGCTTCCAAGGCAACCAATCTCCATCCGGGCTTCCAAGGCAACCGATCTCCATCCGAGCTTCTACAGTAAGCGGCCTCCTTCCAGACTTCTGTAAGAACTGGACTCCGTCCGAACTTCTATAGCAGATGGATTCCAGACGAACTTCTACAACGGATGGGCTCTAGCAGCCGGATTCCTACAGTGATCGATTGTCTCCAGTGTCTTCCGTACCTCTCCAGCCATCAACCTTCAATAGTACCAATCAGACTTCAACAGTGCCAACCAGACCCTTTCAATGGATAAATTCCCTTCAGACCCCTCCAGCGGTCGATCTTCCATAGTGTCCTCCAGACTCCTCCAACGGACAAACTTCCATAATGCCGTCTGGACTCTTCTATCGGTCAACCTTTTATAGCGCCTTCCAAATTTTGCTATTGGTCGACCTTCTGTCGGATTCCTCATGCAACCGGACCTCTCCAGCGGACAGTCTTCAAACAAGCTTCTACATCAGATAAATTTTAGACGGACTTCTCTAGCAATCGGACTCCAGTCGGATTTCTCTAACAGAAAGTTTTCGCCCGGGCTTCTACAGTAGATGACTTTCGTCTGCAGCATCAACACCTAAGGCATCCAACAACAGTTAACCCGTCAGCAACCTCAAAAATATTCGAGCTTCTCTTAGATTGTTGAGACAGAGAGCTATTCTGCTCCACCAGACGTCCCAACCGAGCTTCAGCCATCCGACCCAAACTCTTCGACAAGTCACGACAACGGACACCACTCCACTCTCTGTAACAAACTCCATGTGGCCCCACCACTCTCCGGCAAGTTGCGACAATGGACACCACTACTCTCTGTAACAAACTCCACATGGCCCTAAATAGTCCACTACCAGGCAGTTACAGACATCGCTGTCAATCGGTTACGCTCTTCCATCTAAAAAAGAGACCCCCCAGATACGTTCTCCTCTAAGCTCTAAGCACTATCTCTAAACTCTGCTAAAATCCCATTCGAGTGCTCCATTTCTGTTGAAGCAGAGTACTGACTTGAGCATCGAAGGGTCTTGTCGGAGCACCCCCAACTTTGATTTAGACTTTCCTTGCAGGTCCCGACGGCGGCCGTGATCCCCTCGACTCCAACTTCTCCGGCATCGGCAGAATTCTGCACCAACAAAATTGGCACTAGAAGGAGGGGCTGTGTCTTCGCAGGACCCTTGTTCTTAAAGGAGTACTCAACGGGACTGTCTCCGATCATCTTCTTCGACATCTTCTTCTTCTTCTTCGATCAGATCCCAACCTGATGCCTCCCCGAAAGGCATCCACCAGACGATCTACGACCTCCGTCATCAGATCTCAGCAAGATCCACTAGCTCCGACCTCGTCTCTAGTTTTTCAGGCTCCTCCTCCTCCGGCAATAGCAGTCATTATGGAGCAGTTCGACCTGCTGGTTCAGCAAGTTAGGGGCCTCACCAAAGTGGTGCAGGCCATGCAGCAGCAGCATTAGTAGCTGTAGGCATCTGTGCGGCTAGAAAGAGCA
Organism: Elaeis guineensis; assembly: GCF_000442705.2. Taxonomy (NCBI): domain Eukaryota; kingdom Viridiplantae; phylum Streptophyta; class Magnoliopsida; order Arecales; family Arecaceae; genus Elaeis; species Elaeis guineensis. The sequence continues at coordinate 27,968,935 of NC_026006.2, read as the reverse complement.
TCGTCAGAGTTCCAGAATCCGACAATCGGGCGGCCCACTTGAGCCAGTCGCCCTGTATCCTCCGAAAAGAAGAAGCAGAGGGCGGAAAGCCCTCTATCTGATCACAATTCCACCCCCGAAAGATCCCTACCTCCATTCTGCCAAAAAACCCTTGAGATTCATGATCGAAAGGATCTCCTGGATCAAAAGTTTCAAGAGATGAACCGACGGATCAAAGAGCTCCGCCATGCTCCCCCTACTTACGGTGAGGATATCTATATTGACCCTCCTTTTTCTCAAAGGATTATGCAGGAACCGATCCCGTCGACCTTCAAGCTCCCCCAATTTGAGAGCTACGATGGGACTTCGGATCCGATTGACCACCTGAAGGCCTTCGGATAATGATGCTGCTCCATGGTGCGCCAGACACCATCCTGTACTGAGCTTTCCCATCTACCTTGAAGGGAGCAGCAAGAAATTGATACTCGACACTGAAGCCGAGTATTATCTTCTCCTTTGACCAAATGAGCCACCAGTTTGTGGCTCATTTCGTCAGCAGCCAACATCCCTGGAGAGGTTTGGAGTCCCTTATCGACATCAAGCAAAAAGAAGAAGAATCCATCCGAACTTATGTCAACCATTTTAACACCGCCGCATTGGAGGTCCAGAACTTGGACCAATCAGTTGCAATGGCCGCCCTAAAGAGCGGTCTTCAAAAGAATGACCTTCTATTTTTCCTGAAAAAGAAGTATCCTAGGGACTTCGCTGATTTGCTGGCTCGGGCCGAAGGATATGCCCGAGCAGAGGAAGCCTTCAAGCTGAAGGATGAGGAGGCCGCGAAGGAGCGACAGGCGGGTGACTCCAGCAAGCTCGCAGCTGAAAAAGGGCCGAGTGAAGCTCGGCCATATTCTCAAACTCCCCCCGGACACAAGCATATCCGAACTCCCCCCGGACACAAGCATGTCCGAACTCCCCCCCATAGTTTGACGGAGCTCTCCCCCAGGAAGATTCCACAGCTACACCCCTCTCAATGCTCCAAAAACTCAAGTGCTGATGGAGATCAGGGAGCAGCTGCCAAGGCCAAAAAAGATGCGCACAGACCCCGAGAAGCGCAACCCTAATAAGTTCTACCTCTATCATCATGACCACGGTCGATCTACTACATAAGTCGAGTATTGAGAGACGTCCAAACCAGGTATACTAAGTTAGAGAAACTAACTTACGCCTTATTGATTGCAGCCCGAAGGCTCCGACCTTACTTTCAAGGGCACACCATAACACTGCTCACCGACCAGCCGATTAAGGCAGTTCTGTATCGAGCAGATGCTTTCGGAAGGATAGCAAAATAGGCAGTCGAGCTCACAAAATTTGACATCAACTATCGACCTCGGCTGACGATAAAAGCTCAGATATTAGCAGACATCATAGTGGAATGCACTATCCCGAAAGAAGCTGAACTTGAACGAGGTGAAGCTGACAACCCAGGGCTCCAGCCAAACTCCCCTAAGGAAAGAACAAATCTCCCTGATAGTTTTTGGACCCTCTATGTGTACGGTTCCTCCAACATGTCAGGCACGGATGCGGGCCTGATCTTGGTCAATCCGGAAGGAATTATCGTGGAGTACATACTGTGCTTTGAATTTTCTGCGATAAATAACAGAGCAGAATATGAAGCTCTGATTGTAGGACTGAAGATCGCCAAAAAATTAGAAGTAGATCGGCTCCAAGTCTACAGTGACTCCCAATTGGTGGTGGGACAAGTCAGCAGAAACTATGAAGCTCAGAAGGACAGTATGGCCAAGTATCTAGAAAAGGTAAAAGAGATCATCTCTGCCTTTGGTAGCTTTGACATCAAGCAGATTCCAAGAGTAAAAAATACCAGGGCCGTTCTTCTCTCCAAGTTGGCTACACTGGTTCTGGCTGAACTACCCAAGGAAGTCCTCTTCGAAGTTATGAAATGTCCAAGTACGAAAGAACCACAGCTTGTAATGGAGATCAGCCATGAACCCAGCTGGATTGACCCACTGGTTGCATACCTCAAAGACGGGGTTCTTCCTCATGATGCAAAAAAAGATCGGAAGCTTAGAAACCAGGCCTCCCAATATATCCTTTATGAGGGCAAGCTGTACAAGAGATCGTACTCTTTGCCCCTCCTGAAATATCTCCGACCTTCTGAAGCCGACTTTGCCTTGTGGGAGGTACATGAAGGAGTCTGCGGAAGTCATCTGGGGGCCAGATCTTTATCCCACAAACTACTCTGACAAGGTTATTACTGACCTATAATGTACCATGACTCTATTGAATATGTCAGAAAGTGTGATCAGTGTCAGAGATATGCGAATATCTAAAGACAGCCCGCCTCCGAACTTACACCTTTGAGTGTCCCATGGCCATTTGCACAATGGGGGATGGATATCCTTGGACCTTTTTCCATGGCGTCTGGACAGTGAAAGTTCCTCCTGGTGGCAATTGACTACTTCACCAAGTGGGTCGAAGCTGAACCTTTGGCAAAAATCACAGAAGTTAAAGTATAGGACTTCGTCTGAAAGTCAATCGTTTGTAGGTTTGGCTTATCTAGAACTCTCATTGCTGATAATGGATGATAATTTGCTGGAGCTAGGTTTGCTAAATTTTGTGAGGACTTAAACATCTCCCATAACTTCATGTTAGTAGTCCATCCGCAGGCAAACGACGAAGCCGAAGTGACCAACAAGACTCTGCTGTAAAGAATCAAGGCGAGAATTGAAAAAGCAAAAGAAACTTGGACAGACGAGCTTTATCATGTGTTATGGGCATACCGAACTACCCAAAGACTACCCATGGGGCAGACCCCCTTTGCCTTAGCCTTCGAAATAGAAGTTGTTATCCCGATTGAACTCAAGCTGCCATCGGCGCGAGTCGTGGCATTCGACGAGCAGTGCAACTCACAAGATCTCAAGGCCAACCTCGACTTGTTAGAAGAAAAATGGGAGACAGCTCAAGTTCGGATGGCAGCCTGCAAGCAGAAAGCAGCCCGCTACTACAACTCTAGAGTCAAGAGCAAAGCCTTCAGAGCGGGGGACTTAGTACTTCGGCGAGCCATTGTTTCATAACCTTAGAACCAAGGAAAACTTGCCCCAAACTAGGAAGGCCCGTATGAAGTCAAGGAGGTAGTCTGGCTCGGAACATCCTACCTAAAAAAGCTCAAAGGAGTGGACCTTCCACGACCATGAAATTTGAAAAAATTATGAATATATTATCGATAACTTTGCCTTAAATAAAAGTTTCATATTCGCATATCTTTTCTTTTAGCATGAGCTTATAATGACAGGGAGTAGCTTCTTCAGACAATCGAAACTAAGCATGTCAGGAACAAGAGGAGAACCTCGTCCCGACACAAACGAAGGCCTGATTATTAAGAGATCGGATGGGGGGAGAGGCCCTCGCAACGGCCCTTATGTGTCCCCACAGCCATGTTAGGAATAGGAGGAGAACCTCATCCTAACATGAGCAAAGTCGAAGACCCAGTTATTAAGAGATCGGATGGGGGGAGAGGCCCTCGCAACGGCCCTTATGCGCCCCTACAGCCATGTTAGAAATAGGAGGAGAACCTCATCCTAACATGAGCAAAGTCGAAGACCCGATTATTAAGAGATCGGATGGGGGGAGAGGCCCTCGCAATGGCCCTTATGCGCCCCCACAGCCATGTTAGGAATAGGAGGAGAACCTCATCTTAACATGAGCAAAGTCGAAGATCTGGTTATTAAGAAACCGGATGGGGGGAGAGGCCCTCGCAGCGGTCCTTATGCGGCCCCACAGCCATGTTAGGAACAGGAGGAGAACCTCGTCCTAACATGAGCAAAGTTGAAGGCCCGATTATTAAGAGACCGGATAGGGGGAGAGGCCCTCGCAATGGCCCTTATGCGCCCCCACAGCCATGTTAGGAACAGGAGGAGAACCTCATCCTAACATGAGCAAAGTCGAAGACCCGATTATTAAGAGATCGAATGGGGGGAGAGGCCCTCGCAATGGCCCTTATGCGCCCCCATAGCCATGTTAGGAACAGGAGGAGAACCTCATCCTAACATGAGCAAAGTCAAAGATCCAGTTACTAAGAGATCGGATGGGGGGAGAGGCCCTCGCAATGGCCCTTATGCGCCCCCATAGTCATGTTAGGAATAGGAGGAGAACCTCATCCTAACATGAGCAAAGTCGAAGATCCGGTTATTAAGAGATCGGATGGGGGGAGAGGCCCTCGCAACAGCCCTTATGCGCCCCCACAGCCATGTTAGGAACAGGAGGAGAACCTCATCCTAACATGAGTAAAGTCGAAGATCCGATTATTAAGAGATCGGATGGAGAGAGAGGCCCTCGCAATGGCCCTTATGCGCCCTCACAGCCATGTTAGGAGTAGGAGGAGAACCTCATCCTAACATAAGCAAAGTCGAAGACCCGATTATTAAGAGATCGGATGGGAGGAGAGGCCCTCACAATGGCCCTTATGTGTCCCTACAGTCCTGCTAGGAACAGGAGGAAAATCTCATCCTAACATGAGCTGAAATTGACTGTGTCGGGAACAGGAGGAGAACCTCATCCTGATACAAACAAAGACCTAGTCGTTTAAGACTGGATGAGGAGAAAAGCCTCCTCAACGGCTCCTCTGCACCCCTACAACCCCGTTAAGAGCAGAGAGAAAACCCTTACCCAAACATAAAAAAAAAAGAGGAGAGAAAAAGAAAAAGCGACGAGTTGCACCAGAGATAAGAAAAAAATGAACTACATCTAAGACACAAAGGACCTCATCTCAACGAGGAAGAAAACTCTTGTCAAAAATCCTCAGTCTCTAAGGGAGAACCCAACACTAGCAGGAAAAAATAGACTTTCTCAAGATAACGAGAAGTTCAGGCCCCAAGTTCGAACATCGGGAGAAAGCGTCAAATTTGAATAGCCTCAAAAAGACCTTCAATCATGAACAAAAAGGGCGAATCAACGTGGCGATGACCAGGAACCTTCAAACAACATCAACATCGAATAAAATAAAAGATAAGAGAAGCTCAGTAAATGACAACTCAGAGCAAGAATAGACAAGACTCCAGCATCGATGCGCCAAATGCCAAAATATCTGGAAACAATTGAGTACAAAAATCAAGGGGGGCAACTTTGGCTGTGAAAATTTTTCTATACTTCCTTCATTCGAAACCCGAACTCGAAAGTAGGGGGACTAGTGTTGGGTATAAAATAATTTCAGTCGAAGTTTGTAAGAGGCCAACTCTCCCAGGACTCTTCCAGCTTCCGACCTTATGCGGCGTCTTTCTGAACTCCCCCGACCGTCCGAACTTCTACAGTACCATCCAGACTCCTCCAGCAATCGACCTTCCACAGTGCCCTCCAGATTCCTCCAACAGACGAACTCCTATTATATCCTCTGGACTTCTCCAATAATGAACTCCTTCAGTCGTCATCAGACTACTCCAAATACTCTCTGGACTTCACTATCAGCCGATTTTCTACAGTGATCGACTACTCTCCGAATCTCTTCCAGACTTCCTCTTGTCACGATCGACTTTACTCCGAGCTTCTTCCGAACTTCGTCAGTGTCCGAGCTTCTCCAGCAGCAGGACTTCTATAGTAACCAAACTCCATCCAAGTTTCTACAGTGGTCGATCACCTTTCGAATTTCATCCAAGTTTCTACAGTAAGCGAATTTCATCTGAACTTCTATTGCAAGCGGACTTCAGCCGAGCTTCTACAATAAGCGGTCTCCATCCAGGCTTCCACGGCAATTGATCTTCATCCAAGCTCTACAGTAAGCGGCCTCCTTCCAGACTTCTACAAGAATCGAACTCCGTCCGAACTTCTACAGCGGATGGATTCCAGACGGACTTCTACAACGGACGGGCTCCAGCAGTTGGATTCCTACAGTGACCGACTGTCTCCAATGTCTTTCATACCTCTCCAGCCATCAACCTTCAACAGTGCCAACCAAACTTCAACAATGCCAACCAGACCCCTCCAATGGACAAATTTCCTCCAGACCCCTCCAGCGATCGACCTTCCACAGTGTCCTCCAGACTCCTCCGACGGACAAACTTCCACAATGCCTTTCAAACTCTTCTATTGGTCAACCTTCTATAGCACCTTCCAAATTTTGCTATCGATCGACCTTCTACCGGATTCTCATGCAACCGGACCTCTCCAACGGACAGTGTTCAGACAAGCTTCTACATCAGATAAATTTCAGACGGACTTCTCTAACAATCGGACTCCAGTCGGATTTCTCCAATAGAAAGTTTCTGCCCGGGCTTCTACAGTAGATGATTTCATCTGCAGCATCAATGCCTAAGGCACCCAACAACAGTTAACCCGTCAGCAACTTCGAAAACATCCAAGCTTCTCTTAGATTGTTGAGACAGAGAGCTATTCCGCTCCACCAGACATCTCAACTGAGCTTCAGCCGTCCGGCCCAAACTTTTCGACAAATCGCGACAACGGACACCACTCCATTCTCTGTAACAAACTCCACGTGACCCCAAATGGCCCACTACCAGGCAGTTACGGATGTCGCTGTCAATCGGTTATGCTCTTCCGTCTATAAAAGAGATCCCCCAGATACGTTCTCCTCTAAGCTCTAAGCACTATCTCTAAACTCTGCTAAAATCCTATACGAGTGCTCCATTTTTGTTGAAGTAGAGTACTGACTTGAGCATCGGAGGGTCTTACCGGAGCACCCCCAACTCCGATTTAGACTTTCCTTGCAGGTCCCTATGGCGGCCGTGATCCCCTCGACTCCAGCTTCTCCGGTATCGATGGAATTCTGCACCAACAACAAGTTTTACCGAATACAAGTCGATGAGGAGACATTCCTATAGGTGCTTTAAAAGCAGTACGGTAAGTCCATAATGCATTATCCAAGCGTGCTGACCAATCTTTTCTATCGGGTCTTATCATTTTTTCAAGAATATGCTTGATCTCCCTGTTGGACACCTCAACTTAGCCACTTGTCTGGGGGTGATAAGGTGTGACGACTTTATGGGTTATTCCATATTTTTTCATTAGCGTGTCGAAGTGCTTATTCATGAAGTGTGTACCTCCATCGCTAATTACGACTCTTAGGCATCCAAATCAACTAAAGATGTTATGCTGAATGAACTTGATCATGACTTTATGATCATTGGTTCGGATTGCCATAGCCTCTACCCATTTTGATATGTAGTCCACTACTACCAAAATATACTCGAATCCAAATGATAAGGAAAAGGGTCCCATGAAATTAATTTCCCAAACATCAAAAATTTCTACTACAAGTATAGGGGATAGAGGTATCATATCTTTTCTCGAAATATTCTCTGTTTGCTGGCATCACAGACAATTATGACTGAATTCATGTGCATCTTTGAATAGTGTCGGCCAATAAAATCTACTCTACAACACCTTTGTTGTAGTTTTCCTTCTACTAAAATGTCCCCCACATGCTAGCGAGAGGCAGAAGTTAAGAATACTTTGGACTTCACACTCAGAGACACAACGTCGGATTACTTGATCTGGGTAATATTTGAACAACTCTGATTCTTCCCAAAAATAGTACTTTACTTGGGAGAAAAATCTATTTTTTTCTTGTTAGGTCCAATGTGATGGTATTTGTCCCACAGCCAAGTAATTGACTATATGAGCGAACCAGAGAAGACCAATGGAAGATATTGAAAAGAGTTGTTCGTCCAAAAACCAATCTCTGATCATTTCTCTATTGTGTTCTACCAGAATCCTAGAAATGTGATCTGTTACCCAGTTTTTGGAACCTTTTTTGTCTAAAATTTTTAAATCAAATTCTTGTAATAGAAGGATCCATCTAATCAGCCTACATTTTGTATCCTTTTTGGATAGCAGATGTTTTAGCACTGTATGATCGGAGTATACTAGGACCTTGGAGCCCAAAAGATATGATCTTAATTTATCTAGGGCAAACACAACAGCGAGCAACTCTTTTTCAGTCGTGGTGTAATTCAGTTGAGCATCTGAAAGAGTTTTGTTTACATAATAGATTACATGCAGTTCTTGATTAAACCTTTGCCCAAGGACTGCCCCTATAGCATAATCAGAAGCATCACACATGATTTCAAATGGTAGGGTCCAATCTGGAGATTTTATGATTGGTGCAGTGGTTAAGGCAGTTCTGAGTTTATTGTAAGCAGTTAGGCAATCTTCATTAAAATCAAAAAAAAATTTCTTGGCAAGCAAGTTGCACAAGGATCTTGAGATCTTGCTGAAATCCTTAATGAAGCGCCTATAGAAACCTGTGTGGTCTAGGAAGGATCGCACTTGTTTAACTGAGGTTGGGGGAGGCAATTTCAAGATTACTTCAACCTTTGCTTTATCTACTTCGATCCCCCGCTTGGATATAATATGTCCAAGCACGATTCCCTCACGAACCATAAAATGGCTCTTCTCTCAACTCAAAAGCAAATTTGTCTCTACACATCATTGGAGAACCTTATTTCTCCAATAATGGTGTCAAAATTTGATGCACATCGTTAGGGCACCAAAAATAAACCTAATTCTAACTTACTACGTAGCTAGGGTGAATCAGGATCATTTCAAAGGGATCTTGAATAATTGTTTATAATTAATAAAAGAAAGAGAGGATTGATTTTAATTAATTACTAAGAAAATAATTATTTAAGTTTAATTCATGAAAGGAAATTGAATAGGAAAGAAACCCCAGAAATTCAGAATCCACCATATAAAACAAATTCTATTTTCTTTTACTTTTATGTCGCAATGATGAGATTTGTAATTAAGAAGCAGCATAATTTATCTTGGATAGGTACAAACCGTATCCTTGGATTATGGCTCATCCGTCCAGAGTATAGATTACCTTAACTCAACTACCAGTTAGAAACTCAAACTTGAAATGTAACAATCTATTTTTCCTAGCGCATACCGTATCTGTAGATCACGGCATGTCTGTGAAAAGTATAAGTCATGCACATCGAATCCAAACCTCTAAAAAAATAAGAAAGAATATCAAATGAGCATGAAGCATAAAATAAATCTTTATTTCATTGCATAGAAAATAAATACAAGATAAAGAAAATAAATATATGTTGCAGGCTTGAATGTCTTTCCGAGTTAGAGGAGTCTAGCCTTCCATGGAACTCTTGCGCACTGACATCTTGGGGTTGAGTAGATGGATTGTTTGGAAGGTTGGAGATGGAAGAGGGGGGGGGGGGCTGGTATGTGATGGATGGTGGAAGCTTTTTGGATGTTTGGAGAGTTAGGCTAGATAAAATATGGAATGAGAATGATGGGAGAAGAGACGAAGAATGGCAGTGACCAGCACATCCTCTCCCTTTCGTTCCTATGGTTTCTCTTTAAATAAAAATCCAAGCTACATCCGTATCGCATCAAAACTTCCACACTGCATTCTCGCATCTGTTCCGCAGTTCGTGCATTGGTTCTGTATTTCAGGTGTGTCTGTTTCGCATTTCGCATGAGTTTATGCATCGTGCGGCTCCCTTTCTCCCATATTTATTTGAATGCTTGCAGCGTCTGATCAGCTTCCAAGTATTTTCGTGTGAAGAAGCCATGTAGCTTTAGTTGGTACAACATGGACCACATGGAGGAAAACTAGAAGCCAATTAAATGCTTTGTTTGGAACCAGCTCACAGCACTCACTTTACTCCTCCTTGAGAATTAAATATACCATGGGCTTTCTCATTTAATGTTATGGTTTTCACTGAGGGCTAGCTTCAAGCCTTGAACGGCATGCACCCATGTTAGCTTTGGTGGAGCTTTGGTACTTAAGTTTTGACTATTTGGACATATTTGGGTCTTCATTAATTTCCTATAAAATAAATTAAATAACATCAATTCTCAACTAATTAATTTAATTCATGATATATTTAGGGTCTCTAATATATTAATTCTCATGTTTATCACACCTCCCAGCTTAGCTTTTGCTCATCCTCGAGTAAAATAGAAAAATCAATAATAGATACCGACTTGTCTTTGAATTAAAAGTTATATTAGGTAGTTCTAAAGTTAGTTGATACCCGACTAGACAATTAAAGAAGTATTTCATTGGATTATTAATTTTATCTATTTAGTGGTTGAGTGAAGTCCATAAAAATTCTTAGAGATCTTCTTTTACCGACTCCCAACTCTACTCTTTAAATCCTCTAACTTGATGTGAGTTGAGTCTATTATCTTCTTACAATTTAATCCCCTTTATTATCTTCTATCTTCCTTTCTTGCTAACCCTTGTAGCAAGTTTTCAGCCAATGACTCCCAAACCAGTTGGCTTTAGGGCATTAGTTGTAGACACCCCTCGGGCTTACTGACTCGAGTCCAAGAAAAGATATAATTTTATACTTGATTTCTTGCATCCTCACCTTTTGACACAAACCACAACGCTTACTTAGGCGAAGGAGCCTGGTTACTCAATGAGACAATGCTAAAACTCTTTTTTTTTTTTACTAAGGAAAACTTTTGTATACTTTGACCTTTCCACTCAACTCCCATGAAGCAGATTCTTCATTGAGATTAGTAAGAAGAAGTTTTAGAATTACTCTAAAATTTATTCTGGTCTAAACCCTACAATTTATTGGGCTTTCTTATTAATTTGCCCCTCAATATCTCTAAAATTATCTAAACTGTTAATCATTCACCAATTAGAACACCTGATTTACTTCAAATCAAGATAAAATTTGGTACACAAAACTGATTATGGTCATACTTGAGGACTTGATTAATTTAATTATTCTCTCCCCCCAACATTATTTCCATTGCCCCCAATGGATGAAGAAAATAACAAAGAAGAATAAAGAAAGAAATTACAAGGAAAGATACCACCTGGATGTGATGTGCTCGTTCATTGTCAGGTGAGGGATTTTTCCTTTGTGGGCATGATTAGTTCATGACTCCATCTGGGCTTTGGATGAGATGCTCCCCCCAACTTGGCTGATTGCCTTTCTTGGATTTTTCTATGAAAAGAAAAGAAGCTAGATAAGTAAAAAAATATATAAACTGGGATGCCTCCCAAGAGCGCTAAGTTTAAAATCTTCAGCCAGACTGAACTGAATATCATGATGGTACTAGATCCATTAGATCAACAGATTCAATTAATTCTCCATCGCTAATTCTATTTATTTAAGATTTCAATCGTTGATCGTTTACTTTAAAGGTGTTCCCCTGTTCAGGATCTCTGAGTTCTACGGCTCCATAGGGAAATACTTGAGTTACAATGAATGATCCATTTCAACGTGAATGAAGTTTACCAGGAAAAAGTCGCAACCTAGAATTGAAGAGCCAAACTTTTTGATTGGGCTCGAACATTTTTCGTATAATGAATTTATCGTGGTATGCTTTAGTTCGAGCCTTATAAATTTTGGCACTCTCGCACGCTTCATTGCGTAGCTTTTCAAGTTCATTTAGTTGAAGTCTCCTATTGGAACCCGTATTTTTCATATCAAAGTTAAATTGCCGTATGGCCCAAAATGCACGATGTTCCAATTCCACCAGTAGATGACAAGCTTTACCGAATACAAGTCGATAAGGAGACATTCCTATGGGTGTTTTAAAAGTGGTACGATAAGCCCATAATGCATCATCCAAGTGTGCTGACCAGTCTTTTCTATCGGGTCTTATCGTTTTTTCAAGAATATGCTTGATCTCTCTGTTGGACACCTCAACTTGGCAATTTGTCTGGGGGTGATAAGGTGTGGCGACTTTATGGGTTATTTCATATTTTTTCATTAGCGTGTCGAAGTGCTTATTCGTGAAGTGTGTACCCCCATCGCTAATTATGGCTCTTGGGCATCCAAATCGACTAAAGATGTTAAGCTGAATGAACTTGATCACGACTTTATGATCATTAGTTCGGATTGCCATAGCCTCTACCCATTTTGATATGTAGTCCACTGCTACCAAAATATACTCAAATCCAAATGATGAGGGAAAGGGTCCTATGAAATCAATTTCTCAAACATCAAAAATTTCTACTACAAGTATAGGGGATAGGGGCATAATATCTTTTCTCGAAATATTCTCTGTTTGCTGGCATCGCAGGCAATTATGACTGAATTCATGTGCATCTTTGAATAGTGTCAGCCAATAAAATCTACTCTGCAACACCTTTGCTGTAGTTTTCCTTCCACTAAAATGTCCCCAACATGCTAGCGAGTGGCAGAAGTTAAGAATACTTTGGACTTCACACTCGGGGACACAACATCGGATTACTTGATCTGGATAATATTTGAACAACTCTGGTTCTTCCTAGAAATAGTACTTTACTTGGGAGAAAAATCTATTTTTTTCTTGTTGGGTCCAATGTGATGGTATTTGTCTCACAGCCAAGTAATTGACTATATGAGCAAACCAGGAAAGACCAATGGAAGACATTGAAAAGAGTTGTTCGTCCAGAAACCTATCTCTGATCATTTCTCTATTGTGTTCTACCAGAATCCTAGAAATGTGATCTGCTACCAAGTTTTTAGAACTTTTTTTGTCTAAAATTTCTAAATCAAATTCTTGTAATAGAAGGATCCATCTAATCAGCCTACATTTTGTATCCTTTTTGGATAGCAGATGTTTTAGCACTGTATGATCGGAGTATACTAGGACCTTAGAGCCCAAAAGATATGATCTTAATTTATCTAGGGCAAACACAACAGCGAGCAACTCTTTTTCAGTCGTGGTGTAATTCAGTTGAGCATCTGAAAGAGTTTTGTTTACATAATAGATTACATGCAGTTCTTGATTAAACCTTTGCCCAGGGACTGCCCCTATAGCATAATCAGAAGCATCACACATGATTTCAAATGGTAGGGTCCAATCTGGAGATTTTATGATTGGTGCAGTGGTTAAGGCAGTTCTAAGTTTATTGTAAGCAGTTAGGCAATCTTCATTAAAATCAAAAAAATTTTTCTTGGCAAGCAAGTTGCACAAGGATCTTGAGATCTTGCTGAAATCCTTAATGAAGCGCCTATAGAAACCTGTGTGGTCTAGGAAGGATCGCACTTGTTTAACTGAGGTTGGGGGAGGCAATTTCAAGATTACTTCAACCTTTTCTTTATCTACTTTGATCCCCCGCTTGGATACAATATGTCCAAGCATGATTCCCTCACGAACCATAAAATGGCTCTTCTCCCAACTTAAAACCAAATTTGTCTCTACACATCATTGGAGAACCTTGGCTAGATCCTGAAGATAGTCATCAAAGGTAGAGCCAAATACTGAAAAATCATCCATGAAGACCTCTAGAAATTTATCGACCATATCAGAAAAGACGGCCAAAATGTACCGTTGAAAAGTGGTTGGTGCATTGCAGAGACCGAATGGCATACATCTAAATGCAAATATTCCATATGGGCATGTGAAGGTAGTCTTTTCTTGATCAGCAGGGAATACCAGGATCTGGTTATATCCTGAATATCCATTTAGAAAATAGAAGAAACTTTGTCCTGCCAGCCGTTCTAAAATTTTGTCAATAAAAGGCAAAGAAAAATGATCTTTCCTAGTAACGGCATTCAGCTTTCGGTAGTCCACACATACTCGCCAACCAGTTGTTGCCTGAGTAGGAATTAATTCACCCTCATTGTTCTCTACTATGATAATACCTGACTTCTTAGGTACTACTTGGGTTGGACTAACCCATTGGCTATCTAAAATTGGATAGATAATTCCAGCATCTAGCCATTTTACTACTTCCTTCTTCATGACTTCCCGCATATTCGGATTTAATTTTCATTGCATGTCCCTATGTGGTTTTGCCTCAACCTCGTAGTGAATATGATGCATGCAAACAGAAGGATCTATACCCTTCAAATCAGCAATCGACTACCCTATAGCCTTTTTATGCTTTTTGAGCACTGCTACAAGTTTGTCTTCCTGGTCAGTATCTAGGTCAGATGCAATGATCATTGGAAGGGTATCATTGGGTCCAAGAAATGAATATTTTAGCATGACAGGAAGAGGCTTTAGTTCTAGAGTAGGTGGTGCTTCTAAGGATGGTACCAGAAGACTTGATTGAGTTGGTAATTGTTTATACTTTACAGTCCAAGGAGAAGTGGTGCTAAAATTGGAAGGTTCTAACAAAACATGTATTTCTTCAGTGTATCCATCGATATCAAAATTATTCATTCCAAAATGTGTTAGACATGCCTGCAAAGGATCTGAGTTGAGTAAGGCAAGAGCTTTATCTTCTACAACTTCCTCTAACAGGTTGATCTCATTATGGTCGTACGTAGGTGGTCCTTGAGATGCATTGAAAATATTCAACCTCAACTTCTTATTTTCAAAAGATACATCCATAACCCCGGTCCTACAATTTATACAAGCATTAGCGGTTGCTAAGAAGGATCTACCTAGGATGATCGGTATTTGGCTAGGGTTGCTGTCAGATTCCATATCCAGCACAAGAAAGTCAACAGGAAAATAGAATTTATCTACTTTCACCAACACATCTTGTAGCATTCCATGGGATACCTTAATAGATCGGTCTGCTAGTTGTAAGGTCACCGTCGTGGGTTTTAACTTTCAAAATCCAAATAGGTCATATACAGAGCTCGAGAGAAGGTTGACACTTGCACCCAAATCTAATAATGCCTTCTTAATCATGAGGTCCCCTATGACACAAGAAATAATTGGGGTACCTGGATCTTTCAGTTTGGGTGGGGCAATTTACTGAAAAACTGAGCTAGCCTGCTCAGTTAGGTGGACTTTTCTTGGTATCTGTGCCTTTGATTTTTGTTTCTGTGTACACAGGTCCTTTAGAAATTTGGTATAGGTTGGAACTTGCTTAATGGCATCAAGAAGGGGTAAGTTTATCAGGACTTGTTTAAATAGTTCCAGCATTTTATTCATTTTTATACCCTTCTTATCAAGAGGCAGAGGGGATTCTAAAGCATTGGAAAATGGAGCCTTAGGTGCAGGTGCTGGGTTAACATGTTCTTTCCTCTCTTCAAATTTCTTCCTTTTTGGTGTAGCTGGAATTGGTTGCTCTTGTTGTTGGATTACTTCAGGTTGATTTAACATTTTCCTGCTTCTAAGGGTCATAATCAATTTGGCATGTTCGAGAAAAGTTTCAGGACCAATGGTGCTTTCAGCCATGTACTGTCCTTTTGGGTTATTAATAGGCTGACTGGGTAATTTGCCTTCTTCCCTCCTACTGAAAGCTGTTGCTAGCTGATCTATCTGGATCTCTAGCTTTGCTATTGATTGCGTATGGGAGTGAAGGAGTTGGGTATTCATTCCTAGTCCTTTAAGTGCTTGCAGCACCTTTTCTTCGAAAGCCGAGTTATGAGTACTCAGGGTGGGTTGAGGAGGGTTCTAGTATTGTGACTGAGATGGATGCCTATAAGCCCTTCCAGATAACCTGATCTTTGTTGCACTGGAGGAACCACTGGTTGTGATTTTCATGAGAAATTTGGATGGTTTCTCCTATTGGGAATTGTGTCCCAAAAAGCTAATCGTCAAGCTGTTGACGGTTGAGCAACCAAGTATTGTAATTGATTTGTTAATAAATAAAATATATTTGGTATTTTCATCATAAGCTTTCATCTTCTAATGAAATCCGTTGTTATGATGAAGTCTTTAGGACTATTTAGATTCGATAAAGAGAGGATTTATTGATTAGTCCTTAAAACTGTTCACGACCAAATGATAGGCTGTTAATAAGGACGACAGCTTCTATCGAGCATAGGTCGCTGTAGGCCATATGGGTTGGTTGTCCTCTTAACCAAAGAGTGTGGAGATATTGGTATGGCATACAGGTGAGATGTAAGGGTACATCATCATTGAACGTGACCAACTCCAGAGTATTCTGCTATCGAGAATGTCTCTGATGGGATATAGGTATAAGTGTTCCTTAGACTTAAGATCGCCTAGTGACTTGCAAGCAACTCACTGTGCTTTGGTACTGGACTAACTGAATTTCTAATTCAGGGATGGAAGGCTTCTGGGCACAGTCAAGTACTTGCGAAGTCAGAGTGTGATCGAGATGGGATTGACCACTCCAAGAGTTGGAGAAGAATGAGTCACTGTATTTCAATTTAGCAAAACCTTGGCTAGGATAATCCATCAGATGGATTTGATATTTTGAAATACAATGTGGACAACCTGATCAGAGTTGACAGTTAAACTCTGGGGTGTCCTATGATCATTTTGGTCAAGGGGATAAATTATATGAAAACTATATCCGCATGGGTTCTAAGGATGTTGTTCTACACATTCGACCTATCCGATCGTCGGGTACCATTGCTAGATGGTCACTTCGATTGGTATAAAAATTTGTTCCTATGCTACCGGCTTAGGTTCGGACCTATGAGGTCACACACATTAGAGTTCATGATCCGATCGGATGGTTGATCAACGATTAAGAATCGTTCTAGGGTTAAATGATCAATACGATTGACATTTAACCCAGTACAAGTGTTGCAGGAGGATCGATTAGGAATTCGATTGCTAATTGGCTTAATTTGATTAAGCCAATGGGCTGAGATTAAGTCTAATTAAATATGATTTAATTAGATTTAGTTTGGGCTTGATTGGATCAAGTCCAATTGGTTTATTGGATAAGCCAAGTGCAAGGAAAAACTAGTCCTAGTTCAACTAGGACTTGGGTCAATCTAATTTCTAATTTGATTAGAAGATTAAATCAGATTTAAATCTAATTTAATCTGATTAAATTAGGTTTTTAATTGGGTTAAGACCTATTTTAATTAGATTGATCTAATTTTGGTTTGATTTGGTTTGGGAAACCAAATTAAAACAAGTCATAAGATAGAATCCTAGTAAGACTAGGATTCCACCTTGCGCCACATAAGCCTTCTCCACGCCCTCTCTCTTAATTCAATGCCAATCTCCACTTATTTTGTGTGATAAAAGCCCTCTCCCAGATCTCTCCCACGTTCACAAAAGGTCTCTTCTCTTCTTTCTTACATGGAAGGTGGTTTGGATCAAATCTAAAAGGAATAAGTTTGGATTTTGAATTCTATGAGATAGAGTTTTAGAAATCCAAAACTCTTTCAATTTTGCACCGAATTTATCCAAATTTTTTTTGAAATTTTTGTGGCTTTTAGGATTTACATTGTGCACCATTTGATAGTAATCCATGCATGAAAATATGGAGGAGGTGCTCAAGAGTTGGGCGTCCCTTAACTTGCCATATTTGGATAAGCCTTGACTAGGTGTTTGACCTAGACAAGGACTCTATCATATCTCTCTATATAAGATGATTTTCTTTATAAAATTTTAGGGGAAGTCAGAGATTTGAGATACCTTTGTTCCATCCAAAAATCAGAGAGAAATACCTTTGGGTTGTGGAGATATAAAAGATGCAAGTTTGGGTGTCTAGAGAGAAAAATGTGAAGAAGAAGAGGGTCTTCTTCTAGGGTTTTTGTTTTCATATCTTTCCTCCCTCCATCTTGAGTTTCCTGAGAGTGTCTCAGATCTGAAACTCCTCCTTCTACTTTTCATCTTTGGAAGAGTCCAAATCAAGAAGAAGGAGGCACCTGATCAACCATCAAAGAAGGATCAGCGCAGTACTAGCATACTGTGCTGATTTCCTGAAGCAGGACTTCTGATCGAGATTCGTGGGCTCGTGTGGACGACTCCTAGAGGCCGGATGCATGTGCGGCTTGCAACATCATCCTCAAGCCCAGATCAACAAGGTTAGAACATCTAACCTGCAAGGTAATAGATCTGATCTATTGTTTAATACATACATTTGATGTGGTATAGAAATATGTTGATATGATCAACATGTAGTTCATGCTATATTTATATATTTTCATTTCTGATTTAATGCCATGTAATAATCATGTAATAAGATCTTAGATCTAGAGATTCTCTAGTTTTAAAAAATAAATTTTGATTTATTTTAGTCTTCCGCTGTATGATCTTGAAAAAGTTTCAAGATCTAACCCTGAAACCCTAGATCTGGTTCCTTCATCTCCATCCTGGATTGTATGTATTAGAATAGAGGTTGTTCCCTGGTCTATGAGTAGTTTGGGCTTGATGGACTTGTTCTTGTATATATTCAAGAAACTGTGGTGCAACTGGACAATCATTCACACAATGAGTGGGGCTTGAACATAATGCACATATATCTTGCATCTGACAAGATGGAGAAGAGGAATGTCCCATACTTAATAATTGATCTAACTTTTGAGACAATTCATCCACCTTATGATGGATATCTATTGAGTTTCCTACTTCATATATTCCACCTCTCTTTGGGTTTAATATGGGTTTATCTCTAATGGAGGCAGACATATGATGTAATAAATTTTCACTTAAAATTTCAAATAGTTGCCATGCCTCTTCCTCACTTTTGAGCATGAATGTTCCACCACATGATGCATCGATCATTTGTCGATGTCTTTCAGATAACCCATCATAAAAATATTGGATTAACTGCCACTTGGGTACAGCATGGTGGGGATATTTTCTAATAAGATCCTTTAACCTCTTCCATATTTCATGAACATTTCTCCATCTAATTGGAAAAAACAAGTTATGGCTTTTCTTATTTGATTAGTTTTTTCTATGAAAAAATATTTCTTGAGAAACTCTCCTTGCAGCTGGTCCTAGGTTGATATAGTCATGGAATCCAAGGTATGTAGCCAGTATTTGGCTTTGTCCTTAAGTGAGAAAGAGAATAATTTTAACCTAAGAGCATCATCGAAGAAGTTGTGAATCTTGACAGTTGAGCATATCTCAAGAAATTCTTCAAGATGTTTATAAGGGTCCTCATTACTAAGTCCATAAAATGAAGGTAACATTTGGATTATACTGGACTTAATTTTATATTGAGTGGCCTCCACAGGCGGCACTTGAATACAAGGAGAGTAGGTATATGTGGAAGGAGTAAAGTACTCCTTCAACTGCCTAGGTGGATCATTTTCCTGATTTCATTTTATGTTTTTACGTCTATTGGCTCTAAAGGTTCTTTCTATTTCTGGATTAAAAGGTTGGATTTCTGATTGTAACGATCTATGACCGAGCATACACCTTACAATTATACTTTAGAGTACACATGAAAAATTTTAGTTTTTTTTTATTTAAAAAAAGTGAGAAAAGAATGAAAAAAATCTAAAGAGAAGAACCTAAGAATCTTAAAACTATGAGAAGGAAGAAATTAGTTAATGTTTAGGTGTTAATTACAATCAAATTAGACAAGCATGTACTTTCTATCCTAGGATTAATGTAGATCTAGACAGCTCCTAACTTCCAGGGCCGCCTTTGAGCACTCCAAGCTCAAGACTTACTAACTGACTCAGCCAGGTAAGTGTAAGATGTGGGAGATTCCCTGCTCGTTGTTTTCCTTAGACACCAACTGAGTTGGCCAGGTCAGTCAACGGAACCAATTGAAAATTACTTTCTTTAACCACTTGCCTTAGACACCGAGCAATTAACCAATCCGCACTCGGTTCAACTCTAGAGCTTTCTTGTCCTATTGAGCTCAAAATTTCTAGGGCTGACATCTAGTTGATTTTAAAATTAAGGCTTGGTTTAATGCAAAATGAAGGATATAATTTTTGGGCCAAAGAAGGGTGATCAAATCTCCATCTTATCTGATTAATGGGTTATTGCCCTTAAAATTAATTATGGAGATGAGATGCAACAAACCAAGATGTCCAATCTTCATAATTAGTATATAGTCAAGACTAAATTAAATCAATTTATTTCTCTTTTTGGATTTTATGATTAAGTCTCTAATTTTCTAAATGATTTATGAGGTGTCAATGTAGAGATAATTTTTTTAAGCAATTAAAATAAAAAGAAAATTTTAATTATATTAAAAGTTAACTCAAGAATATAAAGAAAATAAACTAAAGCAATTCAGCAAGTAAGCAAATATTTATAATATATCTTTTTTTTTATAAATCAAGAGAACAAAAAGCAAACAAGTAAATAAAGTAGTTAACTAAAAAGACTATAAATTAAAGAAAGCAATAAATAAATTATTTTTTTAAAAAAAATATATATCAACCGTGCCAAGGTCATAATCGATTTGGCATGTTCGAAAAAAGTTTCAAGACCAATGGTGCTTTCAGCCATGTACTGTCCTTTTGGGTTATTAATAGGCTGACTGGGTAATTTGCCTTCTTCCCTCCTACTGAAGGCAGTTGCTTGCTGACCTATCTGGGTCTCTAGCTTTGCTATTGATTGCGTATGGGAGCGAAGGAGTTGGGTATTCATTTCTAGTCCTTTAAGTACTTGCAGCACCTTTTCTTCGAAAATCGAGTTATGAGTACTCGGGGTGGGTTGAGGAGGGTTCTGGTATTGTGACTTAGATGGATGCCTATAAGCCACATCCGGATAACCTGATCTTTGTTGTACTGGAGGAACCACTGGTTGAGATTTTCATAAGAAATTCGGATGGTTTCTCCATCCTGGATTGTACGTACTAGAATAGGGGTTGTTCCCTGGTCTATGAGTAGTTTGGGCTTGATGGACTTGTTCTTGTACATATTCAGGAAACTATGGTGCAACTGGACAATCATTCACATAATGAGTGGGGCTCAAATATAATGCACATATATCTTGCATCTGACAAGATGGAGAAGAGGAATGTCCCATACTTAATAATTGATCTAACTTTTAGGACAATTTATCTACCTTATGATGGATATCTATTGAGTTTCCTACTTCATATATTCTACCTCTCTTTGGGTTTAACATGGGTTTATCTCTAATGGTGGCAGACATATGATGTAATGAATTTTTACTTAAAATTTCAAACAGTTGCCATGCCTCTTCCTCACTTTTGAGCATGAATGTTCCACCGCATGATGCATTGACCATTTGTCAATGTCTTTCAGATAAACCATCATAAAAATATTGGATTAACTACCACTTGGGTACAGCAAGATGGGGATATTTTCTAATAAGGTCCTTTAACCTCTCTCATGTTCCATGAAATATTTCTCCATCTAATTGGGAAAAACTAGTTATGGCTTTTCTTATTTGATTAGTTTTTCTTATGAAAAAATATTTCTTTAGAAACTCTCCTTGCAGCTAGTCCCAGATTGATATAGTCATGGAATCCAAGGTATGTAGCTAGTATTTGGCTTTGTCCTTAAGTGAGAAAGGAAATAATTTTAACCTAAGAGCATCATCGGAGAAGTTGTGAATCTTGACAGTTGAGCATATCTCAAGAAATTCTTCACGATGTTTATAAGGATCCTCATTACTAAGTCCATAAAATGAAGGTAACATTTGGATTATATTGGAGTTAATTTCATATTGGGTGGCCTCCACAGGGCGCACTTGAATACAAGGAGAGTAGGTATATGTGGAAGGAGTAAAGTACTCCTTCAACTGCCTAGGTGTATCATTCTCCTGATTTCGTTCTATGTTTTTACGTCTGTTGGCTCTAAAGATTCTTTCTATTTCTGGATCAAAAGGTTGGATTTCTGATCGTAATGATCTACGATCAAGCATACACCCTACAATTATACTTTAGAGCACACACAAAAAATTTTAGTTTTTTTTTTATTTAAATAAAGTGAGAAAAGAATGAAGGAAATCTAAAGAGAAGAACCTAAGAATCTTAAAACTATGAGAAGGAAGAAAATAGTTAATGTTTAGGTGTTAATTACAATCAAATTAGACAAGCATATACTTTCTATCCTAAGGTTAATCTAGATCTAGATAGCTCCTAGCTTCTAAGGCCACCTTTGAGCACTCCAAGCTCAAGACTGACTAATTGACTCAACCAGGTAAGTGTAAGATGTGGGAGGTTCCCTGCTCGTTGCTTTTCTTAGACACTAACTGAGTTGGCCAGGTCAGTCAACGGAACCAATTGAAAACCACATTCTTTAACCACTTGCCTTAGACACCAAGCAATTAACCAATCCACACTCGGTTCAACTCTAGAGCTTTCTTGTCCTATTGAGCTCAAAATTTCTAGGGCTGACGTCTAGTTGATTTCAAAATTAAGGCTTGGTTTAATGCAAAATGAAGGATATAATTTTTGGGCCAAGAAAGGGTGATCAAATTCTCATCTTATCTGATTAATAGATTATTACCCTTAAAATTAATTATGGAGATGAGATGCAACAAACCAAGATGTCCAATCTTTGTAATTAGCATACAGTCAAGACTAAATTAAATCAATTTATTTCTTTTTTTAGATTTTATGATTAAGTCTCTAATTTTCTAAATGGTTTATGGGGTGTCAATGTAGAGATAATTTTTTTATTTATTTTAAGCAATTAAAATAAAAAAAAAATTAGTTATATTAAAAGTTAACTCAAGAATATAAAGAAAATAAACTAAAGCAATTCAGCAAGTAAGCAAATATTTATAATATATATATATATATATATATATATATATATATATATATATATATATATATTTATAAACCAAGAGAACAAAAAGCAAACAAGTAAATAAAGTAGTTAACTAAAAATACTTTAAATTAAAGAAAGCAATAAATAAAAGATATTTATTTTTCTTATAATCTTTCAGACTCGTATAATTGATATTTTATTAATAAAAAGTATTTATTTTTTATCATATGCTACATCTTATTTTTGTAATGATTATGATGAACTCCATAAATCAGGACAATGGCTCTAGGGTCATGATGAGATCATACCTATGAGATCTAAAATCTTTAAAATTTTAATTTAGAATATTTTTTATCATAGGAGCATTGAGTAGGGGATCAATATTCTAGACAGATTGGCACTTCCTATGTATGTTCGATGGAGAGGGTGGCTGATCTCATAAGCCACTTGTGTGAGACACTAATACAAGGATGTGGGTGCTCATTAGAGAATGAATTCACTGAATTGATCCAACTTAAGAAACATCTTATGGAATCTACTTATCCATCAAAAGATATTTTCTTATAGTGGGAGTTGTGCATGTAATCCTTTGACCGAAGACTACCATAGAATCTTGTATACATGAATTCATATTTTGGTTTATACTCATTCATGACTTAGTCATGTATAGAATGATTTGGATATGATGAAATGTGTATGGAGGTTATGAGTAGGTCAATATGGAATCAATCACTCATAGTAAGAGGAGATCGCATCCTACTTGCTCTTATCGATTGATGATTCAAGAAGCCTTTGATCAAAGTAAAATAAAAATTAGAAAGAGTTTCAAATATCTCATTAATTGAATCATCATTAAAGATTAAGAAAAATATGAATATGATATTAAATTTAACATCATTTCATATCCAGAGTCATATTCGGGATGTAGGGAGATCGCAGGATTGAATTGCATAGTAACTTTCTACTGAAGGATATTTTTGATATTTTTATCAAAATTTTATATCTTTTAGGTAAACATGATATGTTGGTAGATATCAATCTTATCTTATAAGTTTGATTGAATGAAAGAGTTTATTTCGATCGTCAATTAGAAAAGTTTTAATTGCTGAAATTGGGTTAGCTCGATTGGATCTAGATCGGTTAGAATAAATTCTAATCAAATCAGATCAACTTGCACTTGGATCCATTGCTAGCTAGATATAGAACCAATGAGTCACACACAAAGAAAATTGATCAGGGGTTTAATTGGATTAGATCTTGTTTATAAAATTGACATGCTAGCACATATTGCAAATCCTAGCTCCTTGTTTCGAATCAGATTTGAAATTGATTCCAGATTGGGCTAATTAAGTTTAAATCAATTCAAATTAATTTTGAATTTGAGTTGGGTCAACCCATGGCTGGTTAAACCAGAGATTTGATGTCATATAATTAGGTTCCCATGCATCAAGAATTTTTCTTGCGTGTGGGATGCATTTTTTGTGCGCAAGACATGAGTTGGCATCCCATGAGATGGGATGCCCCTTCCTCGATCTTATCCATATGTTCCACACTAAAATAATTTTTTAGAGAATCATGATTTAATTTTAAGCATAGAGGAATCCTTCTATGGCTAAATCACCTTCTGATTTAATCATGAAAATTGGTTAAAGTTGATAGACTAGCCAAGTAAATCCATGTGCCTAACCTAGAGTCTATGCTGTCAAGGACTAATCTATTTGTCACACCTCATCTTATCTCTGATTTTTTCTCATGTCATCACCAGGTTAGCACCTCAATTTTGGGCCATTGGATGGACAAATATACATTGATGAGTGGTAGAGAAAAAATATGCTAAGAGAAGCCATGTGACGCATCAGAGAAATATCAAAAAATATATTCTGAAGAGTCTTTCTACGTGAAGCATTTCTTAGATTTTTTTTTTGATGATTGCCATGTGTCAAAAGCTTCCTGATGGGTATGGGATTTTGGCTTGGAGTGTGAGAAATTTTGAAGGGGTGTAGAGGGCGTGAACAAGTCTGAAGGCAACCCATCGCTAACTATTTAAAGGGGGCTACGCTAGAGATTTGATTCATTTAGATTTCAATTTCTTTTCTTTTTCTTACATACTCTCCCTATTATCCAATTAGTCTCTTCCTTCTCTTATGAGGACAAGTCCAAAAATAGTAAGAACAAGTCTGATTTTAGGACAAGAGCCTAGGAATAGATATAAGGAAGACAAAGAGAGAAGAAAGGTAGAGATAAGAAGGCTAGGAGGAAAGGAAGAAGATCTTGAGGTCCTGCTATCCAAAAAAAATTTTAAAATGCATAAAAGATACTTACAGCAATTTTGGATGTACTGCTTTGTTGTGTTACCATAAGGATAGTAATATTTGAATTTGACTGTATTGAAATGAAGGATCTTACTCAACTAAAATATTATAGCTTGTTATATTATCACAAGGCTTATAATATTTTAGAGGCCAAGATATAATATTGAGAATTGTATGAGATGCAATTGAAAAGAGTTTCCAACCTATAAACTCATAAAGATTTGTTATGTTAACACAAGATTATTATAAGGAATTAGGATCTCAATCCCACTAAGATAAATATCTCGTTCATCATAGTAGAGGGTTATGATATTTGATAAAATAGTGGGAGGTACAATTAAATCTAAAGACCTTATTTAATTGTGTAAGTCAGTATGAGTTATTTGCTTATACAATATTTTTATTTATTGTAGATTAAATTTTACAAATGACATCTTCATTATCATTGCGATAAATTTTAGATTCCAACAAGTTGACCGATCTCAATTATGTGGACTGGTTGAAGAATTTAAAGATTGTACATACTCAAGAGAAACTCTCCTATATTCTCGATGTTCCTGAAGTACAAGAGGTTGGGGATGATGCCACAAAGGAGGAGGTATCCACATACAGGATATGGAAGAATGATAGTTTAATTATCAAGTGCATTATACTGGCCTCTATGAGTAATGAATTATAGAGGCAGTATGAGAGCATGGATCCTCAATCCATACTCATTCTTAAAGAGTTGTATGGAGAACAAAGTAGGATAGCTAGATATGAGATATCTAAGTAGTTATCATAGGGACCAGATCTAAGGTTTCAGGGTTAGATCTTGAAACTTTTTCAAGATCATGCAGCGGAAGACTAAAATAAATCAAAATTTATTTTATAAATTAGAGAATTCCTAGATCTAAGATTCTATTACATAATTATTACATGGCATTAAATCAAAAATTAAAACATATAGAGAATGAACTACATGTTGATCATATCAACATGTTTCTATGCTACATCTAAGACAATGTAACAAACAATAGATCAGATCTATTACCTTGCAAGTTAGACATTCTAACCTTACTGAGATGCTCTCAGAAAACTCAAGATGGAGGAAGGGAAGAGATGAACACAACAACCCTAGAAGAAGACCCTCTTCTTCTTCTCTTTGCTCTCTCTAGATACCCTATCTTGTGTCTATTATATCTCCACACCCCAATCTTCTTTCTCTTTGGTTTTTGGATACTCCAAAGGTCTCTCTTTGATCTACTTTTCATAAAAATTTTATAAAAAAATTTATTTTATATAAAGAGATCTGATAGAGTCCTTGTCTAGGTCAAATACCTAGTCAAAGTTTATCCAAACATGGCAAGATAAGGGGCACACAACTCTTGGGTGCCCCCTCCTTCCTTTTGTGCATGGACCAATAGAAAAAGGTGCCTATCAAGTGCCATAAAAGCCACAAAAATCTCAAAAAAAATTTGGATAAAATTGATGCAAAAAGGAAAGAGTTTTGAATTTCTAAAACTCTATCTCATAGAATTTGAAATCCAAACTTATTCCTACTTTGATTTGATCCACAACCATCTTCCATGTAAGAAAGAAGAGAAGAAACCTTTTGGCCATGGTGAAGACCTAGGAGAGGATTTTTGTCACACAAAATAAGAGAGAATTGGTGTGGAATAAGAGAGAGGGCGTGGGGGGCTTATGTGGCGTAAGGTAGAATCCTAGTCTTACTAGGATTTTATCTTATGACTTGTTTTAATTTGGTTTCTCAAACCAAATAAAATCAAAATTAGATCAACCCAATTAAAATAGGTCTTAACCTAATTAAAAACTTAATTTAATCAGATTAAATTAGATTTAAATCTATTTTAATTTTTTAATCAAATTAAAAATTAGGTTGACTCAAGTCCTAATTGAACTAGGACTAGTTTTTTCTTGCACTTGGCTTATCCAATAAATCAATAGGACTTGATCCAATCAAGTCCAAACTAAATCTAATTAAATCATATTCAATTAAACTTAATTTCAACTCATTGGTTTAATCAAATTAAGTCAATTAATAATCAAATTGCTAATCGATCCTCCTGCAACACTTGCACTAGGTTAAATATCAATCGTATTGATTTTTAACCCTAGAACGATTCTTAATCATTGATCAACCATCCGATCGAATCATGAACTCTAATGTGTGTAACCTCATACATCTGAATGTAGGCCAGTAGTATATGAACAAATTTTTATACCAATCGAAATGACCATCTAGCAATGGTACCCGACGGACGGATAGGTCGAATGTGTAGAACAACATCCTTAGAACCCATGCGGATATAGTTTCCATATAATTTATCCCTTTGACCAAAATTATCATTGGACACCTCAGAGTTCCACTGTTAACTCTGATCAGGTTGTCCACATTGTATTTCAAAATATCAAATCCATCTGATGGATTATCCTGGCCAAGATTTTGCTAAATTGAAATACAGCGACTCATTCTTCTCTAACTCTTGAAGTGGTCAATCCCATCTTGATCACACTCTGACTTTGCAAGTATTTGACTGTGCGCAGAAGCCTTCCATCACTGAATTAAAAATTTAGTTAGTCCAGTACCAAAGTACAGTGAATTGCTTGCAAGTCACTGAGACGATCTCAGGTCTAAGGGACACTTATACCTATATCCCATCAGAGACATTCTCGATAGCAGAATACTCTGGAGTTGGTCATGTTCAATGATTATGTACCTTTGCATCTCATCTGTATGCCATACCAGTGTCTCCACACTCCTTGATTAAAGGATAACCAACCTATATGGCCTACAGCGACCTATGCTCGATAGAAGCTGTCGTCCTTATTAACAGCCATCATTTGGTCGTGAATAATTTTAAGGACTAATCGATAAATCCTCTCTTTATCAAACTTAAATAGTCCAAAGGACTTGATCATAACAACGGAGTTTGTTAGAAGATAAAAACTTATGATGAAAATATCAAAAATATATTTTATTTATTAACAAATCAATTATAATACTTGGTTGCTCAACCGTCAACAGCTTGACGATTGGCTTTTGGGACATATTTCTCAACAACTTTCACTTGTCCTAAAGCCACTCGGCACAACATCTAATACCCATCTTCAACTTG
The DNA here is from genome assembly GCF_000442705.2 of Elaeis guineensis. NCBI lineage: Eukaryota > Viridiplantae > Streptophyta > Magnoliopsida > Arecales > Arecaceae > Elaeis > Elaeis guineensis. The sequence continues at coordinate 27,941,248 of NC_026006.2, read as the reverse complement.
TGGTTGTCGAACTCCTTTACGTCAGGGCTTTAGTGAAGGGGTTGGCAAGGTTCTCATTTCTGTCAATCTTCTGAAGGTCAACATCACCTCGATCCATGATCTCCCAGACCAGATGGAAGCGATGCAAAATGTGCTTTGTCCACTGGTGTGCTTTGGGTTCCTTCACCTGAGCTATGGCACCAATGCTGTCATAGTAGAGCAGGACCGGACCATCGAGAGAGGGTGCTACTCTGAGCTCGGTGATGAATTTTCTCAGCCACAGCTTCCTTCACAGCATCCAATGCTGCGATGTACTCTGCCTCACAAACAGAGTCTGCCATAGTATGCTGCTTGGAACTCTTCCAGCAGATGGCTCCACCATTCAGAGTAAAGATATAACCCAACACGCTTCTGCTGTCATCATGGTTAGATTGAAACCTGGAGTTTGTGAACCCCATAAGTTTTAGATCTGACTCTCCATAAACCAACCATTGGTCTTTAGTATTTCTCAAATACTTAAGGATGGCTTTAACCACTTTCCAATGATTTTCTCCAAGATCAGATTCATATCTACTCACTACTCCTAGTGAGTATACCACATCTGGCCTTGTACATGTCATGCTGTACATGATAGATTCCACGATCAAAGCATATGGGACTCTACTCATACCCTCTCTCTCTTCGAAAGTTGTCAGACAATCCTTTTTAGAGAGAGAAATTCCATGGTCTATCGGTAGATAGCCCTTCTTAAAATTTTCCATGCTGAACCTCTTCAGTACAGTGTCTATGTACGTGGACTGGGATAATCCAAGCATCTTTTTAGATCTATCCCTATAGATCTTCATCCCTAGGATATAGGATGCTTCATCCAAGTCCTTCATGGAGAACGGCAATGACAACCAAACTTTTATTCTCTGTAATGCGGGGATGTCATTTTCGATTAAGAGAATGTCATCCACATACAAGACAAGAGATACCACAACTGGACCATTTGCCCATTCATAGATGCAGGGCTCTTCTCTATTCTTGATGAAGCCATACATTTTGATCACCTTATCAAAACACATGTTCCAACTCTGAGAAGCTTGCTTCAATCCATAAATGGATCTCTAAAGCTTACACACCTTGGACTCATCTGTGGATGTAAACCCCTCAGGTTGTATCATATACACCTCTTTGGTTAGCTCTCCATTCAGGAAAGCTATCTTTACATCCATCTGTCAAATCTCATAATCCAGATGAGCAGCTATTGCAAGCATTATCCGAATGAATTTGAGCATTACCACAGGAGAAAATATCTCATCATAGTCAATACCATAACGTTGATGATACCCCTTGATAACCAGACGGACTTTATAGGTCTCCATCTTTCCATCTGCACCCCTTTTCTTTTTGAAGACCCATTTACACCTAATGGGTTTAATCCCTTTAGGTGGGTCAACCAATGTCCATACATCGTTGACCTTCATGGATTTTATTTTAGATTTCATAGCTTCAAACCATTTTTCGAAATCAGGTCTCTGCATTGCATCTATATAGGTAATCGGATCCTCATCGTTCTCATCGAGTTTGATGGGATCATCATCCCGGATCAAGAAATCATAGTATCTGTTCGACTGACATGGTACTCTACCGGATCGCCTTAATGGTGCAGATACATTGGGCTCCGGATCTTATCTAATCAAATCTGACTCAAGTTCAGCTGTTGGTGTCGGTCCTTCTACCTGTTGAATTTCATCAAGTTCAACCTTAGAGGCAACGGTTCCTTCACCAAGAAACTCTTTTTCTAAAAATATTACCTTAAGGCTGACGAACACCTTTATTCATCAGCATGGTAGAAAAAATATCCTTTGATCTCTTTGGGGTACCCTATGAATGTGTATTTGTCAGATCTAGGTCCGAGTTTATCTGTAACTAACCGTTTGACATAGGTCGGGCACCCCCAGATCCTAAGGTGGGAAAGTGCTGGCTTACGTCTATTATGATCTAGGTGGTGTGTCCAAGGCCCAGGGGACCAAGGCTAAGGCCAAGGTCCATCATTCATGAGGGCTTCATGGAGGCTCTAGGGCTAGTTGGGCCCTAGGTTGAAAGGCTATGGGCCTTTCAAGTTCTTGAGGTCTATGTTGTGTGGGCCTCAAGGGACCAACTCTTTATGGGCCAGTTCTGAGCCCAGGATAGGTGAGATTATGTCGAATCATGGGTGTACATGGGCTTGGATTAACCTAATCTCCTATAGAGTTGGTCAAGGGAGTTTTGGGTTTGGGTCACTTGACCCGGTGTTTATATATACATGTACTGTGTATAGGTTGAATTAAGCCAAGAAAATAGACAACTCTTTCTCCCAAGTCTCTCTCTCTCTTCTCCCTCTCTCTTCAAAAATCTTCCATGCACCAGGAGCAAGAAACCCTAGGGTTTCTTGCCACCAGTCCATAAAAGGAAAGAGAAGAAGGGGAGGCGCTAGCCCCTTCCCCCCTTGGCAGCCGCCAGCCATTTCTTCTCTCCCCTCTCTTGCAGGCACCCAAACACCAAGTCCAAGACTTGAAATATCTTGAGAAGATGTTGGTACAAGTCTCTCTCAGATCTGGAGTTGATCTGAGGTCATTTGAGGCACGGGTGAGATCTCCATCAACAGATCTACAAAAAGACTACAGCAGGATAAATCTGTGAGGTCTGTCTCCATCTATCTTCTTCCCTATCTAGAATATCCTGATTTGAGATCTACAAATTGGAGGACCTCAGTCCAGGTATGATCTGGTTGGGTACCAGATCTTGAATTTTTTAGAGGTGGTTTCAAAGGCGTTCTTCATCTGAAACGAAAGGCTGATGAAGAAGACAGCAACCAGGCTGATTTTGTCAAGGGCCTTGGATCGTGTCCAGAAGTCTCCAGATCTATTCGTTGCTGGTTCTGCTACACCAAAGGTCCATGGGAGGAGCTGGGATCATGCTCAAATAGTTGGTATTAGAGCTACAGTGGTGAGGAAGCGGTTCCAAGTACGAGAAGTTGAAGATCCCAAGTGCTGAAAATTTTCAGCAAGGTACCATCAAGGTATATTCTATACTTTTTGATTTTATATTGCTTGTTTGGCTTGGATCCAGTCATGGACAGTAATATGAAGGTCAATTTCGAGAAGTTTGATGGTAAGGAGAATTTTTCCATGAGGAAAATCTTGATGGAGGATCTTCTGGTGCAAGCAGATCTGGATCAGGCTTTGGATGAGAAGCCTGAGGGAATGACAGATAGACAGTGGGCATCATTGGAGAAGAAAGCATGCTCGGTGATCAGAGGATGTTTGGCAGATGCGGCATTGTATTCGGTGCTGGAAGAAAAGACCCCGAAGGGCCTTTGGTCGAAGTTGCACACCATGTACATGGGGAAGAATATGTGCAACAAGATGATGCTAAAGAAGAGGTTGTACAGTCTTCGGATGCAGAAGGGATCTGATGTGATTGGCCACATTCAGAGGTTCGACCAGTTGTGCACGGAGTTGATGAATATCAGGGTGAAGCTGGATGAGGAGGATAAGTCTCTATTGCTTCTATGTTCGCTGCCCGGATCATATGATTCTTTGGTGACTACACTGCTCTATGGCAAGGAGACTCTGGAATATGAGGGTTTGGCAGTAGGGGAGAGGACAGGTAGAGGCAGAGGCAGAAGCAAGTCCACGGGGCAGTCCAAGTCCAGGAAGGGAAAGAGAGAGGTGAAATGCTTCAAGTGCAAAGAGTTCGGGCACTTCAAGCGAGAATGTCCACTATGGAAGAACAAGAAGGGAGAAAGAAGTGGCTCAGAATCAGTGAGTGCAGTTGCTGGGCAGCAAGTGGAGGATGATCTACTTGTGGTATCAGATGGTCACAGGCATTACACAGAGGAGTGGATACTAGACTCTGCGTGCTCACATCACTACACACCACACAGGTCTTGGTTTGCGACATACACCAAGACAGATGAGGGATCAGTGACTCTAGGTGACAATCATCCTTGCGAGGTGGCTGGGATAGGGATAGTCAGGGTGAGGATGTTTGATGGGATTGTGAGGACATTGACAAATGTAAAGCATGTCCCGGAGCTGGAAAAGAATCTGGTGTCACTAGGCTACTTGGAGCGCAGTGGATACAGCTTCAGCAGTAGGGCTAGAAGCGGAGTACTGAATATCTCCAATGGAGCTATGGTGCTGATGAGAGGCAGGAGGTTGGACAATAACCTCTATCGCATGGAGGGATCTGTGGTGACCGGAGAGTCTGATGCAGCAACTGCAGCACAGGACCAGCAGGGGGCTTACAGGATGTGGCACTACCGCCTAGGCCACATGGGTGACAGAGGGCTGAGGGAGTTGAGCAGGAGAGGACTCATCTCTGATCTAGAGGATGGTGCAACAGGGGAGATCTGTGAGCCTCACCAGATGGAAAAGTAGAGAAGAGTTCAGTTCACCATCAGTACAGCCCGGAGTGCAGCCCCTCTGGAGTTAGTACACACGGATGTGTGGGGACCAGCCCCAGTTTTAGCTTGGAATGGGGTCAGATACTTCATGATCCTGATTGATGATTTCTCAAGGAAGCTCTGGATTTACTTCATGAGAGAGAAGTCAGAGGTCTTCACCAAGTTCAAGATCTGGAGAGCTGAGGTGGAGAAGGAGCAGGGGAGGAGCGTGAAGTGTCTGAGGTCAGACAATGATGGAGAGTACACCAGCAGAGAGTTCCAGGACTACTGTGAAGAGTGTGGGATCAAGAGACACTTCTCAGTTAGGGAGACTCCACAGCAAAATGGGATGGCTGAGAGGATGAACAGAACACTTTTGGAAAAGGCATGATGCATGAGGCTGCAGGCAGGGCTTCCAAAGGAGTTCTGGGTTGACACAGTAGACGCAGTCGGTTACTTGGTCAATCGATCACCTCACACCAGGTTGGATGGCAGGCTTCCAAAAAAGGTGTGGTCTGGGAGGACAGTTGGGCTGGGCCATCTACAGGTATTTGGGTACACGGCCTATGTGCACATTGGAGTTGGTGAGTGGAGCAAGCTAGACACCAGATCACGCAAGACGGTGTTTCTAGGCTATCCGCGAGGACTCAAGGGATACAGGCTGTGGGATCCCTTGAAAAAGAAGGTCATCATTAGTCGGGAGTAGCAGGAGCAGGAGGAGCAGCAGGAGTAGGAGCAGCAAGAGCAGGAGGAGGTCCAGCAGGATGCTGCTGGACAGCTTACCTCTTTTATTTTGCCTCTTGCAGGTACTACGGGAGAACATGACATTTAGGTGGAGAACATACCTAAGGTGTCTCCACAGGTGGAGAGGACTCGGACGGATGATCGAGGCGGAGAGGTCCAGTAGGAGCGAGCTAGACCGAGGACTGATATCGGTGTTGCCCTACACAAGCCCAAGAGGACCATCAGGCAACCAGACCGATATGGCTTCGAGGAGATGCTGTCATATGCCCTGGTGATAGTGAATAGAGACCCATATACGTATCAGGAGGCTATTGAGAGTCAGGACAGAGATTGGTGGGTCCAGGCAATATCCAAGGAGATGCAGTCTCTCCACCAGAATCAGACGTGGTGATTGGTGCAGTTGCCACAGGGGAAGAGGCCCATTGGTTGCAAATGGGTCTACAGTCGCAAGGACAGAGTGGAGCTGGTTGAGGCCTTGGGACACCAAGGTGGAGATTGTTATGATCCAGGTGGTGTGTCCAAGGCCCAGGGGACCAAGGCTAAGGCCAAGGTCCATCATTCATGAGGGCTTCATGGAGGCTCTAGGGCTAGTTGGGCCCTAGGTTGAAAGGCTGTGGGCCTTTCGGGTTCTTGAGGTCTATGTTATGTGGGCCTCAAGGGACCAACTCTTTATAGGCCAGTTCTGGGCCCAGGATAGGTGAGATTAGGTCGAGTCATGGGTGTACATGGACTTGGGTTAACCTAATCTCCCATAGAGTTGGTCAACGAAGTTTTGGGTTTGGGTCACTTGACCCGGTGTTTATATATACATGTACTATGTATAGGTTGAATTAAGCCAAGAAAATAGACAACTCTTTCTCCCAAGTCTCTCTCTCTCTTCTCCCTCTCTCTCCAACAATCTTTCATGCACCAGGAGCAAGAAACCCTAGGGTTTCTTGCCGCCAGTCCATAAAAGGAAAGAGAAGAAGGGGAGGTGCTAGCCCCTTCCCCCCTTGGCAGTCGCCAGCCATTTCTTCTCTCCCCTCTCTTGAAGGCACCCAAACACTAGGTCTAGGACTTGGAATCTCTTGAGAAGAGGTTGGTACAAGTCTCTCTCAGATCTGGAGTTGATCTGAGGTCGTTTGAGGCGTGGGTGAGATCTCCATCAACAGATCTACAAAAAGGCTGCAGCAAGACAGATCTGCGAGGTCTGTCTCCATCTATCTTCTTCCCTATCTAGAACACCCTGATTTGAGATCTACAAATTGGAGGATCTCAGTCCAGGTCTGATCTAATTGGGTACCAGATCTTGGATTTTTTAGAGGTGGTTTCAAAGGCGTTCTTCATCTGGAACGAAAGGCTGACGAAGAAGACAGCAACCAGGCTGATTTTGTCAAGGGCCTTGGATCGTGTCCAGAAGTCTCCAGATCTATTCGTTGCTGGTTCCACTACACCAAAGGTCCATGGGAGGAGCCGGGATCGTGCTCCAACAATGTCCTATCCATATCTCATATGGAGTCTTAATTACAGACTTACTTGGAACCCTATTTAATAGATAACAGGCCGATTCGAGTGCATATCCCCAGAAGGATATCGGCAAACTGGCAAAACTCATCATGGATCAGACCATGTCTAACAAAGTCTGATTTCTCCTTTCAGACACACCATTATGCTGTGGTGTTCCTAGAGGAGTCCATTGGGAGAGAATCCCATTCTCTCCTAGGTATGTAAGAAACTCACCAGAAAAGTATTCCTCTCCTTGGTCAGATTGAAGAGTTTTAATACTCTTTCCAGTTTATTTTTCTATTTCACTTTGGAATCGTTTGAACATTTCAAATGAATCTGACTTATGTTTCATCAGATAGACATATCCATATCTGGATAGATCATCCGTGAAAGTGATGAAGTAAAAATATCCACATCTAGCACTTGTGCTCATGGGCCTGCATACATCAGTATGTACTAGGCCTAGGAGCTCAATAGCTCTCTTACCTTTTTCAGTAAAAGATGACTTGGTCATTTTACCAAAAAGACAGGGCTCACAGATTGGAAGTGATTCACAATCATTAACTTCGAGGATTTCCTCTTGAGTCAACTTATTTATTCTGTTCTTGTTTATATGACCTAGCCTATAGTGCCATAAGTAGATATCTGATACACTATCTAATCTAGGGTGCTTGCCAGTAGAATAGACTCTTATCGGGCTTGATCTTTCTGGTCTGGCCTTGCACTGATGTCCCAGCCTGAACTTGCACCTTCTTTACTTTCTTCTTCTTGTTCTTCTTCTCTTTCTTAATGGGTCGAGAACCAGAAGACAAACCTCCCACTAAGTTCACCGACTCCTTGTGGAGTTGGTGATTCTTCTCAAGGTTCTGAAGCAACCCTAGTAACCCATGGTAGTTTACTTCAGACTTTGTCATTCTATAATGAGTGAGGAATGGGAGATAAGACTTGGACAGTGAGTTCAGTATTGCATCTTTCCTAAACTGCTCATGCACGAAAAAGTCGAGCTTGCTCAAATGCTCCATTAGCTTGATCATGTATAATACATGATCAGTGACAGAGGCACCATCCCGTATTTTGATGTTGAAGATGGCACAACTAGTCTTGTGCCTCTTCATGTCATCGGGTGTGCCAAAGGCATCCTCCAACACTTGAAGCATGTCCTTTGACTGAGCCATCTCAAATTTGTGATGAAACTCATCGCTCATGGCAGCCAGCATGATGCAGCACACCGTAGTTCGGTCACTGAGCCACTTCTAGTAAGTATCTCTGACTGTTCCACTTATATTGGCAGCTGGCTCCTCAGGTGCAGGATCCGTTATCACATATAGGATCCGTTCATGCTCTAAGACTATCTTCAACTTTCGGTACCAACTACCGAAGTTGGATCCCACCAAAATTTCATTATCCAACAATGATCGGAGCGATAGGAAAGTGGCCATATCTGCATAAAAAAAAATCATAACCTAATAGTAATTGATTCATTAAACCTAAAGATTTGGACTTTAATTAAAAGGTTTCTACCACTATTTTATTCGAATGGGTAGCCTCTACCTCCAATTCGAGGGATTACCCTAATTCCTTAGTGGGTACTAGAATCCACTTAGACTGCACACTGTAGTGAAAATTTTGTGCAGGGGCAAAATGGTAATTTTAAATTTTTTTCAAAATTACTATTTTATAGTGGAATTATTAATTAATCTCATTAATTAATACTAATTAACCCTACACTAGGATCTAAATATGATACAACAGCATGCATTTAAATTTGAAATTCAAATTTGAATCAGTAAACCTTTTATAGTACTGTGTTCAGAACACATCATCTTTTGCGGGTAGTCGATCACCGCAATCTGATCACCGTCAGAGGGCTCTGATCATCATGTCACAGCCACACAAATGTCTAGCCTCTGTGGATCATCCACACGAAGCTCCCGTCTGATCAGCTCCTCACGAATGCTAGTTCGTGATTTCACCCTTTTGATGGCAGATGTTGATCGAACTACTTCGATCAATGTGTGCCGACTCCTCGAATGCTCCAGATCATTTGCACGGTTGCTTGAGAGGCTGATGGATCTCTCCCTAAAATTTGGTGGACTCACGACACTCATGGCACACCAATCTCACTTCCCAAACCCTAGGTAGAAACCCTAGGGTACACACTAGAAACCCTGCGCTCAATTTTCTTTCTTTTCTTTCTTTTTCTCTCGAAAGGTTTTGGACCTTCACCTTGTGCACAAACTTTCCTCACGCCCCAAAGTTTCTCTCCTAAAATTTTTACACACACCCCACCTTTCTCCTCTTTTTAAAACAACATCGAACGTGTCTTATCCGGGTGAGAGGATAAAGATAAGTGGTTGCACATTTGAATTCAAATCAAATTTGAATTCAAATGCAAAACCAACTCATCCCTATCCACTTGTGTGTGAGAAGAGAAGGGGCGTGAGTTGATTTGTGCATGGAGAGTTTACACGAGAAACATTTTCTCATGTAAAATATGGGGCACACAAGATAAGACCATGGCGCATGGATTAGTTGGTTGCTCATTCAAATTCAAACTTTCTTTTGAATTTGAATGGCCAACCAACTTATTTTTATCCAGATATTTGGCACACAAGGGTGGGTGTGGGATGGATTCTATGTGGAGAAAATTCATGAGAAGTTGCTTCTCGTGAATTTAAATATGCACAGAAGAAGTGAGGTGGCGCAGGGAGAAAAGTCAAGGTGGTTTGGACCTAATTGAGCCAACCTAATCTAAATAGGTTAAGCACAATTAGAATAAATTAAATCCAACTTAATTAGGCTTAATTAGGCTCAATAAAATCCTAATTAAATCAAGAATTAACTAAATCTAACTCCCGATCAAATCAGGGACTAAACCACCTTAGCGATTAGGTCAACATTTAACCTAATCGGGTCAATCCAAACTGAATCCAATTCAATTGGACTTGATCCAAAAATAATTACTTAATCAAATTGAGTTAATTAGCGATCAAATCACTAATTAAACCTCTCATAAATATTGAGTCCAAATCCGATGGGCAATCAGGCATCAGAGACCATCGATATGAAACCCTGATCAAAGAGTTCAAATTTCAAATTCAAAATTTAAAATTTAAAATTTTGACCCCGGTACCCAAAATATGTGAAACTAATGATCAGAGAATCCTAATTCTCAATCATAGAGTCTCAAACACATAAGACTCATAATCAGCCATCTGATCAGAAAGGAACCACTAATGTGTGTGACCCCGCAGGTTTGAATCTAAGCCAGTAGCACAGGAACCAATTCCTGTACTAATCGAAGTGACCATCTAGCAATGGTACCCGATGATCGGATAGGTCGAATAATCACAATCGCAACATTCAAAACCTACGTGAATATGGTTACCATATAATTCATCCCTTTTGATCCCTGTGTTTAGGATGACTCAAAGTTAAACTGTCAACCCTGATGATATCGTTCGAATCGTGCTCAACTCAATTAGTCCTGTGACTCCTCACTAGGACTACCCTGGTCAAGGTTTTGCTAAATTGAAACACGACTGTACACAGCTCCTAAACTGAAGTGGTCAATCCCATCTTGACACACGCACCGACAAGTCAAGTACTTGACTACACCCAGCAGCCTTCCGTCATTGAATTAGAAATTCAGGTAGTCCAGTGCCTAAGTGCAGTGAGTTGCTTGCAAGTCACCATGGCGGTCTCAGGTCGGAGGGACATTTATACCCATATCCCATCAGAGCAAATCTTGACAGCAGAAATAGCTCCAGAGTTGGTCACGTTCAGTGCAGATGTACCATTACATCTCACCTGTATGCCATAGGAGTGTCTCTACACTCTTTGGTTATGAGGACTATCAACCCATATGGCACACAACGACCTATGCTCGATAAACGTTGTCGTCCTTGGTAACAACGTATCATTTGGTCACGAACATGTTTAAGGACTAAGCGACAAATCCTCCTTTGTCGAGTCTAAATAGTCCTAAGGACTTCACCACAACACAGGAGTTCATTAGAAGATGAAACATTTGTGATGAAAAAATACCAAAATAACTTTTATTTATTTATAATTCATGTACTAATACAAAAGGAGCACAACCGTCAACAGGCTGACGATTGGCTTTGGGATACTATTCCCAACAATCTCCCACTTGGCCTAAAGCCTATCGGTGCAGTATCTAATACCCATCTTCGACTTGTAGTCGTTGAACTCCTTCACCGTAATGGCTTTAGTGAATGGGTCGGCCAGGTTCTCCTTCCCATCGATCTTTTGAAGGTCAACGTCACCTCGATCTACGATCTCCCAGATGAGATGGTAGCGGCGCAGAATATGCTTCGTCCGCTGGTGTGCCTTTGGTTCCTTCGCCTGAGCAATGGCTCCAGAGCTGTCGTAGTAGAGCAGAACTGGACCAACAAGGGAGGGTGCTACTCCGAGCTCGGTGATGAATTTCCTCAGCCACACCACTTCTTTGGCAGCATCTGATGCAGCAATATACTCTGCCTCGCATACTGAATCAGCCACAGTGTGCTGCTTGGAACTCTTCTAGCAGACATCTCCACCATTAAGGGTAAAAATAAATCCTGACACACTCTTGCTATCATCGCGATCAGACTGAAAACTAGAGTCTGTAAACCTTATAAGTCTCAAGTCTGATTCACCATATATAAGCCACTGGTCCTTAGTATTTCTTAAATACTTCAGGATGGTTTTAACAACCTTCCAGTGATTCTCTCCTGGATCAGATTGGTATCTACTCACTACCCCTAGTGAGTATGCCACATCTGGTCGTGTACATGTCATGGCGTACATGATAGATCTCACTGTCGAAGCATATGAAATCCTACCCATACGCTCTCTCTCTTGAGGTGTTGTCGGACAATCCCTCTTCGAGAGAGAAATTTCATGGCCTATCGGTAGATAGCCTTTCTTGAAATTTTCCATGCTGAACTTTTTCAGCATAGTATCAATGTACGTGGACTGGGATAAGCCAAGCAACTTTTTGGATCTATCCCTATAGATCCTCATCCCTAGGATGTAGGAAGCTTCTCCCAGATCCTTCATGGAGAACTGTGACGATAGCCAAATCTTTATTCCCTGTAATACAGGGACATCATTCCCGATTAAGAGAATGTCATCCACATACAATACAAGAAATACTACTACTATACCATTAGCCCACTTATAAATGCAGGGCTCTTCTCCGTTCTTAACGAAGCCATACATTTTGATCGTCCTATCAAAACGTATGTTCCAACTCCGAGATGCCTGCTTAAGTCCATAAATGGACCTCTGTAGCTTGCACACCTTAGACTCATCTGTGGATGTGAACCCTTCAGGTTGTATTATATACACCTCTTCGTCCAGCTCTCCGTTTAGGAAAGCTGTCTTCACATCCATCTGCCAGATTTCATAGTCCAGATGGGCAGCTATCGCAAGCATAATTCGAATGGATTTGAGCATTGCCACAGGAGAAAATGTCTCATCATAGTCTATACCATAACGTTGATGATATCCCTTGGCAACCAGAAGGGCTTTATAGGTCTCCACCTTTCCGTCTGCGCCCCTCTTCCTTTTGAAGACCCACTTACACCCTATGGGTTTTACTCTTCGGGTGGGTCAACCAATGTCCACACATCGTTGACCTTCATGGACTCCATTTCGGATTTCATGGCCTCTAGCCATTTCTCAGAGTCAGGTCTCTGCATTGCATCGATGTAGGTGATCGGATCCTCATCGTTTTCATCAAGTTCGACAGGATCACCATCCCGGACCAAGAAACCATAGTATCTGTCCAGTTGATGTGGTACTCTACCAGACCGCCTTAAGGGTGCATAATCAATGGGCTCTGGATCTGATCTAATCAAATCTGGTTCAGGTTTAGTAACATGTGTCGATTTTTCCACCTGTCGAACTTCGTCAAGATCGACCTTAGAGGCAACAGTTTTTTCACTAAGGAACTCCTTTTTTAAAAAAATTATCTTAAGGTTGACAAACACCTTTTGCTCATCAGCAAGGTAGAAATAATACCCTTTGGTCTCTTTTGGGTACCCTATAAAATTACACTTGTCAGACCTAGGTCCAAGCTTATCTATAATTAAACGTTTAACATAAGCTGGACACCCCCAAACCCTAAGGTGCGAGAGTACTGGCTTACGTCCTATCCATATCTCATATGGTGTTTTGGCTACAGACTTACTCGGAACTCTATTTAGAAGGTAACAAGCCGATTTGAGCGTATATCCCCAGAGGGAGATCGGCAGACCAGCAAACCCCATCATGGATCGAACCATGTCTAACAGGGTCCGATTCCTCCTTTCAGACACACCATTATGCTGTGGTGTTCCAGGAGGAGTCCATTGAGAGAGAATCCCATTCTCCCCTAGATACGTTAGAAACTCATTGGAAAGGTATTCACCTCCTCGATCAAATTGAAGAGTTTTAATACACTTTCCAGTTTATTTTTCTACCTCATTTCGGAATAGTTTGAACATTTCAAATGATTCCGACTTATGCTTCATTAAATAGACATACCCATACCTAGATAGGTCGTCTGTGAAGGTTATGAAGTAGAAAAATCCACCTCTTACACTTGAGCTCATGGGTCCACATACATCAAAATATACCAGACCTAAGAGTTCACTGGCTCGCTCACCTTTTCTAGTAAAAGGTGACTTGATCATCTTCCCAAGAAGACAGGACTCACAGGTTGGAAGTGATTCACAATCACTAACTTCAAGAATTCCTTCTTGAGCCAACCTGTTTATCCTGTTCTTATTGATATGACCTAGCCTACAGTGCCAAAGGTAGACTTCTGACACATTATCTATTCTAGAGCATTTACCAAAGTTTTGAACCACATTAATAGGCTGTGATAGTAAGTAAATTCTATTATTTAATTGTCCAACAAATATTGTAACACCATTTAAAATGATATTGCAAATATTTTTTTTATTAAAAAATCATAACCGTACATGGCCAAAAGACCTACAGAAATAATATTTAATAAAAAACTTGGACAATAGTAACATTCACTCAGAATTACATTACGAGAATTGATTACAAGACTCATGATTCCTAAAGCTAGAACTGAAACTTTGCTTCCATCTCCAACGTTCAGGAACCTCTCGCCTTCATCAAATCTCCTACTGATCTGCAGACCCTGCATCGAATTACAAATATGATAAGGGCTTCCGGTATCCAATACCCAAGCAGTAGTATCACAAATCAAAAAGTTGCAAGGAGTTATCATATAATTACCTTGCTTCTTCTTTGGCCTGTTCGGGTCCAGGGAGGCAATGTATTGAGGACAGTTCCTCTTCCAATGCCCTTGCTTCTTGCAAAAGAAGTACTCCGCCTGGCTCTGGTCGTGCTTGCGCTTCCTGGTCTGACCCTGTGCTACTGTCCCAGCATGAGATTGTACCTTCTTATTTTTTTTCTTCTTGTTCTTCTTCCCCTTCCCAAAGGGTTGACGACGAGAAGAAGACCCTCCCACTACATTCACCGACTCCTTATGGAGTTGGTGATCCTTCTCAAAGTTTCGCAGCAACCCCAACAATCCGTGGTAGTTTACTGCAGGCTTTGTCATTCGAAAATGAGTAAGGAATGGGAGGAAGGACTTGGGCAAGGAATTAAGGATCGCATCCTTATCGAGCTGCTCGTGTAGAGGAAAGCCCAATTTGCTTAGGCTCTCAATCATCTCGATCATGTATAGTACATGATCAGTGACTAAGGCCCCATCCCTCATCCGAGCATTGAAAATGGCACAACTAGTTTTGTGCCTTTCAACATCGTCAGGCGTGCCAAAGGAGTCGTTCAACATTTGAAGCATCTTCTGTGGCTGGGCATTCTCAAACCTTCAGCTGAACTCATCATTCATTGCTGCTAGCATAATACATCGAACGGTGGTGCGGTCATTGAGCCACTTCAAGTAAGTATCTCAGATCGCCTTACTAGCATTCGGAGCTGGCTCCTCAGGTGCTGGATCCGTTACTACATAAAGGATCCGCTCATGCTCAAGGATGATTTTCAATTTTCGATACCAGCTATCGAAATTGGGTCCCATGAGCTTGTCATTATCTAATAATGATCGGAGCGATAGGGTAGTGGCCATAGCTACATAAAGGAAAACGAGACCTCTATTAGTACATAAATTAATACTAAAGACTTGGACTTTAGTCTAAAGTTTTTTCCAATATTTTTACGAACTGGTAGCCTCATCCTCCAATTCGAGGAATTACTTTAATTCCTTAATGGGTACTAGAATCCACACAGACTACACACGAGCCCAACTTTGGTTGGTCAATCCATGTGCATCTATGGGTAGGTTCTTAACCAGTTGTTTCTCTAAATAACTTCTAGTAATTGATTTTGTCCCAGAACCTAATCAGTAGGCTTTGGCCTCCACTGAAAAGATCTGGTTAGGTCCAACCATTAACATGACTTAATTTAGTGAATCGGACCAATAAATGATCAAGCCTGACTTTAGCCGGCCAACCTAACCATCATCAGAAAGACTCAATCAAATTATCATATTATGAATAATAATTCCATTAGCCAATGAGCACCAGGCCTTTGGGCCTCCAATGATCATTGAACTAATGGACTCATTATCATTCACTTAATGGGAGGCTATGACTTAGTTATCATTATAACTTAATCATTTTAGGGATCTAATAATTTTGAAGATTTTATTAAAGAATAGTAGAGAAGAAATCATCCAGCCAATTTCAATCCTCCCACTGACTTCACCAAGTCAGATTAAAAAGGATTTAATTAAAGCTGGCATTAGGAGCACCTAAATCAGTCACACTAATTTACCTAATGACATGGGTGAGCTTTAATCACCAAGTGATCTAATCAAAATCTAACTTACCAGATTGGCCAGGTAAGTGAGATCAGTGGTGGGGATTTGCCATTAACTCGTCAATGATCGAATCAATGCGAGTAGCTCCCGCTTAAGAACCACTGGTCAAAACTGTCGAACTTACCTTAGACACCAACCGATTCATTAGTTTTAATTTTGATCAACTTAGTAAATAGGGCTCCACCGCGTAGCCATGAATTAAGTCCATCTTGGTCTAGTTAAAGACATGGACCCATTCAACTACAACTATTGAAGTTGTGTCTAGAGTATCCTTGACCTAATCTAATTCAACTTTTGATTAGATTTGACCAATTACTCCATTTAGTCTATTTTTTAAGCTAACCTTAGGTCTAACCCAATTATGGACCTAATTCATCTAACCCATTGACCCACAAGTTTATGCAATTGTCTTAGGTCTTAATTCACAATTCTAGACCTACTAGACAACACTTAATTTTTTTAATTAAGTACTTGAGCTGATGGGTCAGGGTTTGGCATTTTGAAAACAATTTTCAAATTTTGAAAGATTTTATTTTTTGTTCACCAAATGTGTTGACTCATTTCACAAACGAGGCAGCACAATTCATAAACAGCAATCCTATTGCTCATTTCATAACAGAAAATAACTCAAAATAAATCATAAATTTTTTTTTAGATCTAATCTAACGCATTCATGATAAATTTTATAATTAAGTCCTTTCGCTGCTTCATCGGCATGGGATATAATTGCATCGACACCCCTACCGCCATAGGAGACCCCATCGAATGGGAAGAGAGGGCCTTTAAACCCTATTTTTCTCCTATGACCGGACGGCCATGGCAACAACCCAATTAGATTACTTGCTACTTGGATCAAGTATATCTAAATATACCAATTTTGAATTTTAAATTTTGAATTTCAAATTTCAAATTTCAAATTTCAAATTTTAAATTTCAAATTTGAGATTTCAACCAAATTTCAAATTTTGAATTTCCAATCTTTGAATTTTAAATTTTGAATTTTGAATTTTAAATTTCAAATTTCAAATTTCAAATTTCAAATTTGAGATTTCAACCAAATTTCAAATTTTGAATTTCAAATTTGAAACTTCTAACAAATTTCAAATTTCAAATTTCAAATTTTTTTTTTGAATTTCGAATTTTGAATTTTGAATTTCAAATTTAAACTTATAGATTACACATTAATCTACGCATGCATATGTATATCATATTCTAGAACCTGGCTCTGATACCATTTGTAGTGAAAATTTTATGCAGGGGCAAAATGGTAATTTTAAAACTTTTTCAAAATTATTATTTTACAGTGGAATTATTAATTAATCTCATTAATTAATACTAATTAATCCTATACTAGGATCTAAATATGATACAACAGCATGCATTTAAATTTGAAATTCAAATTTGAATCAGTAAACCTTTTACAGTACTGTGTTCAGAACACATCACCTTTTGCGGGTAGTCGATCACCGTAATCTGATCACCGTCGGGGGGCTCTGATCATCACATCGTAGCCACACAAATATCTGGCCTCTGCGGATCATCCATACGAAGCTCCCATCTGATCAGCTCCTCACGAATGCTAGTTTGTGATTTCACCCTTTTGATGGCAGATGTTGATCGAACTCCTTCGATCAATGTGTGCCAACTCCTCGAATGCTCTGGATCATTTGCACGGTTGCTTGAGAGGCTGATGGATCTCTCCCTAAAATTTGGTGGACTCACGACACTCGTGGCACACCAATCTCACTTCCCAAACCCTAGGTAGAAACCCTAGGGTACACACTAGAAACCCTGTGCTCAATTTTCTTTCTTTTCTTTCTTTTTCTCTTGGAAGGTTTTGGACCTTCACCTTGTGCACAAACTTTCCTCACACCCCAAAGTTTCTCTCCTAAAATTTCTATGCACGTCCCACCTTTCTCCTCTTTTTAAAACAACATCGAACGTATCTTATCCGCATGAGAGGATAAAGATAAGTGGTTGCACATTTGAATTCAAATTAAATTTGAATTCAAATGCAAAACCAACTCATCCCTATCCACTTGTGCATGAGAAGAGATGGGGTGTGAGTTGATTTGTGCATGGAGAGTTTACACGAAAAATATTTTCTCATATAAAATATGGGGCGCACAAGATAAGACCATGGCGCATGGATTAGTTGGTTGCTCATTCAAATTCAAACTTTCTTTTGAATTTGAATGGCCAACCAACTTATTTTTATCTAGATATTTGGCGCATAAGGGTGGTCATGGAATGGCTTCTGTGTGAAGAAAATTCATGAGAAATTGCTTCTCATGAATTTAAATATGCACAGAAGAAGTGAGGTGGTACAGGGAGAAAAGTCAAGGTGGTTTGAACCTAATTGAAACAACCTAATCTAAATAGGTTAAGCACAATTAGAATAAATTAAATTCAACTTAATTAGGCTTAATTAGGCTCAATAAAATCTTAATCAAATCAGAAATTAACTAAACCTAACCCCTGATCAAATCAGGGACTAAACCACCTTAGCGATTAGGTCAACATTTAACCTAATCGGGTCAATCCAAACTGAATCCAATTCAATTAGACTTGATCCAAAAATAATTACTTAATCAAATTGAGTTAATTAGCGATCAAATCACTAATTAAGTCTCTCATAAATATTGAGTCCAAATTCGATGGGCAATCAGACATCAGAGACCATCGATATGAAACCCTGATCAAAGAGTTCAAATTTCAAATTCAAAATTTAAAATTCAAAATTTTGACCCCGGTACCCAAAATATGTGAAACTCATGATCAGAGAATCCTAATTCTTAATCATAGAGTCTCAGACACATAAGACTCATAATCAGCCATCTGATCAGAAAGGAACCACTAATGTGTGTGACCCCGCAGGTTCGAACCTAAGCCAGTAGCACAGGAACCAATTCCTGTACTAATCGAAGTGACCATCTAACAATGGTACCCGATGATCGGATAGGTCGAATAATCACAATCGCAACATTCAGAACCTACGTGAATATGGTTACCGTATAATTCATCCCTTTTGACCCCTGTGTTTAGGATGACTCAGGGTTAAACTGTCAACCCTGATGATATCATCCGAATCATGCTCAACTCAATTAGTCCTGTGACTCCTCACTAGGACTACCCTGGCCAAGGTTTTGCTAAATTGAAACACAACTGTACACAGCTCCTAAACTGGAGTGGTCAATCCCATCTTGACACACGCACCGATAAGTCAAGTACTTGACTACACCCAGCAGCCTTCCATCATTGAATTAGAAATTCAGGTAGTCCGGTGCCTAAGTGCAGTGAGTTGCTTGCAAGTCACCGTGGCAGTCTCAGGTCGGAGGGACATTTATACCCATATCCCATCGGAGCAAATCTTGAAAGCAGAAATAGCTCCGGAGTTGGTCACGTTCAGTGCAGATGTACCATTATATCTCACCTGTATGCCATAGGAGTGTCTCCACACTCTTTGGTTATGAGGACAACCAACTCATATGGCACACAACGACCTATGCTCGATAAACATTGTCGTCTTTGGTAACAACGTATCATTTTATCGCGAACATGTTTAAGGACTAAGCGACAAATCCTCCTTTGTCGAGTCTAAATAGTCCTAAGGACTTCACCACAACACAAGAGTTCATTAGAAGATGAAATATTTGTGATGAAAAAATACTAAAATAACTTTTATTTATTTATAATTCATGTACTAATACAAAAGGAGCACAACCGTCAACAGGCTGACGATTGGCTTTGGGACACTATTCCCAACACACACAAGCCTAACTTTGGTTGGCTAACCTATGTACATCTAAGGGTAGGTTCATAACCAATTATTTTTCTAAACAATTTTTAGTAATTTTAATTTTGCCCCAGTCCCTAATCAGTAGGCTTTGGCCTCCATTGAAAAGGACTGGTTAGGTCCAACCATTAACATGACCATACTTAGCCCATCTAGCCAATGAATGATTAGGCCCAACTTTGGTTGGCTAACCTAACCACCATTTAGAAAGATGCAGTCAAAAAATCATATTATGAATGATAATTCCATCAGTCGATAAGCACCAGACCTTTGGGCCTCCAATGATTATCCAGCTGATGGACCTATTATCATCCACTTAATGGGAGACTATGATCTACTTATCACCATAACTATTTCATTTTAAGGGCCTAATAATTATAGAAGATTTAATTGATTTAGAGGATGAGGTTAGATGAACCAGCTTATCATGATCCTCCCACTGGCTTCACCAAGTCAGGGAGACCATTAAAAGGGCTGGTCTAGGAGTACCTAAATCAGCCACACTGATTTATCTAGTTGACATGGGTCAGCTCGAATAGTCAAGTGATCCAATCAAAATATAATTTCACCAAGAGGTCAGGTAAGTTTGATTGATGGGAGGGTCTGCCAAAGCTTGCCTTAGACACCATCAGAAATGGCCAGATAAGCGGGCTCCCGATTAAAAACCACCGGTCTGGTTTATCTTAGATACTAACTAGTTTAATTAGTTTCAATTGGATCAACCTAACAGTTCGTGTTAGATCGCTTTGCCAAGAATCAAGTCTATTTGGTTCTCGTTAAAGACATGGACTTGACCAACTACAACTATTGTAATTGATCTAGAGAATCCTTGACCTAATCTAAGATAATAATTGATTAGATTTAGTCAATTCTCTAATTAAGTCCATCTTTAATCTAACCTTAGGTCTAACTCAATTAATGGACCTAATTCTCACTAACCCATTAACCCAATATGTTATGGTTTGTGTCTTAGGTTCTTCAATTTACAATCCTAGAACCTAATCAAAATAACTTCTTAATTCTCAATTAAGTTTTGGGCTGAGGGTTGGGGTTCGGCTTTTTAAAAATAATTTTTATATTTGTAAAATAATTTTACAACATGGTTCCACCAACCAAGTTGCATGTTTGATTCATAATCAAGATGCAAATGAAATAAATATGAAACTACTTTAGATCTAATCTAAACAGGTTCATGTAATTGAAATAATTTCAACTTTAAACTACGCAAATTTTCAGACAAAAATATGATGGTTCTTTGCGCAGGTTATATTAACAAAAAGATTTTATTTTATATTTAAATATCTTTTAAATCTAATAAATTATAAATTTAATCTAGATCATATCTAACAAATTTATGATTAAAGATAGATCTACACGATCTAGAATAATTTTTGCACTGTAAGGGGTAAACCTTATAGCAAGACAACCTTACAGTTCGTGATTGATCTAAAAATTTTAATTTTAGATTTAATAATCAGATTATAAATTAGATCTAATTTAAAAAATAATCTAAGCATATATAAATAATCATGTAATAAATAACCTGGGCTCTGATACCAATTGTAGGGACCAGATCTAGGGTTTCAGGGTTAGATCTTGAAACTTTTTCAAGATCATGCAGCAGAAGACTAAAATAAATCAAAATTTATTTTATAAAATCAGAAAATTTCTAAATCTAAGATTCTATTATATGATTATTATATGATATTAAATCAAAAATTAAAACATATAGAGAATGAACTACATGTTGATCATATCAACATGTTTCTATGCTACATTTAAGACAATGTAATAAACAATAGATCAGATCTATTACCTTGCAAGTTAGATGTTCTAACCTTACTGATCTAGGCTTGAAGATGATGTTGTGAGCTGCATATGCATCCGACCTCTAGGAGTTGTCCACACGAGCTCACAAATCTCGATCAAACGTCCTGCTCCAGAAAATCAGCACAATATGCTAGTACTGCGCTGATCCTTCTTCGATGGTTGATCAGGTGCCTCCTTCTTCTTGATTTGGACTCTTCCAAAGATGAGAAGTAGAAGGAGGAGTTTCAGATCTGAGATACTCTTAGAAAACCCAAGATGGAGGAAGGGAAGAGATGAACACAACAACCCTAGAAGAAGACCCTCTTCTTCTTCTCTTTGCTCTCTCTAGATATCCTATCTTGTGTCTATTATATCTACGTGCCCCAATCTTCTTTCTCTTTGATTTTTGGATGCCCCAAAGGTCTCTCTTTGATCTAATTTTCACAAAAAATTTATAAAAAAATTTATTTTATATAGAGAGATAAAACTCAAGATGGAGGAAGGGAAGAGATGAACACAACAACCCTAGAAGAAGACCCTCTTCTTCTTCTCCTTGCTCTCTCTAGATATCCTATCTTGTATCTATTCTATCTCCATTCCCCAATCTTCTTTCTCTTTGATTTTTGGATTCTCCAAAGGTCTCTCTTTGATCTAATTTTCACAAAAAATTTATAAAAAAATTCATTTTATATAGAGAGATATGATAGAGTCCTTATTTAGGTCAAATACCTAGTCAAGGTTTATCCAAACATGGCAAGATAAGGGGCGCCCAACTCTTGGGCGCCCCCTCCTTTTGTACATAGACCAACAAAAAAGGGCTCCTATCAAGTTCTATAAAAGCTACAAAAATCTCAAAAAAAATCTGGATAAAATCGATGTAAAAAGGAAAGAGTTTTGGATTTCTAAAACTCTATCTCATAGAATTTGAAATCCAAACTTATTCCTACTTTGATTTGATCCACAACCATCTTCCATGTAAAAAAGAAGAGAGAAAACCTTTTGGGCATGGTGAAGACCTGGGAGAGGATTTTTGTCGCACAAAATAAGAGGAAATTAGCGTGGAATAAGAGAGAGGGCCTCGGGGGCTTATGTGGTGCAAGGTAGAATCCTAGTCTTACTAGGATTCTATCTTATGATTTGTTTTAATTTGGTTTTTCAAACCAAATCAAACTAAAATTAGATCAACCCAATTAAAATAGGTCTTAACCCAATTAAAAATCTAATTCAATTAGATTAAATTAGATTTAAATCTATTTTAATTTTTTAATCAAACTAGAAATTAGGTTGACCCAAGTCCTAATTGAACTAGGACTAGTTTTTTCTTGCATTTGGCTTATCCAATAAATCAATTGGACTTGATCCAATCAAGTTCAAACTAAATCTAATTAAATTATATTCAATTAGACTTAATCTCAATCCATTGGCTTAATCAAATTAAGCCAATTAGCAATCAAATTACTAATCGATCCTCCTGCAACACTTGCATTAGGTTAAATGTCAATCGTATTGATCATTTAACCCTAGAATGATTCTTAATCGTTGATCAACCATTCGATCGGATCGTGAACTCTAATGTGTGTGACTTTATAGGTTCGAACCTAAGTTAGTAGCATAAGAATAAATTTTTGTACCAATTGAAATGACCATCTAGCATTGGTACCCGATGGTCGGATAGATCGAATGTGTAGAACAACATCCTTAGAACCCATGCGGATATAGTTTTTATATAATTCATCCCCTTAACCAAAATGATCATAGAATACCTCAGAATTCAACTGTCAACTCTGATCAGGTTGTCCACATTGTATTTCAAAATATCAAACCCATCTGATAGATTACCCTGGACAAGATTTTGTGAAATTGAAATACAGCGACTCATTCTTCTTCAACTCTTGAAGTGGTCAATCCCATCTTGATCACACTCTGACTTCATAAGTACTCACTCTGACTTTGCAAGTACATAACCCAGAAGCCTTCCATCACTGAATTAAAAATTCAGTTAGTCCAGTACCAAAGCACAGTGAGTTGCTTGCAAGTCACTGAGGCGATCTCAGGTCAAGGGATACTTATACCTATATCCCATCAGAGACATTCTCGACAGCAGAATACTCTGGAGTTGGTTACGTTCAATGAGGATGTATCCTTATATCTCACCTGTATGCCATACCAGTGTCTCCACACTCATTGGTTAAGAGGACAACCAATCCATATGGCCTATAGCGACCTATGCTCGATAGAAACTGTCATCCTTATTAACAGCCTATCATTTGGTCATGAATAATTTTAAGGACTAATCGATAAATCCTCTCTTTATCAAACTTAAATAGTTCTAAGGACTTCATCATAACAACGGAGTTCGTTAGAAGATAAAAACTTATGATGAAAATATCAAAAATATATTTTATTTATCAACAAATCAATTACAATACTTTGTTGCTCAACCATCAACAGCTTAACGATTGACTTTTGGGATATATTTTCCAACAGTTATTTTATGCTAGAATGATGAAAGGGTCATCCGTACAAGATCATATCCTGAAGGTCATTGACCTAATCACTAGATTGGGTCAATTGAGTTTTATGATGGATGGAGAATTAAGTCAGGATTTGATCCTGCAATCTCTCCCCGAGTCATTCGCTCAGTTTGTCATGAACTATCATATGAACAAACTAAATACCTTCTTGCCTGAGCTGTTAATCATGCTTAAGATAGCTGAGAGCCACAAAAATAAAAAAAAAGATCCACTTCTTCTAGTGGGTAAAATGTCTAAGAAGAAGTCAGGCTTTAAGGGTTCAAAGAAAACACTGAACCCTAAGGGTGGCCAGATGAAGAAGAAGGAAAAAAAAGTCTCCAGATAGGGTACCTACTTTCACTATGGCAAGACAGGACTCTGAAAAAAGAATTGCAAGTTATGTGTTGCAACTATAAAGGTTGGTGCTAGCACGCACCAAAAGGTATGTATGAGATACATACAATTTTATTATTAAATTCTTCCAATTCAAACTCTTAGATATTGGATACCGTTTGTGATTCTTATATATGTAAGTCATTACAGGGGCTACAGAATATTAGAGTACTGAAGAAGGGTGACTTTGAACTCTACGGTGCTGGAGGAGAGTCCATCCAAGCAGAGGCTGTAGGGATATATATGTTAGAATTACCTTTTGAGAAGATCTTAGAGCTAGAAAACTGTTATTATATGCCTAAGATCATTAGAAATATTATTTCTGTACCGTTACTATTGCGATAAGATTTTGAAATAAATGGAAAGAGCAATAGTTTCTCAATTTCTTTTTCTAATGAAATTCTTTGTCATGGCATTGTTAATAATGGTTTCTGATTCTGTCTAATGACAATATTTTTCATATAGATGAAAGTAAAAAGAAAGAGAGAAAAGATTAATAATACTTTACTTTGGCATTGTCGACTTGGTCATATAAGTGAGACGAGGATTAACAAGTTATACAAAGAAGAGTTTTTTGATCCTTATGATTATGAATCATTAGGAACTTATAAATCTTGTCTTTTGAAAAAATGACTAAAACTCTATTTAATGGACACGGAGAAAGGACAAGTGAGTTATTAGGACTTGTACATACTGATGTATGTGATCCTATGACAACAGAAACCAGAAGAGAATACTCTTATTTTATAATATTCATGGATGATTTATCTAGATTTGGATATATGTATCTTATGAAACACAAATTCGAGACCTTTAATAAATTTAAAGAGTATCAAAGTATGATCATGAAATAAACTAAAAATGGTATTAAAATCTTTTGATCTGATTGAGGAGGAGAATATTTATCTAATGAGTTTCTAGATCATCTTAAAAAAAATAAAATTCTCTCAGAGTAGACTACTCCTTATACACCACAGCTAAATGGTGTAGCAAAAAGGAGGAATCACACTTTATTAGATATGGTGCGGTCCATGATGTGCCTTATGGACTTGCCTATTTTCTTTTGGGGATATGCTCTAGAAACTACTGTCTACATTTGAAACTAAGTACTTTCAAAATCTGTGTCGAGCACTCCATATGAGGTATGGAGAGGAAAGAAGTATAATCTTAAGTATCTTAAGATATGGGGTTGTCGAGCTCATGTTAAAAGAAACTTTGGACATAAGATAAGGGCTAGGGCAGATAAATACTTATTTGTAGGTTATTCTAAAGAGTGTATAGGATACCTCTTTTACTATCCTACTGAACAAAAGGTATTTGTCAGTAAACATTCTACTTTTATAGAAAAAGAGTTTATCCTAGAAAGAGGCAGTAGGAAGAAAATTAAGCTTGGAGAAGTTCAAAACCTATAAATAGAAGTACAAGATACTCCTCAATCAGAAATATCTATTGATGAGGTACAACCACAAAATGCACCTCTTCTTCGAAGGTCAGATCGGGTGCAAAATACACTTCTAAGGTATGGGTTCATTATTGAGAATAATGAAGCCCACATGTCATGTATCCGATCTGAGATTGCGAGCCGGAGATCATGGCAATCGCCGCATACTTATGAAGAACCCTCTCCATAAGCATGCAAGGCATCTCATCACGATATCAATGCATCACAGTGAAATAAAATTTAAATAATTATTATTCAATTTTAATTCAAATAATTAAATTAAATATCTTACATCCAATAAAGTTTTATTAAAAATAAAATAATAGTTTTAAGTTCAATGAAGTTGACAGTACTAAATCTCACCTCTAAAAGCTCTATCCCAACATTATTACCCATGCTCGTAATTAATTATCTGAATCTGTAAAAGATAAAAAGAGAGGTAATGAGCTAGACAGCCTAGTAAGTAATAAATATCTCAACTAGATATTTCAGATATTATATAGTATTTAAGAATAATGCTATGAATAAATATAAAAATATATTTCATGCTAATTCAATACAAATCTAATCTTTTCAAATATTTATATATAATATAATTATAAATCTAATTCAAATCAAAATACTCATAACTCAATAACCTCGACTATGACTAATGTTTAACCTCCATAGTGGGGTCCACTGAATACCAGCACACAATCTCCATTGGTAGGGTCTAGTGAATACCAGCGCACAATCCCACTGACAGGATCTACTAAATACCAGTACATAACCCCCACTGGCAGGATCCACTGAGTATCAATGTATAATCTCCATTGGTGGGGCTCACTAAAACATAGTTAGGTTGAGAGCATAAATCTGATCTGTATCAAAATACTTTTGTATCATAGCATATTATAATTTTCACTGAACATATGCATAATCAATAAACTATAGTATTTCAAAATTACTTTTCATTTAAAATATAATTTTATAATTCATATATAATTTTAAAAAATAATTATTTACTTTCAAAATAAATATGAAATATCTTGAGAAGATAATTCATTACTTACCTTTTACAGATCACTGAACGAATAGATCGATTAATCTTTAAGGGATTCTTTAGTGCTGATTATTTAAAATTATATTTTTATATTAATTCTAATTCAAAATTAAATCTAAATAAATTCTAAATCAAAATTTTACTTAGAATCAGATTTTTCACTAAACTCGATCAAAATCGTCAAAAAAAAAGTCCTTCACTGAGCTAATCTTACAAAGATAACTTTGAGAGAGAAAAATCCATCAAGAGAGAGAAACAATTTAGAGAGAAAAAATTTTAGAGAGAAAAAATAAAGAGAGAAAGCAAGGGTTTAGATTGAAGGGAGAGAGAGAAGAGAGAGAAATTCTCTCATTTTTTTTATTACTTTGAGATTTGTGTGGTTGAGAATTGGGATACTACACATCATTGAGAATGATGAACTTTTGACCTATATGGAAGCTATCATGAGTAAAGACTCGACAAATGGCTAGAAGCTATTAAACCCTAAATGTCAGACAAATTAGGTTGCTTAGCGGTTTGGTTTAGCCTATGCCAATTAGATCGGTCATATGATGACTGATTAGATAAGACCTAAATCTAAAATCATTCCACAAATATTAAGTCCATAGGTCTTCCACCATTACAGATGTGCGGGCATGCTACGATATTGATTATTCTCGACTGGTCACAGTGGTTTAGTTGCATCAGGAACACGCAACCACTCTATTAGCAAAGTGTTTCTCCAGGATAAGGATGGGGTTGGGCTTAATAACTATTAGGTGAAAGACTTAATGACGGCCTTACACCTGCTTGTGAACGATGGGTCGGGCTTAACTAAAGAGTGTGGGCAATAACTGTTAGGTGAGCCCATATGACTTAGAGATCAAGTCACTGCAATATACTTAGAGAAGTATCTAGGCAAAGAGTTGCCTATGCATCGGTGTGCATGTTATCAATAACTGTTAGGTGAGGTGCATGGTATCGGTAAGACCACAGCACCCACTAAGAATCTTTTATCGCATTAAGATTTTTGTTTCCCACCCAGGGAGTGGAGGGATGCAAAAAATTAGTGAGAGTTATTATTTGCATCTTAAGGTCTCTAGAAGCAAATATAACATTAAAGTATAAAAGTCTAACTTAAATCTCTACTGTCGCAGTAAAACAATGTTAACCTCAAACCTTCTAGTCTGCATCCTTAAAACCAATCATTTGATCAGAACTTATTACAAAGACTGACTCAAAAACCTCAGAATTATCCTGACCTCAGAAGAATTAAGTCATGTACTTGATAAAAAATCCATAATGTTGCCAAATCATCCTATTGCTAAGCAAAGAGCTGCTTTTGAGAAGTGGATGGATGAAGACAATTGGGTTAAGTACTATATACTAGCTTCAATATCAAACGAGTTGCAAAGCCAGTATGAGCATATGCCCACTACCAGGGCTATGACCACTCACCTACAAGAGTTGTATGGTGAGCAGAGCCGTATAGTGCGCTTCGAGATGTCCAAAATACTCTTCAATCTGACAGTGATCAAAGATATTGAGGAGCTTGGAAAACTTAGGCTAGAAATACAAAAAAAATTATAGATGGATCTGATCCTTCAATCCTTTATGAGTTCATATAGTCAATTTATTATAAATTTTCATATGAACAAGCTCGATTGCACCATACTCGAACTGGTCAATATGTTGGTTACTACGGAGAGAACCTTGAAGAGTTCAAAGGACACTGTTCTCACTGTGGAGTGGACTTCTTCCAAGAAAAAGTCTACTGAAAAGAAGAAAACAAAATTCACTAAGAAGTAGAAGAAGGAGAACAGGCCAAAGAAGGAAGTTCCTAAGAAGGTCGAAGCAAAAGAAAAGTATTTTCACTATGATGTTGAAGGCCACTAGAGAAGGAACTGTCTACTCTACTTGGAGAGCCTAAATACTAAAAAGAATAATAAACCTTTCGAAAGTGTGCTCATAATTAAATCTAACCTTATGATTCTTTTTACTTCTAGTTGGGTATTAGACTTTGGCTCGAGTGCTCATATATGTACCTCAATACAGGATCTAATAGAAAGTAGGAGGTTGAGAAAAGATGACATGATCCTTCAGGTCGGCAATGGAGCAAAAATTACTACAGAGGCCATTGGCACTTATCCTTTTTGATTATCATCTGATTTTAGATTAGATTTAAAGGACTGCTATTTTATTCCTGTAGCTAGTCAGAATTTGATTTTCATATCTATGCTAGCACAGTTTGAAATTAGTTTCAATAAAGATTTTTGTTCCATTTATTTATGAAATAAATTGATTGTACGAGATCTTTTAATTGACAGTCTATATCACTTGCATATTGATGCCAATGTGAACTTAAATGAGCAAATAGTGAGTGTCGTAGGACAAAAGAGATCCAAAGATGATATTAACCAGAAGTACTTGTGGCATCATAGACTAAGCCATATTGCAGAGGATAAGATAAACAAACTAAAAAAAGATAGGATCCTTGGCTCTTTTAACCCAGAGTCGTTTCCAACTTGTGAAGCTTGCCTTCAAGAAAAGATGGCCAAGTTACCCTTTGTAGGACATGGAGAAAAGGCCACTAAGTTACTTGCCCTGGTACACACCGATGTGTGTGGGCCATTTAATGTGCAGGTCAGGGATGGTTATAGCTACTTCATTATCTTTACCAATGATCTGTCTAGGTATGCATATATGTATCTGATGAAACACAAATCTGAATCCTTTGAAAGGTTCAAAAAATTTAGATATAAAGTAAAAAAACAAATAAAAAAATCCATTAAGGTTCTTCGATTTGATCGAGGAGGTGAATACCTTAGTCAAAAATTTTTCGGATATCTTAAGGATAATGGCATAGTCTCTCAATGGACTCCTCTAGGAACACCTCAGCTCAACGCGATATCCAAAAGGAGGAACAGGATCCTATTGGATATGGTCAAGTCTATGATGAGTTTTACTAATCTACCTTTATATCTTTGGGGACATATCTTATTAACCGCCATTTACCTATTGAATAGGGTTCCATCAAAGTCTGCTCCTACCACGCCGTATGAGATATGGTTTGGTATGAAGCCAAGTCTAGGTTATCTTATGACTTGGGGATGTCTGGCCTATATCAAGAGATAGATGGCTGATAAACTAGAGGATAGATCTGTAATAGCTCATTTTATAGGATATCCAAAAGAATCCATGGGATACTACTTCTATTTTCTATAAGATCACAATATAATTGTGAGTCGGAATATCATATTCTTAAAAAAATAGTTTATCCAGGATGATGGCAGTGGGAGGCTAGTTCAGCTTGAAGAGAAGGTCTCTGAAGAGTAAAGAGCTATAGATCCTCAGGAACCCGTTATTGATGAGCCAATAGTTGGCGTTCCTCTACTACCTTGTAGATCTAGTAGGATCTTCGGATCTCCTAAAAGGTACATGGGTATGCTTATGAAAGAAGTAAAAAAAATATTTTTTATGGGAGATAGGAGTCATGGTAATGATTCTAATACCCTTTAATAAGGCGTCTGACATTGATTCCAAGAAATTGTTAGATTTTATGAAGTCAGAAATTGACTCGATGTACTTGAACTAAGTATGGATCTTAGTGGATCCACCTGAGGATATCGTACCCATTGAGTGTAAATGAATCTACAAAAGAAAAATAAGCACAGATGGTAAGGTAGAGACCTATAAAGCTAGGCTTGTGGTTAAAAGTTATAGTCAGTGCAAGGGCATTGACTATTAGGAAACCTTTTCGTTCGTAGCCATCCTGAAATTCATCCACACTCTGCTTGCTATTACAGCTTACTATAATTATGAAATCTGATAGATGGATGTAAGAACTGCCTTCCTGAATGGATATCTTGAGAAAAATATCTATATGGAGCAGCCTATGGGTTTCACATCTAGTGATAGTGATCACAAAGTCTGCAAGCTGCAAAGGTCCATATACGGATTAAAGCAAGCTTCTCAGAGTTGGAATCATCATTTTGATGAAGCAATCAAATCATTTGATTTTATCAAGAATAAAGAGGAACTTTGTGTATACAAAAAGGTCAGTGGGAGCGCAATAACATTCCTCGTATTGTACATGGATGATATTCTCCTCATTGAAAATGATATTCTCATACTGACCATGGTCAAAAGATAGTAGTCCAAAAAATTCTCCATGAAAGATCTAGGGGAAGCATCTTATATTCTTGGAATAAAGATCTATAGGGATAGATCTAAATAGATGCTAGACTTATCACAAAAGCTGTATGTACAGAAAGTGCTGAAGAGGTTCAGCATGAAAAATTCTAAAAGAGAATTTTTATCTCTTAGGTATGGTATTAATCTTTGCAAGATGATGTGTTTGACCACATCTGAGGAAGTTCAGCACATGAGTAGGATTTCTTATGTCTCGACCATAGGGAGCCTCATGTATGCCATGCTATGTACTCGATCTGATATTGTCCTTGCTGTGAGTGTCACGAGCAGGTATCAGTCGAATCCAGATGAGAAGCACTGGATAGCTGTGAAGAACATCCTTAAGTACTTAAGAAGGACTAAGGATTTGTTCTTGATCTTTGGAGGAGATTCTGAGTTACGAGTCGAGGGCTATACTGACTCAGACTTCATGTCTGATCCTGATGATAAAATGTCCACGTCAGGATATATATTCACTTGCAATGGTGGTGCAGTCAGCTGGAAGAATTTCAAGCAACCCATCATAGCGGATTCGACCACAGAGGCTGAGTATGTCACTGCTTCAGATGCTGCAAAGAAAGGCTTTTGGTTCAAGAACTTCATCGTGAAATTTGGGGTTATGACATCAGATGCCATACCACTTCACTTCAACAACATGTTGGGTTCCGGTGGCACAGCGGAAGGGTTAGGTGTTTAAAATTTTCATTCAAAACACCCAATGCACCGGAAGCCCTAATGCTCAGAAACTCTTGACTATAATAATCAAAGCATAATAAAATAAATTAGGATAAGAAAAATATCTGTTGCACTAATCTTAATTTTCATAAGGCATCCAAGTGTCTGCCCTCCAATAGTGATCCACACAAAAATTGAACCAAAGATAGTGCTCCTTCTTCACCTTGCTTCAAGAGTTCTAATCCCTAGAACTCGACTAGCCTCGTACCGATCAAGTTT
The DNA here is from genome assembly GCF_000442705.2 of Elaeis guineensis. Classification (NCBI taxonomy): domain Eukaryota; kingdom Viridiplantae; phylum Streptophyta; class Magnoliopsida; order Arecales; family Arecaceae; genus Elaeis; species Elaeis guineensis. The sequence goes on along the minus strand of NC_026006.2, from coordinate 27,909,642 downwards.
CTTTAAGAATCTGATCTCACCCTCTTAGAACCTCTTCTGAATTTTTGATTCTCCTTCTTTAGGACCCTTACAACCCTTGTTAGGATCAGATAAGGCTTTGTCTCAAATCCCAAAGTCTTGTCCTAAAACTAAGATAGATTGTAAGAAAAAAAGGAGAGCAACAGGAGAAAAATTGGAAACCCCTCTTAGATTCATCGGATACCCAGCACCCTGGCCTATTTATAGCCACCAGAAAGGTGCCAAAAGAGAGGGACATGCCTTATCCCAAAAGGCTTATCTGATCTGATTATCAGAGATAAGAGTTTCTTCAAGCAAAAGGACTCTTATCCATGATACGTCGATCAGCACCCTGATCTGCACACGTACAACCAAAGAAGGGATGTTTTTATATCCCTTCTCAAATCAGAAAAATCCTTAAAAATTTATGTTGATTGAGGATTCAATCTTAATTCAAAAAATTCAAAAATAGTAATAAAATTCTCATAGAAGGATGTTATGCTTGCATCTCGTCATGTGAGTGCTGATCACCACGCATGCAAGCATCAGGACCGACTTATGGCATCCGTGTGGCATCAGATAAGTCTGAAAAAATTTCAAAAAAATTATCAAAAATATTTTATCAAATTTAGAATGTTATAACTAAAAATCATTCCAATCAAAAAGCATTTGATAGGGAGAAGGACCCTCCAAATCACAGAGAGATGCGATGCTTTTGCACGTGCGAGCGAGACATCCTTCTTTTTCCAATTTCTTATCCTCCCCAAAAATTCTAGAAAAAATATATCTAATACTTTGAGATATGTACCAGAGGATGGAGGGTGATGTGAGCTATACATATAATTTTAATCTCATAAAAAATAATATTTTTTCTTCTGCCCACGCCAACGCTTATACGCAGAACCTGTTTTGCACCAAAAGTCCACCACAACTTGGACTCTTCATAATTGGTGTTAACATGGGATGTGGTGCCTCAATTTAGGCTGCTTCTAGGTGACATGTCCAAACCCAAATGTCTACTAAATTGGGTTAGCTAATTAGTAAGGGATGGGACCAAATTGATCTCCAAAGGAGCAGGGTTTCCACACGTGCTAGCATGCTTACCGAAACCCTGATTGAATCCAAAATTCTAATCAACCTTTTTCAAAAGGGTCCTTAGCCAATTTCTATATGTGTGTGATCCATTGGATTCCACATCTAGCTGGTAGTAGGTCCAGATATAAGTTGACCAAATTTAATTAGATTTCAATCTAATCGATTTTGGTCCAATCGAGCTAACCCGAGTTCAATAATTAGAATCATTTCTAATTGGCAATCGAATTAAACTCTTTAATTCGGTCAAAAATTTATAAGTCAAGATTGACATCTAGCAACGTACCATGACTACCCAAAAGATGTAGAATTTGATAGAAATACCAAATCTACCCTTCAGTGGTAAATTACCATGCAATTCAATCCTTCGATCATCCTTGTACTCTGAATATGTTCATGAGTATGGAATCATATCAAACTCAAATATATATTCATATTGATTCTCAATTAACCAATAATGACTCCAATGAAGAAGCATTAGAAACTCTTTCTAACCTCCTTCCCGCTTTTGGCCAAAAGACTTTTCTGAGTCATCTAGGATTGAGAATACACAGGATGCGATCTTCTCTTACTAGGAGTGATCGATTCCATATTGATCTACTCACAACCTTCATACATACTCCACCATATCCAGAACACCCCGTACATGTCTTAATGCCATGCCTGGGTATGAACCAAAATATGAGTTCATGTGCACAAGATTCCATGATGGTTTCAGATCTAAGGATCACTTGCACAACTCCCACTTAGAGAATCATCTTTGACATGCAAATAAGGCTTCCATTAGATGTTCTCTTTCTTTGAGTCAATTCAATGGACTAATTTCTCAAATGAGCACCCACATCCTTATATTAGTGTCTCACACAAGTGGCTGTGAGATCTGCCACCCTCTCCATTGAGCATACATAAGATGTACCAGTCTATCTGGAACATTGATCCCCGACTCAATGCTCCTACGATCAGAAATATTTAATATTAGGATTTTAGGATTTTAGATCTCACTAGTATGACCAATTCATGTCTCCTAAAATCATTATCCTAATCTTTGGGGTTCATCATAATCTTAGACATAATAAGATGTAACTAATATGATGAATCAATACCTTAAATAATAATAAATATCATTTCATGAGTTAGAAAATTGTAAAGAAAGTCCCATCGCAACACACTTGCGATTGGCTTATAGGGTACTTTTCTTTCAATCTCCCACTTGCACTAAAGCCAATCGCCTTTGTATCTCATACAATCATGATGATAATCATATAGCTGCTGTGGTATGGCCTTAGTGAATGGGTCTGCTGTATTATTCTTTCTGTCTACTCGTTTAAGGATAACATCTTGTCTCTAACGAGATGAAAATATCTGAGGATGTGCTTGGATCTATAATGAGACCTAGATTCCTTATCTTGAATAACAACCCCAGTGTTATTACTCTAGAGTGACACCAGTCCTTCAATCTTAGGAATGACTTTTAAATCCATGATGAGTTTTTTCATCCAGACAGCTTCCTTAATAGCTTCACTAGCAGCAACATACTCTGGCTCAGTAGTTGAGTTAACTACTATCTACTGCTTGAAATTCTTCTAACTCACTATCCCATCATTTAGGATAAACACATATCCTGATATTAACTTGCTAGCATCTGCTTTCCAATAATCTTTCCTTGGATCAGTATGAAATCTATTAGCTATGCCCAAAGCATAAGCTACATCAGGCTTGGTACATAGCATGGCATACATAATTGATCCCACAGCTAAAGCATAAGAGATTTCATTCATCTTTTTTCTCTCTTCTGGTATCTTAGGACACATCTCTTAGAGAGACGTATACCATGACTTGCAGGCAGGTAACCTCTTACTTGCCTCCATATTAAATCTCTTTAATATGAGATCTATATACCATGATTTGGATAAACTTAACATCCTTTTAGATTTATCTCTATAGATCTTTATATCCAGTATATAGGATGCTTCACCCAAGTCTTTCATGAAAAACTTATTCGATAGCTAAGTCTTGACCAATTGCATCATTGGGATATCATTCCCAATGAGTAGTATGTCACCAACGTATAGAACCAAGAAGATAATAACACTCCCACTTGTCTTCTTATATACACATGGTTTATCCATATTTTTGATAAAGCCAAACTCTTTGACTGTCATATCAAATCAGATGTTCCAGCTCCTCGAAACCTGCTTCGATCCATAGATGGATCTCATTAGCTTGCATACTTGATTTGCTCTCCCATTTGAGACAAATCCCTCTGGCTGAGTCATATAGACCTCTTCCTCTAGATTACTATTAAGAAAAACGGTCTTGACATCTATCTGCCAGATTTCACAATTGTAGTATGCTGCTATTACAAGCAAAATCTGGATGGACTTGAGTATAGCCACTGGTGACAAGGTTTCATCATAGTCAATTCCTTGCCTTTGATTGAAACCCTTCACCACTAACCTAGCTTTGTAGGTTTCTACTTGGCCATCTACTCTGATCTTTCTCTTGAAGACCCACTTGCACCCTATATTAGGGTCACACCCTCAGGTGCATCACCCAAGGTCTACACTTAGTTGGTATTCATCGAGTCCATCTCAGATTTCATAGCTTCCAGCTATCTGTCTGAGTCCCTACTCATGATAGCTTTCGAATAGGTCAGTGGATCAACATCCTGAATGATGTTGATAGAATTGTTATTCTCAATGATAAAATTATATCTCAGAGATGCTTGATGCACTCTATCTGAGCTTTGGAGAGGAGGTGTGTATAGTGGATGTACTTCATCTTTGGGTACTTTTGATTGAGGATCTTCTTGTGGTCCAACCATTGGTATTTCTGGACCAGTTTGTAGATAATAAACTTTCATAAATTCAATATTCCTCCCACTGCCTCCTTCTTGGATAAATTTATGTTTCAAGAAAGTGGCATGCCTACTAACAAACGCCTTTTATTCAGTAGGGTGGTTGAAATAATATCCATTAATTTCATTAAGATACGTTACAAATCTATACTTGTATGATCTAGCATTAAGCTTATGTCCAAAAATATTTTTGACATAAGTAGGATAGCCCAAAGTCTTAAGATGTTTAAGATTAGGCTTCTTTTCATTCCATATCTCATATGGAGTGCTTGCAACAGACTTTGAAGGCATTTTGTTTAATATATATGTGGCAGTCTCTAAGGCATTATCCCTAGAAAGATATTGGAAGATCGGTGAAGTATATCATAGACCGTACCATATCTATTAAAGTATGATTCCTCCTTTCTGCTACACAATTTAACTGAGGTGTATAAGGAGAGGTCCATTCAGAGAGAATACCTTTACTTTTAAGATGATCAAGAAATTTATTGGATAAGTACTCTCCTCTTCGATCAAATCGAAGAACTTTGATACTTTTTCTAGTTTATTTCTCGACCATATCTTGATACTCCTTGAACTTATCAAAAGCTTCAAATTTATGTTTCATAAGATACATATATCCGAACCTTAATAAATTATCTGTAAAGATAATAAAATAGGAGTATCTTCTTCTGACCTGAGTTGTTATCAATCCATATACATCTATATGCACTGGAGCTAACAACTCACTTGTCCTCTCTCCATATTAAGAAAATAGAGTCTTGATCATCTTACCCATGAGACAAGATTTATAAGTCCCCAATGATTTATAATCATTTGGATCAAAGAATTCTTCTTTGTATAACTTATTTATTCTTGACTCACTAATATGACCAAGATGACAATGCCAGAGATATGTGATATTCATATTTTTTTCTTTCTTTTCATATTTATTTCAATATAAAAAATATTTTTATTGAGTGCAAGAATTAAAAGATTATTATCAATATAACCACTGCCATAAAATTTATTAAAAAAAATGGAGCATCTATTTTCCATTAGCCTTATTTCATAACCTTGTTTTAACAACAAAGATATAGAAATAATATTTTTAATGACCTTTGGTATGTAATAACAGTCTTTTAATTTTAAAATTTTATCTGAAAGTAAATCAAGCATATAAGTTTCCACAATCTTTGCGCTAATAGATTCTATAATCACTGTAATAAATTACAAATGTATGATCCACAGATAGTATCCAATACCCAAATATCAGAGTTTGAATCACTCAATAAAAAATAGATCTGTATCATATACATATCTTTTGGTGTTACACTTGCATCTTATTTCAATCTTGCAAGATAATTCTTGCAATTATACTTCCAATATCTAAATTTTTCATAAAGAATATCCATATGGACATCATTACCTTCTCATTATTACTAACCAATCTAGGATCAGAAATATCCAGAACATCAGAATTCTTTTTCGATATAAACCTAATTTGCATGTTCCTCAATCAATCTATATAGTTGTATCGGTCAACATAATTTTATTTATGGTATCATGGGGTGAAAATAAAGAAGCCATAATGTAGACTTAAATCTACATATAACAATAGTATAAGTAGACCACTCATGTTTGACATGCATAACTAGATGAGAACTTTTAAAACTAGTTATGTCACGCCCCCGACCCGAGATTTGAATCGAGGGTCATGGCAACCACTGCATACTTATAGAATACTTTTCTCATAAGCATGCAAGGCATCTCATCATGATATCTTCACAAATAGTTAAATAAATTTTTCAATATTTAATAATCAAATCTTAGTTCAAATAACAAATCAAAACTCAGTGTTCAAAAGAAAATAACTATCTGACAAGGTCAATACTAAAAACAAAACTAAAAGTCTCAAATAAATTTTGAGAAAATCTTAAATCAATGAGTTAACTCCATCTCTAATCGCTCTCCCAATCAAAATCCCGCATCATGCTAATTTTCTGGATCTGTAAGAAAAACATAAAACTCATCATGAGCTAAATAGCCCAGTAAGCAGTGTATACCTTTGACTGAATAAATCAGACAATTATTTCAATACATATCGATTTACTGATATAACAAAATCAATATGTAATTTCATGAAATCATAATCATACTATCAACCATATATAAAAGTCAATTCATCATAAAATTCCAAATTATGGTTTTCATCTTAAATTCATCAATTTCTTAAGTTCTTCTTACCAACCATGACTATGACCACATTATCCCTGTGGCAGGTTCATAATACCACGTATCTGCTTGCGGTGGGCTACGAATCATCTGGCAGCCAAGTCTTTTGGAACCGCTAGTCTCACTGACGGTTTGTCGCTGGTCTCTCTGGCGACATGTCGCTGGTCTCGCTGGTGATATAAACCCTCAGGACAGTCAATTGCCAATGCATATGCCCCCATTGGCAGGGTCCTCAACATAGTTAGGTTGTCAATTTCATATTGTCTTCCAATTCATATATTATTTTTAAAAATAATATAATTAAATGATATTTGAATCAAATCAATCATATCATTCTTTGTGATCATACATCATCATAATAGTTATTCAACAAATAACTTCAATCATAAATAATTTTCTATAATTAACTTTAATCATAAATAATTTCAATAATTATTTCAATAAATAATTTCAATCACAAGCAAGCATAAATTTATTTAATTCATAATTTATCAGATAAATTCAGTAAAAGTAAACACTACTTACCTCAAAAGAAAATTCAAATAGAAATTTTAGGAATCTCGAAAATCCTTCTCTGAACCTGATACGTCAAATATCATATTTTTAATCAAAATTTCATCAAATTAAAACTAATTAAAATTGTAAAAATCTAATATCCCCACGAGGATCAACTTGACAACAGCATCCAGGATTTTTGAACTAATCCATGGATACCCTAATTATATTTATTTATTTTAATTATTTTATTTATTTATTTATTTATTTATTTTAATTCCATAAATCCTAAAAATCTAAAAGAGAGAGAGAGAGAGAGTTTCTCTCTCCGCCCCCCCTTTTTTTTTTCTTTTCTTTTTCTTTTCTTTTTCTTCTTTTCCTTTTCCTTTTCTTCTTTTTTTTCTTTTTTTTCTTCTTTTTCTTTTCCTTTTCTTCTTTTTTTTTCTTCTTTTTCTTCTTCTTCTTCTCGGCCCTTCCCGTGCCGGAACAGAGGACCGGCGTGGTCCTTCATTGGCCGACCGTTCAGGCCGCGGCCGCCACGGCGGAGACTGGCGGTTGAGGGAGGACACTCCCCTGGTTTCGGAGGAGCATGGCCGGCGGTCGATTTCGATCGCCGGCATCGAAAAATCCAAGGAAAAAGGCCCAAAACAGAGTCTCTTTCTCGATCAAAAATTGGCGACACTCGTCGTCGGTAGCCTCAAGCAAAAGTATGGGAAGAAAGGGAAGGAAGAGAAAAAGAAGAGGGAGACTCACCTCAGCCTCCGGTGACCTCACTGGCGAGAAATCGAACGGTGTCCGCAGCTCCGATCGAGAAAGACGGAGAGAAAGAGAGAGATAGGAGGCCGATGGTCGATTCTAAGGAGAGGGGAGATCTTCTTATAGAGGGTCCTAGGACTTCGGGAGGTCCTAGGACTCCCAAATCGCTCGGGTTTTCACCGGAGAAGAAGACTCCTATCGGGAGTCTTCTTCCCGATTTTACTCTATTTTTTTTTTTTGTTGGGCTTGGATCTTGATGTCATGGGCTTGGGCTATAACATTCTTCACCCCTAAAAAAAAATTTCGTCCTCAAAATTTTTCATACCTGTAGTCTCGAAGAGCTGGGGATATTTTTGCTTCATTTCTTCCTCTAGCTCCCAAGTAGCTTCTCTTTCTGAATGTCGACTCCACTATACCTTGACATAAGAAATGTTGCGACGTCTCAGCACCTGTTCTTTACGGTCTACGATCCGTATCGGATATTCTTCATATGTTAGATCTTTCCTGGCTTGTACTGGTTCAAGTTCCACGATGTGACTTGGATCTGGTAAATATTTCTTTAACATAGAAACATGAAAAATATTATGTACTCCTGCAAGTGAAGGGGGTAAGGCAAGTCGATAAGCCACCTCACCAATTCTTTCCAAAATCTCAAACGGACCCACATATCTAGGATTCAATTTGCCACGAATGCCAAATCTTGAGATTCCTTTTGAAGGAGATACTTTAAGAAATACATGGTCACCGACTTGAAATTCTAATTTTCGTCTCCTGTTATCTACATAACTTTTTTGTCTGCTTTGTGCTGCCTGAAGTCGTTCTTTAATTAATTGAATCTTCTCGACTGCTTGTTGAACAAGTTTGGGACTCAAAATTCTTCGCTCACCAACATCATCCCAGTGAATCGGTGATCGACATCTTCTACCATATAAGGCTTCATAAGGTGCCATTCCAATGCTAGCCTGATAACTGTTATTGTAAGCGAACTCAATCAAAGGTAGATGCTCATCCCATGAACTTTTCATATCCAAAATATAGGTTCTCAACATATCTTCTAAGATCTGAATAGTTCTCTCTGACTGACCATTAGTCTGTGGATGAAAAGCTGTACTGAAGTTCAATTTTGTTCCTAATGCCTTATGTAAGCTCTTCCAAAACTGTGATACAAATCTAGTATCTCGATCCGATACGATGGTCACTGGAATTCCATGTAGCCTTACAATTTCTTTCATATATAACTTTGCTAGTCTTTCCAAGGTAAATCCAACTCTAATTGGTAGAAAGTGTGCAGACTTTGTCAATCGGTCCACAATCACCCAGGCTGCATCATTTTTACTGGGAGTCTTCGGTAGTCCAGTTACAAAATCCATAGTGATATGTTCCCACTTTCAAACTGGAATATCAAGAGGTTGAAGTAGTCCCACAGGTCTCTGATGTTCAGCTTTAACTTGTTGACACACCAAACATTGAGCCATGAATTGAGCGATCTCTCTCTTCATATTATTCCACCAGTATATTTTTTTTAAGTCTCTATACATCTTGGTACCTCCCGGATGAACTGTATAACCGGTCTGATGTGCCTCCTGAAGTATTTCATGCTTGAGTGCTGAATCATTGGGTACGCAAATCCTATTTTCGAACCTTAACGAACCGTCTTCATGTATCTTGAATTCAGATTGAACACCAACTTCCACTGAATTTCTTATTTTTATTAGTTGTGGATCATCATTCTGGGCAACTGAAATTCTTTCAATGAGTGTTGGCTGAACCCTCATGTTGGCTAACCGTACTGTTGAGTCATATATTCGGATGTCTAATTCTAATTTTCTTATATCCTTTAATAATTGACTTTGGTGTGTGATTAAAACCGTCAAATTTCTCACAGATTTTCTACTAAGGGCATTAGCAACAACATTAGCTTTCCCCGGATGATAATGGATTGTTAAATCATAATCTTTTATAGTTCTAACCACCTTCTCTGTCTCATGTTTAATTCTTTCTGCATAAAAATGTACTTCAAACTCTTATGATTAAGAAACACTTCACACTGTGCTCCGTATAAGTGATGTCTCCAAATTTTTAGGGCAAAAATCACTGCAGCTAATTCCAAATCATGTGTCGGATAATTCTGTTCATATGGTTTCAATTATCTTGAGGCATAGGCTACTACCTTACCATGTTGCATCAATACACAGCCGAGTCCCTTTTTAGATGCATCACTATATATTGTGAAACATTCATCTCCTGTTGGTATAGTAAGGATAGGGGCTGAAACTAATCGTTGTTTTAATTCTTAGAAACTCTGTTCACAATCTTCAGTCCACTCGAATTTAACCCCTTTTTGAGTAAGACTAGTCAAGGGTGCAGCTATGCGGGAGAATCCTTCTACAAATCATCTATAATATCCTGCCATTCTCAGAAAACTTCAAATCTCAGAAATATTTGTAGGTCTGTTCCACTGCATCACAGCTTCCACTTTTGCTGGATCCACAGAAATTCCATCCTTAGATACGATGTGTCCTAAAAAGACTATTTTGTCCAGCCAAAATTCACACTTCTTGAATTTGGCATAAAGCTTTTCTTTCCTCAATATTTGAGTACACACCGTAAATGTTCTTCATGCTCCAATTTACTTCTCGAATATATCAAGATATCGTCAATAAATACGACAACAAACTTATCAAGATAGGATTTGAATATTCTGTTCATTAAATCCATAAAGGCTGCTGGAGCATTGGTTAACCCAAAAGGCATTACTAGAAATTCATAATGTCCATAACGAGTTCTAAATGCAGTCTTTGGTATGTCCTCTGTTTTGATTTTTAACTGATGATATCCTGAACGAAGATCAATTTTAGAAAAGACTTGTGCACCTTGCAACTGATCAAACAAATCATCAATTCGAGGTAGAGGATACTTATTTCTGATAGTATTTTTGTTCAACTCTCTATAGTCGATACAAAATCTCATACTACCATCTTTCTTTCTCACAAATAAGACTGGAGCTTCCCAAGGAGATACACTAGGCCTTATAAAATCTTTATCTAATAAATTCTGTAATTGATCTTTTAACTCCTTTAACTCCATAGGGGCCATTCTGTAAGGAGCTTTAGAAATTGGACTGGTATTGGGTGCCAACTCAATAGTAAATTCAATTTCTCTATCTGGTGGTAGTCCGACTAAATCATCAATGAATACATTCGAAAATTTATTTACGATAGGAATATCCTGTAACTTCAATTCATCATGTTCTTTATTCTTTATTGATACTAGGTAACCTCTACATCCCTTTCTTATCATCTGTCTAGCATGCACAAATGAAATAATTCATGGAGGGGTGGTTCCTGTACTTCCATCAAAACTAAAAGTTAATTCTCCCGATATGTGAAAGTTCACTCTCTTTCCATGACAATCCACAGAGGCATGATAAGTAGCCAGCCAATCCATTCCTAGAATGACATCGAAATCATGCATATCCAGGACCACCAAATCTGTCGGTAATTCTCTTTCTCCTATCTTGATACTACATGACTTGCACACACTTTCGGTACTCAAAATACCACCTACTGGTGTCTCAACATATAATTTGATTTTCATGGGTTCACAACCTATATCATGTTGTCTAATAAAAGTAGTGGATATAAAGGAGTGTGTCACACCAGAATCAAACAAAACTGAAGCATGAATACCAGATATAGGAATGATACCTATCACCACCGCATTGGAGGCCTGAGCATCCTGTTGTGTGAGTGCACAGATTCTTCCTTGAGTTTTCGGCCTTTGTCCTCCGTCCTTTGCTTGTGTTGATCTATTTTCGTTCGTCTGGGGGCAATTTGCAATCTTGTGTCTTTTCTGTCCACATCTAAAATATGAACCAGTATTCCATGGGCAATTAGAAGTCTCATGCTCTCTTCGGTCGCATCTCGAACATCTAGCTGCCTCATTCTCACGATTCTTATCAATTACTGGCTTCTTTGCTGGAACCTTATTATTCTGATTTCGTCTTTGAGTTCCATTAAATCTATTTCTCTTCTTCTGATTTCGTTCTCGCTCCGCATGAGCTTCATTAACTTCTCTTTCAATTATTAGAGCTTTGTTCACAACTGAGGCATAGGTAGTTAGCTCATAGGGTACAACCTATTTTCTGATTTCTGTCTTCAGTCCTATTTCAAATTTGTGTACTCTGTCTTGCTCAATCTCAACTAATCTTGGAACAAACTTGGCTAATTTCGTGAATTTACCTTCATATTCTGCAACAGATCTGTTTCCCTGTTTCAGATGAATGAACTCCTGCTCTTTCTGTATTCTAATACTTCGGAGAAAATACTTGTCAAAGAATTCATCTCGAAATCTCTCCCAAGTGAGTGGTATCCTATCGTGCTCATATTTTTGTTCCAGTATATGCCATCAGTTGTATGCCTCGCCTTGTAACAGATATGCTATATAGCGGATCTTCTCTTCATCATGGCATTCTTGCACGGTGAAGGCCTTCTCCATTTCCATAATCCAATTATTTGCTTCCAGTGGTTCGATGGTCCCTTTGAAGGCTGGAGGAGCTAGCTTCTTAAATTCGATGATATTATTTCTCTGCATCGGATGTTCTCCATGTCCAGGTGTCGGTGGAAAATACTGACGTGGCTGTGCATGTTGTTGTTGAAGTAACTGCTGTTGTGTTTGAACTACTCCGATCAGAGTTTGCATTAGTTGAGTCATGTTCGGTTCCTCCTGTACTGTCAGAGTATTTTTGGTAGGATCAAGGATTCCCTCCTGCTGAGTTGTGTCGCTGTTTAATTGGAGAGTATTATCGCCAGGGAGATTTGATGTCCCTCCTACCGCTCCTTGAGTATTCCTCGCTCGTTGTGGAGGCATATTGACCTATGTTAGATTTGAGATAATAACTTATCCATAATAAGGTTATAACTTGTGACAAGTCAAATCATAATCATCATAACTAACCTTTCAATTTCCTAATGTCTACCCATCACTCGCTCACTCTATTCTACATGTCTCTATCTATCTACTTATGCTCTGATACCATATTAATTGTCACGCCCCCGACTCGAGATTTGAATCGAGGGTCATGGCAACCGCCGCATACTTATAGAATACTTTTCTCATAAGCATGCAAGGCATCTCATCATGATATCTTCATAAATAGTTAAATAAATTTTTCAATATTTAATAATCAAACCTTAGTTCAAATAACAAATCAAAACTCAGTGTTCAAAAGAAAATAACTGTCTGACAAGGTCAATACTAAAAACAAAACTAAAAGTCTTAAATAAATTCTGAGAAAATCCTAAATCAATGAGTTAACTCCATCTCTAATCGCTCTCCCAACTGAAATCCTGCATCACGCTAATTTTCTGGATCTGTAAGAAAAACATAAAACTCATCATGAGCTAAATAGCCCAATAAGCAGTGTATACCTTTAACTGAATAAATCAGGCAATTATTTCTATACATATCGATTTACTGATATAACAAAATCAATATGTAATTTCATGAAATCATAATCATACTATCAACTATATATAAAAGTCAATTCATCATAAATTCTAAATTATGCTTTTCATCTTAAATTCATCAATTTCTTAAGTTCTTCTTACCAACCATGACTATGACCACATTATCCCTGTGGCAGGGTCATAATACCCCGTATCTGCTTGCGATGGGCTGCGAATCATCTGACAGCCAAGTCCTTTGGAACCGCTGGTCTCACTGACGGTTTGTCGCTGGTCTCTCTGGTGACATGTCGCTGGTCTCGCTGGCGACATAAATCCTCAGGACAGTCAATTGCCAACGCATATGCCCCCATTGGCGGGGTCCTCAACACAGTCAGGTTGTCAATTTCATATTGTCTTCCAATTCATATATTATTTTCAAAAATAATATAATTAAATGATATTTGAATCAAATCAATCATATCATTCTTTGTGATCATACATCATCATAATAGTTATTCAACAAATAACTTCAATCATAAATAATTTTCTATAATTAATTTTAATCATAAATAATTTCAATAATTATTTCAATAAATAATTTCAATCACAAGCAAGCATAAATTTATTTAATTCATAATTTATCAGATAAATTCAGTAAAAGTAAACACTACTTACCTCAAAAGAAAATCCAACTAGAAATTTTTGGAATCTCGAAAATCCTTCTCTGAACCTGATACGTCAAATATCATATTTTTAATCAAAATTTCATCAAATTAAAACTAATTAAAATTATAAAAATCTAATATCCCCACGAGGATCAACTTGACAACAGCATCCAGGATTTTTGAACTAATCCATGGATACCCTAATTATATTTATTTATTTTAATTATTTTTTTAATTCCATAAATCCTAAAAATCTAAAAGAGAGAGAGAGAGAGAGAGTTTCTCTCTCCGCCCCCCCCCTTTTTTTTCTTTTCTTTTTCTTCTTTTTCTTTTCCTTTTCTTCTTTTTTTTTTCTTCTTTTTCTTCTTTTTCTTTTCCTTTTCTTCTTTTTTTTCTTCTTTTTCTTCTTCTTCTTCTCGGCCCTTCCCACGTCGGAACAGAGGACCGGCGTGGTCCTTCATTGGCCGGCCATTCAGGCCGCGGCCACCGTGGTGGAGACCAGCGATTGAGGGAGGACACTCCCCTGGTTTCGGAGGAGCATGGCCGGCGGTCGATTTCGATCATCGGTGCTGAAAAATCCAAGAAAAAAGGCCCAAAACAGAGTCTCTTTTCTGATCGAAAATCGACGACACTCATCACCGACAGCCTCAAGCAAAAGTACGAGAAGAAAGGGAAGGAAGAGAGAAAGGAGAGGGAGACTCACCCCGACCTCTGGTGACCTCACCGACGAGAAATCACGATGAGAAACCGAACGGTGTCTGTGGCTCCGATCGAGAAAGATGGAGAGAAAGAGAGAGAGAGGAGGCCGATGGTCGATTCTAAGGAGAGGGGAGATCTTCTTATAGAGGGTCCTAGGACTTTGGGAGGTCCTAGGACTCCCAAATCGCTCGGGTTTTTGCCGGAGAAGAAGACTCCTATCGGGAGTCTTCTTCCCGATTTTACTCTATTTTTTTTTTTGTTGGGCTTGGATCCTGATGTCATGGGCTTGGGCTTGGGCTATAACAAGTTATGTCTCTCACTATTTTATCATATACCATAGCCCTCTCCTATGGTAAATGAGATATATTTTATATTTATTTTAGTGGGATTGAGATCCTAATTCCTCAAAACGATCTTGTGTTAACACAACAAATCCTTATGAGTTCATAGGTAGGAAACTCTTTCCAATTACATCTTATGCAATTCTCAATATTTTATCTTGGCTTCTAAAATATTATTAACTTTGTATTAAAATAATAAGCTATAATATTTTAGTTAAGTAAGACCCTTCATTTCAATACAGTCAAAATCAAATATAATTACCCTTGTGTTAGCAAAACAAAGCAGTATATCCAAAATTGCCGTAAGCATCTTTTATGCACCAGGATTATGTTATATCAATCCTTATGACAAGCCTTATGGTAATACAATAAACTAGTCATAGTTCATGATGTAACATTAACCTAGCATGAAGGAAGGCCCTCAGTAGTGTTTAAAATACTAAGCTTCCTTTATTCAAGATTCGAACTAATCTAATTGGCCAGAAAAGTGTTAAGATTAGTGGGGGTCCCCCCATTGCTTTTCTTAGACACCAATAAAATTGGCCAGACCAGCAATAGAACCAATAAAATAACCACCACACTTGAAACACTCCTTAGACACCAATTAATTAATCGATTCAAGAAAATAGGTCAGCTTTTGGTTCACAATATTATGACTTAATATAATTTTTATGAGGACTTTAATGGTCTCAAATACATCCTAATTCAATCTATCACAAGAATGCACTATAATAGTTGTATCTTAATAATCATAACAACTAATTATGGCATCTTATCATATCTCTAAGATATGGAAGCAGAATCATACAATATGATTATAACTAAACATCTCAAGCATATCATATATGCATGAAGTTCTAATAACATGCATGAATATAAAATACTCTTTTCACGGTTCTTCTTCTTAGAACATCACAGTGGTACTCCTACACGCCATAAGAGTATCCTATTGAATAGGAAGAGAGGGTCTTTGAACCCTACTTCTTCTTATGATCGGACAACCTGGTGATGAACTCCAATTAGAGTACTAAGCTACTAAAAAAATTTTACATATATCATGCATTTTATATTTAAAATATATCTCTAAGACATGATAGGGTTTGGATGTTCAATCAGGTTCAACCCTTGACCCAACTTGAACCAAACCAAAAACTCATGCTTGATCACAATCAAGATAATAATTTAATCTTTGATTACATAAATCAAGATAGGCTCTGATATCACTATTGGGTTTTGGTGGCACAACGGAAGGGTTAGGTGTTTAAAATTTTTATTCAAAACATCCAATGCACCAGAAGCCCTAATGCCCAGAAACTCTTGACTATAATAATCAAAGCATAATAAATATAAATTAGGATAAGAAAAATATCTATAGTACTAATCTCAATTTTTATAAGACATTCAAGTGTTCGCCCTCCAATGGTGATCCATACAAAAATTAAACCAAAGACAGTACTCCTTCACCTTACTTCAAGAGTTCTAACCCCTAGAACTCAACTAGCCTTGTACCGGTCAAGTTTCTTTAAGAATCTGACCTCACCCTTTTAGAACCTCCTCTAAATTTTTGATTCTCTTTCTTTAGGACCCTTACAACCATTGTTAGGACCAGATAAGGCTTTGTCTTAAATCCTAAAGCCTTGTCCTAAAACTAAGATAGGTTGTATGAAAGAAAGGAGAGCAACAGGAGAGAAATTGGAAACCCCTCTTAGATTCATCGGATACCCAACACCCCAGCCTATTTATAGCCACTAGAGAGACACCAAAAGAAAGGGACATGCCTTATCCCAAAAGGCTTATCTGATCTGATTATCAAAGATAAGAGTTCCTTCAAGCAGAAGGACTCTTATCCATGATACGTCGATCAGCACCTTGCTCTGCGTGTGTGCAACCAAAGAAGGGATGTTTTCACATTCCTTCTCAAATTAGAGAAATTATCAAAAATTCATATGGATTGAGAATTAAATCTAAATTCCAAAAAATTAAAAATTATAATAAAATTCTCATGGAAGGATGTTATGCTCGCACCTCTTCATGTGAGTGCTGATCATCACATGTGCAGGCATCAGGACCGACGTATGGCATTCGTGTGGCATCCAGATAGGTCTAGAAAAATTCCAAAAAATTACCAAAAATATCTTATAAAATGTGTAATATTATTACAAAAAATCATTCCAATCTGAAAGTATTTGATAGGGAGAAGGACTCTCCAAATCACGGAGAGATGCGATGCTTCTACATGCACGTGCGAGACATCCTTCTTTTTCCAATTTCTTATCTTCCCTAAAAATTCCAAAAAAAATATATCTCATGCTTTGAGATATATACCAGAGGTTGGAGGGTGATGTGAGCTACTACACATAATTTTAATCCCATAAAAAATAATATTTTTTCTTCTATTCATGCCAACACTTGTACGCAGAACTTGTTTTGCACCAAGAGTCCACCACAACTTGGACTCTTCATAATTGGTGTTAACATGGGATGTGATGCCCCAATTTGGGCTGCTTCTAGGTGACATATCCTAACCCAAATGTCTACTAAATTGGACTAGCAATTAGCAAGGGATGGGACCAAATTGGTCTCCAAAGAAGCAAGGGTTTCCACACGTGCTAGCATGCTTACCGGAACCCTGATTGAATCCAAAATTCCAATTAATCTTTTTCAAAAGGGTCCTTGCCCAATTTTCATATGTGTGTGACCCATTGGGTTCCACATCTAGGTGGTAGTAGATCCAGGTAAAAGTTGAGCAAACTTGATTATATTTCAATCTAATCGATTTTGGTCCAATCGAGCTAACCCGAGTTCAATAATTAGAATCATTTCTAATTGGCAATCGAATTAAACTCTTTAATTTGATCAAAAATCTACAAGTCAAGATTGATGTCTAGCAATATTTCATGACTATCCAGAAGATGTGAAATTTGATGAAAATATCAAACTGTCCTTTAGTGATAAATTACCGTGCAATTCAATCTTTCGATCATCCTTGCACCCAGAATATGTTCATGAGTATGGAATCATATCAAACTCAAACACATATTCATATCGATTCTCAATTAATCAATAATGACTTCAATGAAGAAGCATTAGAAACTCTTTCTAATCTCCTTCCTATTTTTGACCAAAAGACTTTTCTGAGTCATCTAGGATTGAGAATACACAGGATGCGATCTCCTCTTACTAGGAGTGATCGATTCCATATTGACCTACTCACAACCTTTATACACACTCCACTATATCCAGAATACCCCATACATATCTTAATTCCATGCTTGGGTATGAACCAAAATATGGATTCATGTGCATAAGATTCTATGGTGGTTTCAGGTCTAAGGATCACTTGCACAACTCCCACTTAGAGAACCATCTTTGATATGCAAATAAGGATTCTATTAGATGTTCTCTTTCTTCGAGTCAATTCAGTGGACTCATTTCTCAAATGAGCACCTACATCATTGTATTAGTGTCTCACACAAGTGACTAGTGAGATCTGTCACCCTCTCCATTGAGCATACATAGGATGTACCGTCTATCCGGAACATTGATCCCCGACTCAATGCTCCTACGATCAGAAATATTTAATATTAAGATTTTAAGATTTTAGGTCTCACTAATATGATCAATTCATGTCTCCTAAAATTATTATCCTAATCTTTGGGGTTCATCATAATCTTAGACATAATAAGATGCAGCTAATATAATGAATCAATACCTCAAATAATAATAAATGTCATTTCATGAGTTGAAAAATTGTAAAGAAAGTTCCATCGCAACATACTTGCGATTGGCTTATAGGGTACTTTTCTTTCACAACAATGAAGCCATAGCACTTGCTAAAGAGCCAAGGTCTCATCAGAAATCAAAGTATATCGAGCGGCAGTGTCATATCATACGTGACAACCTCAAAAAAAATATGTCGAGGTGCGAAGGGCAAGCTCTGCGAACAACGTGATAGACCCGCTGGCAAAGCAATTGAGCCAGTCAAAAATGAAAGTCCATCTTGAAAAGGTGGGACTTTGATTTGTGGCCAATTGACTTTAGTCCAAGTGAGAGATTGTTAGATGTATGTCCCAGAAGCCAATATGGCTGACACATTATAATAACTTAGGACATAATTTTGTACTTAATGCATTGATTTGATCAATAAAAAAGTAAGTTTATTTTTTATTCAAGTGTGATGTATCCTTGAATTATCTATGAAATTAACTTTCGATACATATTATCAAGGTGTTAAGAATTAGAGACATGTATTTAATTTCTAAATACTTTCGATCATAGGATTTTATGAGGACAGTGATCAATCCGGATAGACTAGAGCACAAATCACTTTATTCGAAATAGATGGATCTCTAGTCTACTGTATAGAGACACAGGATGATGAGTGCGGATAGTTGTTAGAGAACAAATAGTATTGAGTGTGACCATACGAGAGATCACTTGGATTTCTATCCAATCATCAGTGATTGTCTTGATGCTGTAATTGTGTGAATGATCCTTTGATCTGAGATGGTACTATTACTCACAGTAAGACTGCTGGAGTTTGACTGACATATAAACATAGATCTCAATGAGTCCTTGTAGTGGATGTTGGCGATAGTTGATCCACTATAGGAGTAGGATGTACATCAAGATGGGATCTATCGACCTTGACAGAGAGGAGTAATCCTATGAAATTTGAGAGGCCATGTCCGAGAATCTGTGGCCATAATAGTATGATTGATGGAAAAGAGTTTTCATAGGAATCACAATTGGACTTGAGCTGATTGAATCTATCATATGACTGATGTTGAGGTTTGATGATTTATCCATGACCTGCCATCTAGTCGAGACTCATGATGGAGGGATTGAATCACATGTTAACTACACCTAGAGGTTCATTTTAGTTCTATTGGATTGTCACTACATACTGTTAGGTGTCACTGGTAGATTGTGAGAGCTCACTAGGATTGTTCTGAATAGACAATCTTTGATGAGTTAGAGTGAAATTATTCTGATCCATTGAAAAGACTTTCAGTGATACTTTGATAGAGATTATTGTATATCTCACTATCAGATAGAATTGAATCTATGGGGTCACACAATGAAAGGATTAGGCTTTGAATTAGCAATTGAGCTTATGAAATATCAATTGGATTTAGAAAAACTCGATTGGGTTCAAGATAACCTTACTAGTACATGGTTGGACCTAATTTCTTTTTTATATTTGGATTTCTTATTTGATAAAAAAAATTTAAACTTAATTACCTGCTCATAACCTAAATAAATTAGATTCATTGGACTCCAATTGTTGGGTGTCTAAGATTTTGGATTAATTGAATTAGGGTGCAAGTCCCTAATTAATTTTTCTTGATAGTTATTGTTGGGTATAAAATACCCACAGCCGAAGTCCTCAGCAGAATCGGCTCCAGGAGGTCCGCCCGGACTCCTACGGGAGCCGAGCTTCATCGCCAACGTCAACCGCCGGTAAGGTTCGTCTGGACTCCTACGGGAGCTGGACTCCGCCAACAATTTCAACCGCAAGTAGACTCCGCCCGGACTCCTACAGGAGCCGGGCTCCGTCCTCAACATCAGCTGCCGGTAAGCCTTGTCTGGTCTCCTACGGGAGCCGGACTTCGCCTTAAGCTTTAATTGCAGGAAGACTCCGCCCGGACTCCTACGGGAGTCGGGCTTCATCCTCGGCTCCAACGACTGCAGACAGACTTCGTCCGGACTCCTACGGGAGACGGACTCCGCCAACAATTTCAACCGCAAGTAGACTCCGCCCGGACTCCTACAGGAGCCGGGCTCCATCCTCAACATCAGCTGCCGGTAAGCCTTGTCCGATCTCCTACGGGAGCCGGACTTCGCCTTTAACTTCTATTGCAGGAAGACTCCGCCCGGACTCCTACAGGAGCCAGGCTTCATCCTCGACTCCAACAGCTGCAGACAGACTTCGTCCGGACTCCTACGGGAGCCGGACTCCACCAACAACTTCAACCGCAAGGAGACTCCGCCCGGACTCCTACAGGAGCCAGGCTCCGTCCCCAACATCAGCTGCCGGTAAGCCTTGTCCGGTCTCCTACGGGAGCCGGACTTCGCCTTAAGCTTTAATTGCAGGAAGACTCCGCCCGGACTCCTACGGGAGCCGGGCTTCGTCCTTGACTCCAACGGCTGCAGACAGACTTCGTCCGGACTCCTACGGGAGCCGGACTCTGCCAACAACTCAAACTGCAAGCAGACTCTGTCCGGACTCCTACAGGAGCCGGGCTCCATCCGCTGCCGAACTTCGACCGACGGATCTGCACTCCCTAGCAGGCCACAATAACGGCCACGATCCTGCTCCACTTCCTGTGGCGGATTCCGTGCAGCTCCATCACTCCCCGACAGGCCACAATAACGGCCACGATCCTGCTCCACTTCCTACGGCGGATTCCACGCAGCTCCATCACTCCCCGACAGGCTGCAGTAACGGCCGCAGCTCTGCTCCACTTCCTACGACGGACTCCGCGCAGTTCCACTACTCCCTGGCAGGCCACAATAACGACCACGATCCTGCTCCACTTCCTGCGGCGGATTTCGCACGATTCTCCCATCCGCTGGCAAGTCGCGGCAACAGACGCCGCTCCACTCCCCGCGACAGACTCCACGTGGCACTCCCCGGTGATAGCCACGGGTCCACCTCACTACTCTTCGCAACAAACTCCACCTGACCCTGGGCAGCCCACTGTCAGACGGTTACAGATGTCGCTATCAGGTTACCGTCCCCTCCGTCTATAAAAGGGGGCTCCAGATACGTTATTCTATGAGCTCTCATCTTTTTATCTAAAAACTCTACTAAATTCTCCGTTCGAGCACTCCATTCTTGTTGAGGCAGAGAACTGACTTGAGCGTCGGAGGGTCTTGCCGGAGCAACCCCACCTCCAGTTTAGACTTCCTTTGCAGGTTCCGACGGCGACCGCGACTTCCTCGACTCCAGCTTCTCCGACGCAAGCGGATTTTTGCACCAACAGGATTGGTGCTAGAAGGAGGGCCGTGTCTTCGCAGTACCCTTGTTCTTGAAGGAGCGCTCAACGGATCCACCTCCGATCGTCTCCTCCGACATCCACTCCTTGTTCCCCTATGGGATCCATACTTGATGCCTCCTCGCAAGGCATCCACGCGGCGGTCCATGGCCTCCGCGGCCAGATCTCAGGCTCCAGCCTCCCCTCCTGTTTCTCAACCTCCTCCTCCTCCCCCGACGGTGGAGGTCGGTGCGGAGCAGTTTGACCTGCTGGTGCAGCAGGTCAGAGGCCTCACCGAGGCTTGCAGGCTATGCAGCAGCCGCAGACATCGGTACGCCTGGTAAGGGCATCCCCAGAACATCAGAATCCGACGGCAGGGTGGGCCACCTGGGCCAGTCGCCCCGTCCTTCCTGGGAAAATGAACCCGAGGGTAGAGAGCCCTCAATCAGACCATGACTCCACCCCTGGAAGATCCCTGCCCCCATTCTGCCAAAGAACCCTCGAGACTCGGAGTCGAGAGGATTTCCTGGATCGGAGGCTCCAGGAGATGAACTGGCGGATCGAAGAACTCCGCCATGCACCTCCCGCTTACGGTGAGGATATTTGTACTGACCCTCCCTTCTCCCAAATGATCATGCAGGAACCGATCCCGCCAAACTTCAAGCTTCCCCAGTTCGAAAGCTACGATGAAACTTCAGACCCGGTTGATCATCTGGAGGCCTTCCGGACGATGATGCTGCTTCACGGTGCTCCTGATGCCATTCTATGCCGGGCCTTCCCGTCTACCTTGAAGGGAGTGGCAAGGAACTGGTACTCGACTTTGAAATCGGGTATCATCTTTTCCTTCGACCAAATGAGCCACCAATTTGTGGCCCATTTTGTCAGCAGCCGGCGCCCCTAGAAGGGTTCGGAGTCCCTCATCAACATCAAGCAGAGGGAAGGGGAGTCCATACGGGCCTACATCAATCGCTTCAACATCGCGGCGCTGGAGGTCTGGAACTTGGACCAATCAGTCGCCATGGCCGCCCTGAAAGGCGGCCTTCAGAAGAATGATCTTTTGTTCTCCCTGGAGAAGAAGTATCCCAGGGATTTTGCTAATTTGCTAGCTCGGACTGAAGGATACGCCCGAGAGGAAGAAGCCTTCAAAATAAAGGATGAAGAGATGGCGAGGGAGCGGCAAGCGGGAGACTCGAGTAAGCCCGCAGTTGAGAAAAGGCCAAAGGAAGCCCGGTTGCATTCTCGATCCCCTCCTGGGCATAAGCGCGCCCATACTCCACCCCGGGCGTGCAGGCAGAGAAGCCCGGATCACGGGGTTCGGCGGGGTTCCCCACCAGGGAGATTCCGCAACTACGCCCCCCTCAATGCCTCGAAGGCCCAGGTGCTGATGGAGGTTAGGGAGCAGTCCCTAGGCCGAAGAAGATGCGCACACACCCCGGGAAGCACAACCCCAACAAGTTCTACCTCTACCACCGCGACCACGGCCACGACACAGAGGAATGCATCCAGCTCTGGGACGAGATTGAGGAGCTCATTCGGCGAGGTCGACTCGACAGGTTCATCCGCCGCAGGCCTGAGGGTAGAGGAGACCAACCAAGGGCCCTTCCGCAGCCTGAACCGCCAAGAAGGAAGGAGCAACTCGGGGACCGACCTCCCATCGGGACCATCGACTCCATCACCGGAGGGCCTCAAGGAGGAGCGAGCCACCCGCGACCGTGGAACTCGAAAAATATGTAAATGTATCACTTACGATTTCACCTTGAATCCAAATTTCTTTCTACTTGACATACTCTTCCCATCTGGTGTGGATTTATTACGACTGGATAAGACCCCTCCAAACATCTGAAATAAAGTTATGTTAGGAACAGGGGAGAACCCCATCCTAACATACCTGAAATGAAAGTCCGACTATCTCGAAATTGGATGGGGGGAGAGGCCTTACAGCGCCCTAATGTGCCCCCACAGCCATGTCAGGAACAGGAGGAGAACCTCGTCCTGACATGAGCAAAGTCAAAGGCCCGGTTCTTTTAGATCGGATGGGGGGAGAGGCCTTACAGCGCCCTAATGTGCCCCCACAGCCATGTCAGGAACAGGAGGAGAACCTCGTCCTGACATGAGCAAAGTCAAAGGCCCGGTTCTTTTAGATCAGATGGGGGGAGAGGCCTTACAGCGCCCTAACGTGCCCCCACAGCCATGTCAGGAACAGGAGGAGAACCTCATCCTGACATGAGCAAAGTCAAAGGCCCGGTTCTTTTAGACCGGATGGGGAGAGAGGCCTTACAGCGCCCTAATGTGCCCCCACAGCCATGTCAGGAACAGGAGGAGAACCTCGTCCTGACATGAGCAAAGTCGAAGGCCCGGTTCTTTTAGACCGGATGGGGGGAGAGGCCTTACAGCGCCCTAATGTGCCCCCACAGCCGTGTCAGAAACAGGAGGAGAACCTCGTCCTGACATGAGCAAAGTCGAAGGCTCGATTCTTTTAGACCGGACGAGGGGAGAGGCCTTACAGCGCCCTAACGTGCTCCCACAGCCAAGTCAGGAACGGGAGGAGAACCTCGCCCTGGTTCGAGCAAAGTGGAAGGCCCGGACTCCTACGGGAGTCGGGCTCCATCCACGACGCCAAGGAAGACTCCACCCGAACTCCCACGGGAGCCGGGCTCCGTCCACGACGCCAAGGAAGACTCCACCCGGACTCCCACGGGAGTCGGGCTCCGTCCACAACACCAAGGAAGACTCCATCCGGACTCCTACGGGAGCCGGGCTCCATCCACAACGCCAAGGAAGACTCCACCCGGACTCCTACGGGAGCCGGGCTCCATCCACGACGCCAAGGAAGACTCCACCCGAACTCCCACGGGAGCCGGGCTCCGTACACGATGTCAAGAAAGATTCCACCCGAACTCCTACGGGAGTCGGGTTTCACCCACGACTTCTGCAGCAAGAGCTGATGGTGGCGAAGCCCGGCCGCCCAACAAGATCGGGTGAAAGGAAAAAGCCCCTCATCGGCACCTCCTTGCTCCTATGCAACCCCGCAAAAAGCGGGGGGAAGGCCCTCACTCCGAGAAGAGGAGAAAAATTAAAAAGGAAGGATGACGAACTACGACGGTAACAGATGAAGGATGAACCACACCAAAAGACCTAAAGGACTTCGTCCCAACTGAAACAGAGAGCTCCTACCGAACACCTCCGGCTGCTAAAAAGGATTTCGACACCGGTTAGGAAGACAACGACATCCCCGAAATAATGCGTAGCCCGGATGGCCAAGCTCGGGCTTGCGGCCATGTACGACGAGAAAGGCGAGCTAACGCATCGACGATCGGGTGCCCCCTAACGACGTCTACATCAGACAAGTCAAATGACAAGAAAAGTTCAACGGATGGCAATTTAGTGCAACACGCGGACGAGGTAACACAAAATGCCCTTTTCATTCCATTTCCGATATACACGCTACAAAGCCCGGAAGGCCAAGGAAAGAAAGGCAAAACGACAAAAAGGAAGTAAATACACAAAAAGATAGAAGAGCTCTAAGAGGGCCCGGCTCCCTCCGACCTAGAATTATCTACTCCATCCCTTAACCAGGACTTCCTTAAATTCTCAATTTCTTCTTCTAGCTCTCCCCTTTTCTACAGCGCGTCATGGAGCGCCCGACGAAGTTGCTGGCTCTCGGCCTCCGCCTCTCGATACCTCTTCCTCAAGACCTCAGATTCTGCCTCCGCGATGGCCCGCTGCTCGTACACCAGTTGGATCTTCAGTTGTTGCAGTTCAGCTGTCTTTTCCCCGAGGGAGACAGAAATCCCCTCAACGGTGCCTCTTAGGGCTTGGAGCTCATCAGAATCTCGGGCGGAAGTAAGCTGCGCCCTGCTAGCCAGCTGCCTCTGGAGACGGACGACCTCGTCGGCCGCCGCCCTGAATCTCCCTTTATACTCTTCCACCTACCTGCGCCAGCTAGCCCGATGCACGTCGTGGCTCACCTCGGCATCCTGAAGCTACTGCTGAAGGTCGGAGACCTTCTTCGACCACTTCTGGTCACCGTCGACCCGGGCCAAGAGTCGGGACGAATTTCCTTCCAGCTGGCCGATCTTCCCCTTCGCAGCTGACAGTTCCACCTGGAGGGCGCTGATCCTGGCGGCCTGGGCCCAAATTCGATCACTGGCGCTCTTCTTGCATTCCTCGAGTTTCTTCGTGAAGTCCACCTTCCTACGGCTATACTCCATGATCCCCTTCACGTGGAGATTCCGAAAGTGGGTGGCCTCAGCGGTGGCTTCAGAATGACCTTCTCTCAATCGACGGAGCTCGCCTTCCATCTTTTTTAACTTCTTCATCAGGTGAAGGACTTCCTTCTTCAGCTGCTGGATCGTCGATTTCAGCGGGACCCCCAGGGGCAGGGGGAGTGCTTCTGCAGGATACTGCCATCGGAAAGCAAAAGCGTCAAAACATGACTCATTACAGGGAAGAGAACAGAGAGAAGTAGGGGGGGGAGGAGAAGCCGTCCGCAACAAGAAATTCAACTTTATTGATTGGATAATTT
Source organism: Elaeis guineensis (assembly GCF_000442705.2). Taxonomy (NCBI): domain Eukaryota; kingdom Viridiplantae; phylum Streptophyta; class Magnoliopsida; order Arecales; family Arecaceae; genus Elaeis; species Elaeis guineensis. The sequence continues at coordinate 27,883,574 of NC_026006.2, read as the reverse complement.
TTGAAGACAAACAGAAAAGAAAAATTATGATGAAATAAAGGTACAAGATCAGAGGTCTCAGACCTCGGGGGCGGGGGTTGGAGAATTCGGCGTTCCCGATAAGGGGGCTGCGACGGCAGTGGCGGCTGGCGAAGGATCGGTCTCGTCTTCAGACTCCTCGCCTAGGAAGCTGAGGTCAAGCTCTGGAAATTTTCTGGCCACCTTCTCTTGGTAGAGCTCGAACGCCTTTATGAACGCTTCCTGGCCGAATTGGACCTTCAGATCCCTCATCTCTGCGGAGGCCTTGAATTCCTCTATCGCAAGGGCTCTGGCCTCCGAGACCAGGGCCGAAGTTTGCTCAACCAAGTTGGCGACCTCGGCCTCCGCCTTCCTCGCCAATTCCTCCAAGATCTGCCTCACCTCCTCCCGGGCTCGCTTCTCTCTTTTTGGGGCCTCCTGGAGGGCGGCTACTTCAGCCGTCTTTGCTTGGAGGCGAGCGACCTCGGCCTGACAGCGTTCCTCCACCTGGAGGATGTCCCTCCTCGTGCGGCTCATCGCCTCGATATAGGCGAGGAGCTGGTGCCCAATCTGCAAAGACGGCTAGGGAATTAGAACAAAGGCTGAATAGCCGTGTAAATGAAGATCCGCTTACCTCAAGGAAGGACCCCAAAGAGTCCCAGGCCCGCTGCTCAGGATCGGCACGGTCGATCCTCTCAATGACATCAGGCAGAATGCAGCCGTCGATCAGCCGCCTGATCAAGTCTCTATCGTTGAAGGGATTCTCCGACCCCTCTTCGGAGCAGAGGGACTCGTCTGCAGTAGTTCGACGGCTACTCGCCCTCCGAGCCACCGATTTCCTTCTTCGCTCCGCGGTGGGCGCCTCCGTGGAGCGGACCCCTGAAATGGGGGCCCCAATCGGCGGACTCCTCGAGGAGGCCTGGGGAGCCGTTGGCTCGACATTCGAGGGAATATCGATGGCCGGGGCCATCTGGACGGGTGTAGCTAAGCTCGACTCCTCTGCCCTGGCCCTCTTCGCCGATCCGGAGGTCGCAGCACCCTTTCTCTATGGATCCGAAGGCCCCTGGCTAGCATCCGCGCTGCTTCGGCGTCCATTCTTAAAAAATAAATAAAAAAAGAAAAGAGAAAAAAAAAAAAGAGGAAGGAAGAAAAAGAAGTAAACCAATCAGTCAAAAAAAAAAAAAAAAGGAGGAAAGAGAGAGAGAGAAGGAGGAAGAAAGAAAAAGAAGAAAGGCGTGAAAAGAGAAGATAAGGTAAAAGATGAATACTCGCTGGATCTTGGGGACTCAAGCCGATGTTGAAAAGAAATTGCTCCCTCAGAAGATTGGGAAGGGAAGGAGCGGAGTAAGCTAGAAGCTTCCGGGCAGCCTGGAGGTCATCCTCCCCCAGGCTATGGGCCCGGCGGACAGAATCTCTTAGAGAGCCCCAAGGGGGCAGGCCCAATCTCAGGGTCGAGCAGTGGACGAAGAGGTATTTCCCCTTCCAATTGTGGATCGAAGAAGGGGCACCTTTCAGCAACTCCTTCTTGCCGAACTGGAGGGAGAAGTACCACCAGTCCTTCACCGAAGGATGGCGCTTGAAGGTATAGAAGTGCCTAAACAAGGAGAAGGACGGTTGGACCTCGACTACGTGGTAGAGGGAGAGAAATCCTATCAAGAACCTAAAAGAATTCGGGGCCACGGAAGCCAAGGAGATGTCTAAGAAGCGGAAGAGGGCAACAACAAAGGAAGGAAGCGGAAGCCGGAGTCCGGCACGGAACGCTTCCTGGTACAGACAAAAATAACCGGAAGGGGGAGTGCTGGCCCGGTCAGAAGGGCCAGGCAGCTCCAGGTCGTACTCTGGAGGAACTCCATACTGAACCCTTATCAGAAGGAGTTCCTCCGAGGTCAGGGAACATGGAATGGCGCCCGGCACGAAAATCGGGCAGAGCCCATTCCCAGACACAGGTTCGTCTACAGAGCCGGAGACCTGGGGGTTTGAGGTGGAAGAGCTCCTGAAACTACAGGGAGCAGAAGAGCCAGAAGACATTTCGAGTAGTTTCGAAGGGGGGCTCTAAAGGTCCCTAAGAAGACGGACAGAAGGGGGGACGAGAGGCCACAGGAAACTAACTCGGAGGGATGCAAGAAAATAATGACAGAGAAGAAGTCCCTAGGCGGTGGAAAGAAGGTTGAAGGTGCTGGAACTAACCTATATCGCTCTGAGGGACCAGAGGGACGAAGACAGAGACGATTTGGAAGACACCTACGGCTCGAGAAGATGCCCACTGAAACAGGGCTCTCGAAGAGAAGGCAGACACTGGTAGAAACTCTGGAATGGAATAGGGTGCCTAAAGGTGGAAGGACGGATTTAAATAGACCCTGGGATCCGATGCCATAATGATCACGAATCCCCCCAAGCCAGTCCACACCCGGCACGTGTCCCACTCCCTCCTAGCAGGCGGCTAAAAGCGGCTGATGAATCAGCAGGGCCATTATGGCACCGTACCTGGGCCAGTGTACCGACGAGAATTTCGAAGGGTCGCTTCGTATCGCCCCGATCCGAAAAGACTCCAGCACGCGCACATTTAATGCCAAAATATCTGGGGGCGGCAGTGCGCAGGATTCGAAGGGACGGCTTTGGCTGTGCCCATCTCTCTCAGTACTTCCTTCGTTCGAAATTCAAACTCGGAAGTAGGGGGACTAGTGTTGGGTATAAAATACCCACAGCCGAAGTCCTCAGCAGAATCGGCTCCAGGAGGTCCGCCCGGACTCCTACGGGAGCCGAGCTTCGTCGCCAACGTCAACCGCCGGTAAGGTTCGTCCAGACTCCTACGGGAGCCGGACTCCGCCAACAATTTCAACCGCAAGTAGACTCCGCCTGGACTCCTACAGGAGTCGGGCTCCGTCCTCAACATCAGCTGCCGGTAAGCCTTGTCCGGTCTCCTACGGGAGCCGGACTTCGCCTTAAGCTTTAATTGCAGGAAGACTCCGCCCGGACTCCTACGGGAGCCGGGCTTCGTCCTCGGCTCCAACGGCTGCAGACAGACTTCATCCGGACTCCTACGGGAGCCGGACTCCGCCAACAATTTCAACCGCAAGTAGACTCCGCCCGGACTCCTAGAGGAGCCGGGCTCCATCCTCAACATCAGCTGCCGGTAAGCCTTGTCCGGTCTCCTACGGGAGTCGGACTTCGCCTTTAACTTCTGTTGCAGGAAGACTCCGCCCGGACTCCTACGGGAGCCGGGCTTCATCCTCGACTCCAACGGTTGCAGACAGACTTCGTCCGGACTCCTACGGAAGTCGGACTCCGCCAACAACTTCAACCGCAAGGAGACTCCGCCCGGACTCCTACAGGAGCCGGGCTCTGTCCCCAACATCAGCTGCCGGTAAGCCTTGTCCGGTCTCCTACGGGAGCCGGACTTCGCCTTAAGCTTTAATTGCAGGAAGACTCCGCCCGGACTCCTACGGGAGCCGGGCTTCATCCTCGACTCCAACGGCTGCAGACAGACTTCGTCCGGACTCCTACGGGAGCCGGACTCCGCCAACAACTCCAACCGCAAGCAGACTCCGCCCGGACTCCTATAGGAGCCAGGCTCCGTCCGCTGCCGAACTTCGGCCGACGGATCTGCACTCCCTAGCAGGCCACAATAACGGCCATGATCCTGCTCCACTTCCTGCGGTGGATTCCGCGCAGCTCCATCACTCCCCGACAGGCCACAATAACGGCCACGATCCTGCTCCACTTCCTGCGGCGGATTTCACGTAGCTCCATCACTCCCCGACAGGCCGCAGCAACGGCTGCAGCTCTGCTCCACTCCCTACGACGGACTCCGTGCAGTTTCACTACTCCCTGGCAGGCCACAATAACGGCCACGATCCTGCTCCACTTCCTGCGGTGGATTCCGCGCGATTCTCCCATCCGCTGGCAAGTCGCGGCAACAGACGCCGCTCCACTCCCCGTGACAGACTCCACGTGGCACTCCCCGGTGATAGCCACGGGTCCACCCCACTACTCTTCACAGCAAACTCCACCTGACCCTGGGTAGCCCACTGCCAGACGGTTACAGATGTCGCTATCAGGTTACCGTCCCCTCCGCCTATAAAAGGGGGCTCCAGATACGTTATTCTATGAGCTCTCATCTTTTTATCTAAAAACTCTGCTAAATTCTCCGTTCGAGCACTCCATTCTTGTTGAGGCAGAGAACTGACTTGAGCATCGGAGGGTCTTACCGGAACAACTCCACCTCCGGTTTAGACTTCCTTTGCAGGTCCCGACGGCGACTGCGACTTCCTCGACTCCAGCTTCTCCGGTGCAAGCGGATTTTTGCACCAACAGTTATTATGGGGCGCCATCTTGATTTGATCAAGTTGGGTGTGTCCCATGATTAGAGGGCATGTAGACCTATGTTGGGGCATCTCTTGGGTGCAAAAGAGAGTGTGTTTAATTGGGTGCAAGGGCTCCAAGAGTTGGCGCCTAATAAGATTCTTAATGTAAGTTGAATAACTTAAGTTATTAGAAAATCTAATACAAGTAGGACTTGTATTATGAGATTAAATAGGATTCAATCCTCATGCGTATTTAAAGGGATCTTGTTAGGAATTGTGTCCTAAAATCAATTATGTGATGATTGAGTTTATCTTTGTATATGAATTATTAATTATTGAATAAAAATTATTCTGACATTTTTCATCACAAAGTAACATTTTTCTTGAACTCTTGTGCTATGATGAAGTCCTTAGAACTATGCTGTGTACAATAAAGAGAAGATTTATTGTACAGTTCTTAAACATGTTCACGATCAAATGATATGTCATTATAAGATGATGATGTTTATCGAGTGGAGATCATTGTGTGCCATATGGGTTAGTTATCCTCTTAACTAAGGAGTGTGGTGACACTGGTATGGCATACAGGTGAGATATAAGAGTACATCATCATGGAATAGGTGACTCACTTGCTGAGCATTCTGCTGTCAAGAGCTACTCGTGAAATACATGAAGATAAGTATCCTTCAGATTTAAGATCACCATAATGATTTACAAGCAACTCACTGTGCTTTGATGCCGGACTATCTGGATTTCTAATGCAGTAACAGAAGGCTACTGGGTATAATCAAGTACTTGCGAAGTCTATGTGTGGATCAAGATGGGATTGACCCCTCCGGATTATCAGAGTTGATATATTGCTGTATTTTAATTGAGCAAAGTCTTGGTCAGGGTAATCCATGAGATGGATTTGAAAGGTTGAAATACAATGCAGATGAAGCAATCTTGGTTGATAGTTAACCTGAGACCATCCTAGAGCATCTAGGGTCAAAAGGATGAATTATGCAGTAACCATGTGTATGGATTTTAAAATATCTTTTTATGATAATTCGATTTATCTGAACATCAGAAACCATTGCTAGATAGTATTTCGATTAGTGCAGGAGTTGGCTCCTGTGCTACCGGCTTAGTGTTTGAACCTATGGAATCATGCACACAAGTCAGACAAAGTAGGAAGAAATTGGCCTATGTTTATATATCCAATTTGAAAGTACTTGACTTGATTGAATATATAAGCTAACTTAATTGAGAATCAAGTTATGGGTCAAATGGGATTGAAGAGTTGACTCTATCTAGCTAGCACTACAATTCAGGTTCGATCTCGGAGATGAACAGTTTCTGATCTATGATCCATGGAGCATATAAAAAATTGAATTTAAGTGCTAATTAATTTTAGATTAGATCTGAATTAATTAGACTTAATTGGATCTAAAATCTAAGTTAGATATGGTACAAAAGTCTTAAAGAGTTTGGGATTGACAGTCTTTCGAAATTATTTCAAACCAGCTTCGAATTAGATTCGAATCAGACCCGTTTAGATGAGATATGAGAATTGCTACTTGTACTAGGATTCTTCTCCCATGTGGGCCGACCAACATCTAGAATGGTGCTAGTTTAGGGCATTCCATGTAGGTGAGGGAGTGGGTGCAAATTGGTTGTCATATGTGATGGTAATTCTATCTCATGTAAAAAATTTTCTTTCATGAGTATTGGACTGATTCAAATTAGATTTGAGTTAGGACTCCTATATTTATTGTGTCATAAAAATTATCTATAAATAAAAAGAGTCTCTACCTATAGATGCATAGCAAACAAATTAGATTGAGAGAAGAGAGAAAGAGAGAGAGAGGCATGAAAAGAGAGAGAGGTCCCTTCTTCTCCTTGACCCTCTCCTCTTATGGCTGCCCCTCTTTCCTTGGGCATGGATCCATCTTAGGCATCCCACCTACTGGTGTGAGGTGTCACACTAGTACATCTCCTTCCTCATTTGATTGGATTGCGAAGATAATTGGATTGGAGTTCATCCTGCTTTCCTGTGGCATCTGATGTGCATGTGAAGTAGAGGGTCTGCACATCCAGGCCTCCGTGAAGGTTTATATCTGATTATTTGAGATTTGATCTCTAGTTTTATTGCTAATCAGGTAAGAATTTGATCCTTAATCATATAGATAAATAAAAAAATTTTAGATGCAACCTGGGCCTTTGGAAGAGAAACAATTTTCCTTCCCTTCAATTGGTATCAGAGCAGGCCTGAAATACATGTATACATAACTAAATTTTTTAGAATTAATTACATATGATATAATTGATATTTTTTGTGAAACATTAAATATAATTTAAATTTATTTATATAAAATTTTTGATCTAATTTTGATTGGATTAGAGGTATCTAATTAATGATTGATTGAGGTTGTTATAAGTTTGTTATAACAGAATTCTACTATTACTGAATTTTTTATGGAATAACAATATGAATTAAAATCTATTTTAAATTTATTTTAATAAAATTTTAATATTATTTTTTTTATAAAGTGAAGTTTATTTTAGATCTAAATTAGATCTATTTTGATGGATATTTAGATCTGAATCTTATCAAAATTCAGCACTACGTGAAAATAAATTTTATCAAAAATTTATTTCTTAAACATTCATGTTTGTATCTAATTAATTTTTTATATGATATCAAATCTAAAATTAATATTTTATAATTAGTATAAGATATGTTTCGGATCTGATATGATGTATATGATACATCAAATCTAATTAAATTTGATGAAGAATATAATTGATAAGATCAACGATATGTTCATGACATAAAATTATTTTATCAATAATTACATGTTGATGTAATTATATATGAAATTAGATTTCAGATCTTAATAGCCTAGTACTCAAATTGATGAGATCATCAGACCATCCAATCATAGGAGATTGAAGAGATTAATCTCTTTTTTACTTATTCGATGGGTGCTCTTATGACATATAGGGGTATCATTATGATATGATTTCATAAAGAAGAAAAATGAATAGATTTTTATATATTATTTTGATCATAAATATATTTAGATTAGATCCAAAGTAATTTATAATTCATTACAATAGGATAAAATTCAGATATAAAATTATTTTAGATCTGAATTGCATGTTACATAAGATGTAAATAGTATAGATCTAAAAGTTGTCATGATGCATAAGATGTATGTATGAAGTTTAGATCATACCTACGTATGTTTAATTATTAAAAATATTATAAAAATTTATTTTCATGTATTGAAACATATAGTATGCTTCACCTAAAATCTTTATAGAATAGTTCTATAGACTGAAACATATGTTTCACATACTTAATTATAAATTAAGTTTTGAATGATCTAGATTTGAGAATTGAAGATCATTAAGACACCATATAAAATGATGGACAAAGGGTTAGCATGAATTAGGCCCTTCTAATGGGTTAGACCTAGGGTTAGAAATACATATGGACCAAATAGAGAAATTGATTAAATCTAATCAAGTGTTGAATTAGACTAGGTCAGTATTTCTCTAAGTTAATCTCAATAGTTGAAGTTTGATCTAGTCCATATATTTGATCCTAAAAATGGACCATGATCATAGGTCCGTGGTTGAGCCCGAATCTTCTGGTAGATCAAATCGAAACTAATTAACCAATTGGTATCTAAGATAAGTTTGACAGATTCGATCAAGTGATTTTTAATTGGAAGCTATTCACCTAGATGCATCTACGGTGAGTTAAGGGCATATCCCTCCCACTGATCTCACTTACCTGGCCAACATAGTAGATTATGTTTTGATTAGATCACTAGTCGATCGCCATTAAGGTGAATCAGTGTGGCTGATTTAGGTGTCTTTAGACCAGCTTGTGTCTAATCTTTTACATGACTTGGTGAAGTCAGTGGGAGGATTTATAGCTTGCAGATCAACTTCTTCAACTATTTTCAGATCAATGAAATCAAATTTTCTAAATTATTATGTCCATAAAGTGATAAAGTTATGAGATAACTTGATCATTGCCTCTCATTAAGGTGCGTGATAATGAGTCCAATATTCCAAATAGGCATTGGAGGTGCCACATGCTTGGTGTCTATTACGTATTAGAATTGTCATTCATCATATGACCATCATGATGTATCTTTAGATCAATGCTCAGGTTGGTCGAGCCACACTCAGGCCTAAACATCCGTTTGTTGGATGCACTTGATGTGTCATGTTAATGGTTGGACCTAATCGAGATTTTTAGTAGAGGCACCACTGCCTGCTGAAGGGATGCCTGGGGCAAAACTTATTGCTAGAAGTTGTTTGAAGAAATAATTGATTATGAACCTATCCATGGATGCACTAGGGTTGGTCGAGCCACACTCGAGCCTTAATGCAGTCTGTGTGGATTCTAGTATCTGCTAAAGAATTAGTGTAATTTTTTGAGTTGGAGATAGAGGCTACCAATTCATAAAAATAGTGAGAGGACCTTTAGACTAAAGTTCATATCTTCAGGATTAAAAATAATTCATATACTAATAGGCTAATATTTTTTCTTTCAGTTATGGCCAATACACTATCCCTCCGTAAACTGTTGGACAGCGACAAGCTCACTAGACCCAACTTCGATAGCTGATATCAAAAGTTAAAGATCGTCTTGGAGCACAAGAGAATTTTATATATCCTTACAGATGAGGCACCTGAAGAACCTGCAGCCAATGCTCCTCATACCGTGAGAGATACTTACATGAAGTGGCTCAATGACCGCACGACTGTGTGTTGCGTGATGAGGAAAGCTATGAATGATGAACTTAGTCATATGTTTGAGGATGCGCAGTCAGAGGAGGTCACTCAAATGTTGAATGAGTCCTTCGGCATCTTTGAGGATGCAGAGAGACATAAAATCTCTTGCGCAGTGTTCAATGCCCATACATGAGAGGGAGCTTCAGTCATCGATCATGTATTATATATGATCGAGCAGATTGAATGCCTTAGAAACTTGACTTTCTGTTGCATGAACAGTTAGGCAAGGATGCTATCCTCAATTTGCTACCAAAATCCTACCTAACCTTTTTCAATCATTATAGAATGATGAAGCCTGCGGGGAACTACCATGGTTTCTAGGGTTACTGCAGACTTTTGAGAAAGATCACCAGCTCCAGAAGGAGCCAGTGAATTTAGTGAGAGGTTCATCTACAGGGCATCGATCTTTTAGGAGAGGAAAGAAGAAAAAGATGCATAAATTCCATGCTGCTGATCCCAAGCAGAGCTAACCATCAAAAGTTGACAAGAGTCAGGTAGAGTGCTTCTTCTACAAGAAGCTGGATCATTGAAAAAAGAATTATCTTGCTGACATAGTTATCTTTCACCCAAACAGGCCTAAGAACAAGAAAAAAAAGCAAGCGGTTGCTTCACAAGGTTCTTATATGATAGCACCTTATAATTTTTTTATTTTTGATACTATTATCTGGGTATTGGATATCGAAAATCTTATTAATATATGTAATTCATTGCAGAGACTGCAGGTAAGTAGGAAGTTTCTAGAGGGTGAGTGGTTCCCTAACGTTGGAGATGGAAGTGTTGTTTTAGTTTTGGCCTTGAAAACTTTGCAGTTTGTCTTCAAGTCAAGTAGTGTTATGTTAGATGATTAATAAGTGATATATTTATATATTTATTGAAGGTATTTTTGATAATTTATGATGCTAACATCTTTTTAAAAACCTAATTTCATGAATAAATTGGATTGTCTTGCAAAAATAAATAATTTTAGAAAAATATAAAATTAGAGCATATTTATAAAAAATAGATGTTTATTTAATTGAGAATCTAAGTACCAAAATATTAAAAAATTAATAAAAAATTTAATGCATATTTTTTTTTTCAATTTTTGAGACAAAAATCGGAGCAAAAATCGAGCCAAAATATCCTAAAAAAATAAAAAAAATTATCTTCGATTCATGGTGGATTGATCGCTCGATCCATAGAGTCGATGGTGCAGTCCACAGGTATGACTCATGGCAGGCGGAAGTCTCTTCGCATGATCCAACGGCCCACGTTCATCCCGACCCAGATCCGATGGTTTACATTTGTTGTCGGTTGAAAGGACTCCTAGGTGCAATCTGATGGTCAAAACTCAATCCATTACATGATCGGACAGCCAGCATCATTCTCAAGTTTAAATAGGAAATCAAGGTGCTGATCGATGGCCCAGATGCGATCCATCATGAGATCCGACAGCTGAGGATGTTCCCGATCGAGAATAAGAGAGAAATTATGTGATCCAATGGCCAGAAACCAATCAGAGGCATGATCAGATGGCTGTGGTTGAATCTAACTTTGATAAAGATTAAAACAGTGATTTTTGATCAGATCTGAGCGATCCGAAGCTGATCCGACGGTCAGAAATAATTGCACAGAGTATAATACGATTTCTAGGAGTTTCGGACTCTTTTTGTGACCAAAAAAATATGAAAATTTATCTATAAATAAGGAACTCGAGAGTAAGTGTAGAGAGGAGAAAAAATTAGAGAAAAATCAAGAAAAAAATAGAGAAAAAAATCAAAGAGCTTTAGGGATCAAATATTGGGAGATTATGGAGCTAGAGATCTTGATGCGTGGCTAAATCTCTTCAATCCAAGAATATGATGAAGCCTGTAAATAGATTTTTATATTTTTTTATATTTAATTTTTATGTAATAAAATTATATTTTTATTTTATATTTTTTTATTTTTTTGAGGTATTGATCCAGCCTACACGATCTATACCCTCTATTGATGTGCCGTGATCCCTGGATATGGTATGTGCTTTGGAGAGATAGATCGTGGTATATTAGATTAAATCTTATATCTTATAATTGAATTTAGATAGTTTATACTCTGATAGGATAAGCTATAATTTACTGATATAGTCCGTATCCCTTAGAGATACGCTATGCTAATATCTTAATTATAAGAATTAATATTGCAATATAAGAAAAAAAAGTAAATCTAATTTGCATGGTGGATTCATAATTCCTGAGTTATTTGTCTGATTTATTTTCTTTCACAAATTAATTTACATTTGCAATTGAATTCTTGTTATTTTATTTCTATTTAATCCTTCTACAAATAATTTTTTTTTATTTTTTTTTAAAAAAAAGATAATCATCCTATATCTTCATGGAAACGATCCCTACTCACTCTATCTATATAGTTTAAGTTAGTTTTTATTCTTGATCGCCTACGACAGTGATCAAATTTTGGCATCGTTGCTAGAAATCTAGGTATGATTATTTTTTTTTAAAAAAAATTTTTTTAGTCTTATTCTTAGTTTTTTTTTTATTTTCTTTCTAATTTGCTTAGTTCTTTAGTCAGACTTATTTTTTTTTTTTTAAAAAATCTCTACATTGACACCTCATAATCTACTTAAGAAATTAGATACTTAATCACAAAATCTAAAAAGTGAAACAAATCAATTTACTCTTGACTAACTACCAAATCTGGCCATCTTTTCTTCTTGTATTACATAAGTTCATATAACATCTTAAGGACACAAACCCTAAACAAGATAAGGTGGAGATTTCATCACCCTTCCTTGGCCCACAAACCACCATCTTGCATATTGTATTGACCTAAACTTTAACTTAAAATCAATTAGATATTGACCCCTAAGGACTCTCGAGCTCAATAGGATAAGGGATCCAAAGAGTTGGATCGGATTAGGATTAGTCAGTTTGACTGGTATCTAGAAAAGTGGTTCAAGGACTACGTCCTGAAGAAAGGTGGTTATTTAATTGATTCCGTTCGCTTACCTGGCCAACTCAGTTGGTGTCTAAGAAAAGTAACGGGAGGACCCCCACCAATCTTACACTTATCTGGCCAGTTGAGTGGCTAGTCTTTTACCTAGAGTGCTCAAAGGCAACCTTGGCAGTTAGGAACTGTCTAGATCTAGGGTTACCCTTAGCTAAGATTGATTGCATATAACCTGCTTGTTAACTAAATTTAAACTTACTCTTCTCTATTATCTCTAGATTTAGGACCCTTTAGGACTCATCTTTAGAACTCTCTTTTCATCTATCTCTCCTTTCTCTTCTCTTTTCTAATAAAAAAAAATCATTAAAAATCTCACAAAATTGCAACTTGAAAAAGGAAATCTGATCGTTTAGTGAGAATTGATTCAAACTCTATCCTAATCCAAGAAAATTTTGAGTCCATAATGAGTGAAGTCAATCAACCTCAGGTCCTAAAAGATCTTTGCTATCCTGTTGGGTCAGCCCAACCATCTTGTATCAGACTTCTCCAAATCAATGCAACAACTTTTGAAATTAAACCTCAAATCATTAACATACTCCCTAAATTCACTGGTAATGAAGATGCATATATTTTTATTAGAGAATTTGAGGAAGTATGTGACACCATGAGAATACACCAAATGTCAGATGATGCTATTAAACTTAGGCTGATTAATTTTGCTCTCAATGATAGTGCTAAGAAATGGTTATATAATTTGTCCAACCACTCGATCATAACTTGGGATGGATTTGTAAAAACTTTCTTGAGAAAATTTTTTCCACATCATAAAACAGCTAAGTTAAGAAATGAAATTAACCAATTTTATCAATTTGGGGGTGAGTCTTTCTGGAAGTGTTTTGATCATTTCAAGAACCTTTTAACCCAATGCCCACACCATGGAATTGAGACATGGAGACTATGCCAAACCTTTTATAAGGACTAGACCCAAACTCTAGAACCATGCTAGAGTCAATGTGTCAGGGCTAGTTTATGCATAAGGAAGCCAATGAAGCCTGGCAATTCTTAGAGGACCTAGTAGAAAAGAGCCTGCAGCGGGAAGCAACTAGGGAACCTACAAAAGGTGCTATGCACCAAGTATCCACATTCCTAGCTATAGAGGCCAAAATAGATACTTCGTAGGTTAGAGGCCTTAGAACTCAAGGGACACACCTAAGTGAACCAAGTTTCAATATCAAATTGCAATGGATGTAATGCCATAGGCCACATCATGAAAGAATGTCCCTTTTTAATGAACCCAACTGAGAATGAAGTAGCACAGGTTAATGCTGCCTACTACAAACCTACAATGACCCTTATGCACCAACGTATAACCCAGGATGGAGAAATCACCCTGACTTTTCTTGGTCACAAGGGTCAAATCCCAGTAGACCTATCCTTAATCAATCCAATCAAAGGCCCACTCAACCATCAAATTATTCACAAGGCTTCAACAATGATCAATAGCTTAATGCACTAAAAAAAAGATTAGAGTTTTAATAAAAACTACTTCTGATAGTATACAATTTAATGACCAAAAGCATAATTCACTAAAGAAAAACCTTGAAGCCTTGACAAAAAATACAAACAATTTCATGCAAACCATGGGCCAACTTGTAAATTCAAACACCCAAGCCATTGCCCGTCTAGAAATGCAATTAAGTCAGTTGGCTACCACCATCAATGAAAGAGAAAAAGAAAAATGGCCAAGCCAACCTGAACCTAACCCAAGAGCCCAAATTGGTCAACAATCTCAACCGAAAGGTCGATTCAACTATGTAAATACAATTCACACCTTAAGGTCTGGGAGATAAGTAGACAATCAGGTAGGTATAACTGAGAACCAAGAAGACCAACCGACTGAACCACAGACTGATCAGACCAAGTCTGACAAGCCTGAATCAACAGAGGTTGATGAGTCATCCAAGCCAATTGCAGAACCCATCACTAGGTTCAAGCAAGTTGAGACATCAACCACCAATCCTATAGCTCCTTTTCTAAATAAACTTAGGTCCAACAGACACTCAACCCACATGGATCAAATCTTAGAGATATTCAAACAACTAAAAGTAAATATTTTTATGCTAGATATGATTCAACAAGTTTTCACTTACGCTAAATTCCTCAAAGACCTATGCACAAAGAAGAAGACCACTAATGTTCCTAAGAAAGCCTTCTTGGTAGCTAGTGTGAGCTCATATCTTTCAAGCCACATGCTAGTCAAGTACAAAGATCTAGGGTCTCCTATAATCCCATGTGTCATTGGGGAAACCATCATTGATAGGGTCTTGTTAGACCTAGGGGCTAGTGTGAATATCTTACTTTATTCGATCTATGAGAAATTGGGAATAGGAGAATTAAAGCCTATAGAAATTACATTGCAATTGGCAGACTGATCAATAAGAATCCCCAAGGGAGTTGCGGAGGAAGTGCTAATCAAGGTTAGTGATTTTAGTTACTCTATGGATTTTGTGATCCTAGAAACTGACCCAATGTCAAACCCAAAAGGCCACATCCCAATTATCTTAGGTAGACCATTTTTAGCAACTGTTGCTCCTTGGATTGATTTTGATGATTACAAAGCATTTGAAGGGGTACTAATGATTTTTGCTTAAAAAAGACTTATTGCTTTTCAGGGGCAAAATCATAATTTTACCAAACCCTGATTTGAAAGCATCAAGTAATAGAACAAAAGATTTGTGATCCATTGGTCAAAATTTTATTATTTTTAGACTTGTATTTTGAAAGATATTCATGTTTGAAAAATATGAGTCGACCCATGAGTCGACTCATGGCACAATGAGCTAGTTGGCACGCGATTTTTTGGCTAGCACAGACTTGGCACACCCTATGAGTCGACCCATGAGTCGATCCTCAAGGCATGAGTTGACCCATGAGTCGACCTCTGCTATTTTTAGGTCAAAAATTACAGAACCTTGTCTTCTGGTTGTTTTCTATTATTTTTCCATAGAGGTCGACCCATGAGTCGACCCATGAGCATGAGTCGACCCATGAGTCGACCCCTGTGATGGGAATATTCCACAACGGCTAGTTTTTAACCCATTTTAAGTACTTTTAATGCTCATTTAATGTGGTCTAACGGCTCTATTTCAGCCCAGATTGTTCTCCACCATTTCTTAAAGCTATAAAAGGGACAAAAAGATGGGAATCATAAAGTAGAATAAAGAAGAGAGATTTTTGAAAAGAGGATTTCAAGCATATTTTTCAGTCCTAAGCAAGAGCTCACTCAAAGCATTCAAGAAGCCTTTAATTCAAGCTCACCAACTCCTCAAGTGCATATTCAAGTCTCCAACCACCTTGAGGAAATCGAAAAGAGTCTTCTTCTCTTTAAGTAAAGTGTATTTAAAGCCTCATTCGCTCATTAAAGGAGCTTCTTTTGTATTTACTATGCTATTGATTGTAATACTCTATTTGAGTTATTGTTTTTATTTTGGAAGAGTTCCAAAATAAGGGAAGGTTGATCCGAACCTTGAATCGGAGTGTATTGGGTTGGTTTGTACCCAAAAAATAAGTGGACTAGCTTGGGATAGCTAGAGTCAGAGTTTTCGACGAGTGTATTCAGGTTGAATACAAGTTAGTGGATTGGAATTTCCAAGTAAGAGCTTGGGGAGTGGATGTAGGTGCAAGGTTGGCACCGAACCACTATAAATCCTTTTGTTTGTGTTGTGCCTAATTGCTCTTCTTTAGAACTTCTTTATTCTCTTGCATTCTTGCTTTTAATCATTAGCCTTGAATCAACTATACTCTCCCTATTTATTTAGTAATTATTAAATATTTTTCATAAGACATAAGTTAAGTTTAAAATTTTTTAGAAATCCAATTCACCTCTCCTCTTGGGTTGCATAGCTGGGCAACAAGTGGTATTAGAGCCCGGTGCTCTAGCCCTACTTTGATCTAACCAATCAAGAGCCAAAGATCTATGGCAACTCAAGTCGGCACTTCTCTAGTCGAGGGGTAGTCCACTAACCGACCTCCACTTTTCAATGGGTCCAATTACACCTATTGAAAAGCTCAGATGAAAATCTTCATTCAAGCACTCGACTATGATATGTGGAGTATCATAGTGAACAGCCCTCACACACCCACTAAAATTATTGATGGTGTGGAATCAGTCAAACCCGAAAAAGAGTGGGATGAGGTTGATAGGAAAATGACCCAATTAAATGCTAAAGCTATGAATGTTTTATATTGTGCTCTTGATGCTAACGAATTTAATCGCATTTCAACTTGCTTGTCTGCTAAAGAAATATGGGATAGGTTAGAAGTAACCCATGAAGGAACCAATCAAGTAAAGGAGTCCAAAATCAACATGCTCGTGCATAAATATGAATTGTTTAAAATAGAGCATGATGAGTCTATAACTAAAATGTTTACTCGCTTTACTGATATTATAAATGGTTTAAAGAGTCTTGGTAAGTTCTATTCTAACAGTGAGCTTGTAAGAAAGATTCTCAGGTCCTTACCAAGAACTTGGGAAGCCAAAGTGACCGCCATCCAAGAAGCCAAGGATTTGAACATTCTACCCTTGGAAGAGCTTCTTGGATCATTAATGACACATGAGCTGAGCATGAAACCACACCAAGAGGAAGAAGTCAAAAAGAAAAGAATAATCACCCTTAAATCCACAGCTCCACCAGATGAAGAAACTGATGACACCGAAAATGAAGAGCAGGATGAAGAGATGGCACTCATTACCCGAAGGTTCAAGAAGTTTTTGAGAAAAAAGAAACAAGGAATGAGGAAGAGGCCATTCACAAAAGGGGAACTGAGCAAAGAAAAGGATAAAGACCAACCCCTTATCTGCTATGAATGCAAGAAATCGAGACACTTCAAGTCCGAATGCCCACAACTGAAGAAGGGTCCCAAGAAGTACAAGAAGAAGGCCATGATGGCCACTTGAAGTGGGAGTGATGACTCAAGCTCCGAAGAGGAAGACTCAATTGAACAAGCCAACTTGTGCCTTATGGCACATGAAAATGAGGTAAACTCCGAAACTCCTAATGACTTTATATTTGAAGAACTTCATGAAGCTTTTTATGATTTAATTGATAAACTAAAGAAATTAGGGATAAAGAACAAAGATCTAAAATCAAAAACTCAATCTTTACTAAAACAAAATGAAAGCATTTCAATTGAAAAATCCATCCTGCTTCAAGAAAATCAAAATTTAAAGAATGAAATTGCCAAGCTAAAATCAATAGTTGAAAAATTCACTTTGAGTTCTAATAAACTTAATATGAATCTTGAAAATCAAAAGGCCATGTATGATAAGGCTGGACTTGGCTATAACCTCTTGAAGAAATAAAAGTATCTAAAAAATATCTATGTAAACTCTTCAAGTAACAAGTTTTCTAATATTACTTGCTTCAAATGTGGTAGAGTAGGACACAAGTCATACACTTGCTTCTCTAACAAATCTGTAAACTCAAATGTAAAGAAAATATGGGTTCCAAAAGGAACCATTATGACTAACCAAAAAGGACCCAAGAAAGCTTGGGTACCTAAAACAAAAACTTGATTTTTGCCTGCAGGTGTGTCTAGCATCCCAAGGAGGAAACAGGAAATGGTATCTTGATAGCGGATGCTTGAGACACATGACTGGTGATGATCTCAATTCATCACACTTGATGCTAAGAATGGAGGGATGGTCACCTTTAGAGACAATGGTAAAGGAAAGATCATCGGTATAGGTAACATTGATATCACTCCCTCCAAATACATTGAAAATATTTTGTTAGTAGAAGGTTTTAAGCATAATTTACTAAGCATTAGTCAATTTTGTGATAAATGATATAAAGTTATTTTTGAATCTTCTGTTTGCATTGTAACTAGTCCTATTAATGATGGCATTAAATTTGTTGGACATAGACATGGTAATGTTTATATGGTAGATTTGAATGATCTATCCAAGATAAACATGCAATGCCTAGTATCTTTGAATGCCAAGATTAATGAGACTAGTTGGCTTTGGCATCGTAGGCTTGCACATATTAGTATGCATTCACTTTCAAAACTAATTAAGAAGGAATTGGTTCTTGACTTGCCAAAATTGATTTTTGAAAATGATAGAATCTGTGATGCATGCCAATTAGGTAAACAAACAAGAGTTTCATTTAAATCTAAAAATATTGTTTCAACCTCTAGACCTTTAGAGCTATTGCACATGAATTTATTTGGACCTACTAGAACTACTAGTCTAGGAGGAAAACGATATAATTTTGTAATTATTGATGATTTCTCTCGTTTTACATGGGTTTTCTTTTTGGCACACAAAGATGAAACTTTTCAAGTTTTCTCTAAATTTTACCGAAAAGTCACAAATGAGAAAGGATTTTCAATTCAAAATATTTGAAGTGACCATAGAACTGAATTTAAAAATCAAGACTTTGAAAAATTTTGTGATGAAAAAGGAATAGGTCACAATTTTTCAGCACCTAGGACACCCCAACAAAATGGGGTAGTAGAAAGGAAAAATAGAACCCTAGAAGAAATGGCCCGTACCATGTTATGTGAAAGCAACCTTCCAAGATACTTTTGGGCAGAAGCTATTAACACAGCATGTTACATTTTAAATCGTGCTTTGATTAGACAAATTTTAAAGAAAACCCCCTATGAGCTTTGGAAAGAAAGAAAACCTAATATTGCATATTTTCATATTTTTGGTTGCCGATATTTTGTATTAAATAATGGTAAAGAAAGACTTGAAAATTTTGATGCAAAATCAGATGAAGCAATTTTTTTTGGTTACTCCTCCACTAGTAAAGCTTTTAGGGTTTTTAACAAAAGAACCTTAGTAGTAGAGGAGTCAATACATGTTGTCTGTGATGAATCTAACGATCTTCCTTCAAGGAAGAATGAAGGTGTTGATGATGCAGATCCTCTTATAGAAAGAATGAAGGAGATCACTCTGAAGGATTCAATAATTCAAGATGATGAGGAACATGAAGATAAACAGGATGAGGGAGGTGAAGAACATCAAGAACAACCTCAAGGTACAAATGACCTACCCAAAGAATGGAGGTATGTTCACAATCACCCTAAGAAGCTAATTATTGGTGATCCTATGCATGGGGTAAGAACTCGTTCTTCACTTAAAGATGCATTCAATCATTGTACTTTTGTCTCTCATCTTGAACCTAAAACCATTGAAGAAGCTAAAAATGATTATAATTGGATTAATGCAATGCAAGAGGAACTTAATCAATTTGAAAGAAATAATGTATGGACTTTAGTATCAAGACCTAAAAATTATTCAATAATTGGCACAAAATAGGTTTTTAGGAATAAATTAGATGAACATGGAATTGTAATAAGAAATAAAGCAAGATTGGTTGCTAAAGGTTATAATCAAGAAGAAGGAATTGATTTTGATGAGACCTTTGCACCTGTTGCTAGATTAGAGGCAATTAGACTTCTACTTGCATATGCTTGCTTTATAAAATTTAAATTATTTCAAATGGATGTCAAAAGTGCTTTTTTGAATGGATATATTGCTGAAGAAGTCTATGTAGAACAACCCTCAGGTTTTGAAAATCATGCTTTTCCTAATCATGTTTTTAAATTAAATAAAGCTCTATATGATTTGAAACAAGCACCCAGGGCTTGGTATGATAGGCTAAATAAATTTTTACTTAATAATAATTTTTCAAGAGGTAATGTAGACACAACCCTTTTCATTAAAAGAAATCAAGATGATATATTAGTTATACAAATATATGTTGATGACATTATCTTTGGGTCTACTAATGAATCTCTTTATCAAGATTTTGCAAAGCTCATGCAGGGGGAGTTCGAGATGAGCATGATGGGAGAACTTACATTCTTCCTCGAACTTCAAATCAAACAAACAAAGAAAGAAATCTCCATCACCCAAAGCAAGTATACAAGGGAATTACTCAAAAGATTTGGAATAGAGAACTCTAAAGCAATTGGCACACCCATGAGCCCTTCATGTAAGCTTGACAAGGATGAAGAAGGTAAAAGTGTAGACTTAAAATATTATAGAGGTATGATTGGCTCTCTATTATATTTAACTACAAGTAGACCTGATATCATGTTTAGTGTTTGTCTTTGTGCTCGATTTCAATCTAATCCTAAAGAATCTCACTTGAATGCTGTTAAAAGAATCCTTAGATATTTGAATGGTACTTAAACTCTAGGATTATGGTACTCTAAGGACTCATTAATTGATTTAATAGAATATTCATATGCTAATTTTGCTGGATGTAGATTAGATAGAAAAAGTACTAGTGAAACTTGCCAATTTCTTGGAGTTAACCTAATCTCCTAGTTTAGCAAGAAACAAAATTCGGTAGCACTGTCTACGGCCGAGGCCGAATACATTACAGCCGAAAGTTGTTGTGCTCAAATCTTGTGGATTAAGCAACAACTCGAAGATTTTGGTATCAAACTTAATGAAACTCCCACAAGATGTGATAATACTAGTGCCATAAATCTTACTAAAAATCCAATTTAGCATTCTAGGTCTAAACATATTGAAATCAGGCATTATTTTATAAGAGAACATGTTCAAAATAAAGACATAATTCTTGACTATATTTGTACTGAAAAAAATTAGCCGACATCTTTACAAAGGCCCTAAGTGAAGATAGATTCTGTAAAATTAGGAGAGAGCTAGGAATCCTTGATCCATCTGCTTAAATATCTCTCTGATCCCAAGGGATCAATGTCAAAAATTCTTTGAACTCAATTCTCATCATTTCTCTTGGGCTTAAAAGCTTAAAATTATCATTCTCATAATTGATCATTGAGCAAATATCCTTCTCCCAGAGTTTTGAATTTTTTGAAAATTGTTCATCAATTTTTCTGAATTTTGTGAACCATGAGTCGACCTCCTAGGGTCGACCCAATGGCAAACTTGCAGTTTTGGCCAAAATTCCACGGGCTCTTCTTATTTTGTTGAAATTCCACTCCTTTGAGCCGACTCATTTCATCATCTTCTTCCTCCCTCCAAAACCTTAGGTCCTCTTCTTCTTCCTCTCCAAATCCAAGGCCTACCCCCTAGATTCTTCTCCCATCACCCCTTACACCTCAAATCGACCCTTAGGAATCGAGCTCTTCCCCTTTTCCTCCCTTGTTTGGAACGGATTGAGCGTGCCCTAGATTCTACCCTTCTCCTCCAAATCGGAGTATCACTCCTCCAAAAATTCCTATCCTTCCTCTAAAATCCCTCTATCTCTTCACATATTTGATCTCCCAAGACCCCTTGCTTGCTCTGGTGGTGGAAATGGCTCCAAAAATGAAGCTCCCACAAAGAAGGAAGTCGATCTGTGAGTTGGAAGAGGGCATGCGCAGGAAGAGACAAGCTTCTCAGACCTCATCTGCTTCCATTCTTGCTTCGGCATCTGCTCCAGGTTCTTCTCGGTCTCCATTAAGCCCCAGTAAAATTCCCTTATCTGTTAGAAAGGTAGAACCCGGGAAAAATGTAGACTTCAGATTTTTTGAAAAAGAAGGGTTCTCCATTGGTTCAAAAATCAAAGATCAAGGTTGGGGATTTTACTGCTCACTTAAAAAAATTACCTATGTGGATTTGGTTAGGGAATTTTATCTGAATTTGAGCTATGGCAATGGAACAGTAACATCCACTGTTAAGGGTATAGATATCTGTTTAGATCCTGTACTTTTGGGAGAGATTCTTCATTTGCCCTGTGAGGGATACTCAAACATGGAACTCCCAGTCAAGGAAGAAGGAATTAATGTGATTTTAGGAGGAACCTACTCGGGAAGTCTAAACAAACTAGAAGCCAAGATCCTGTCCATTGAGATGAGGATTCTACATCAATTGGTAACAAAGCTTTTCTTCCCTAGAAGTGGTAGACATGACCTCCTTTCAGGCCGAGACATCTGCATCATGTTTCATGTGATTACCCAAACCCCCCTAAACCTCCCTGCATTAATGATAGAAGCCATGAGGGAAACCCTGAATAGATCCAAGGCACATCTGCCTTTCGGTATGGCCCTCACATTGGTATTCAGGAGGTTTGGAGTTAGTTTTGAGGGGGAGGCAGCAGCTAGGCTTTCTCACTCTGACACCATCAACCAACATACTTTGCACCGCATGGGATTTACTAGGACTGATGGTGGTTGGATTAAGGGTGCAGAAGAGAGAGTTGAGGACAGAGCTGAGGAAGAAGGTCCTTCATCACCTCTCCATGATCTCAGGGCAGCATCTCCAGACATTCAGTTTGTTTCAGATCCCGAGGCTGGCCCATCAGAGTCTACTAGGAGGCACACTCCAGTCCAGCAGCCAGACAGCAGAGCACTTCCCTCAGAGATCAGATTGGCTGACGACCAGATAGAGATGATCTCTCAGCATGTGGCCTCCTTACTTTCTCGACAGAGGGGCACTTCAGCTTTTGCACAGGGATCCACATCACTTGATGCATCTGATCAGACTTTGATCCCTCACATCTCCACTGTCTTCCAGATGATCTCAGATCAGTCAGTTCGCATTCAGCAGCTTGAGGGTTATATATTGAGAATGACTGGAAGAGTACTTGACTTGCAGGGGCAAGTGTTAGCTCTGGCACATCCACAGCCACAGGAGTGCACCACTGAGGTCTCAGACCTATCTATGGAGGCAGCCAGACTTAGAGGAGTATTGGAGAGTGGATTTAATTTCCTGAGGAGAGAGATTAGAGGCTCTAGTGAGCATGCATCCACCCAGTTCACTGCAATGCTACAGTCTGTTTCGAGAGCTCTGAACCTTCTAGATACCATCAGACTCTCTCTTGCAGTTCAGTCTGTTGCTTCTCAGCCTTCAGGATCATCTCACCCGCCCACTCGTGCCAGCACCTCCACTTGTGGCAGAGGCAGACGGGGTCGAGGACGAGCCCTTGGTCGTGATCCTTTATCTCCCCACCCTATCTCCGATACATCTGACTCTGATCCATCCAGTCATGAGCGCTACTAGATCCTTGTAGTTAGTCTTATCTTTAGTCTTTTTCTAGGATCTATCTTTAGTTTCTTTCTAGGATCTATCTTTTGGGCCATGTAATGATGTTGACTGATTGACTTTTATGTTTTGGTATATGTATTGGAACCACTATGTGGTATCAGTCACTTTTTACTCTTTGACTTTTAATGTATGACCTTCAAATTTAGTTGCTTTCAATTATGTGCATGCTTAAGATATTATGAATTGTAATATATGCTATCCATGATATCCAATGGTATATCTTTTATGTTTGCTGTATTCAGGGGGAGTAAACAAAAGTAATATTAGTAAAATTATTTTTATCAAAAGAAAGAAATAGAGAAAATATATTAAAAAAAAAGGGAGAGTAAACAATTTTTTGTTGATGCTGTCAAAAAGGGGGAGAGATTAAAGAATCAAAAGCAAATTGATAAAAGAATCAAAAGCAAATTGAGCAAAACATTAAGCAAATGAGCAAATTTTCAAATTCTTAGGCATGCTCCGATACCAAATTTAGATAATCAAATGAGCAAATTTTCAAGGCATGCTCCGATACCAAATTTAAATAATGAGCAAATTTTCAAAATGTTAAGCAATTGAGAAACAAGCAAATGAGCAAATAAGATATTTTCAAATGAGCAAAGAGCAAATTTTTAAAATTCTTAGGCAAATTCTGCTTTACTCTGATAACAAAAAATTTTGCTCTGATACCAAAATAAAATAATCAAATGAGCAAATTTTTAAATTATTAAGTAATAGGCAAATTGTTAGGGAAATGAGCAACACAAGCAAATGGGCACATGTATCACGTGCCAAAGAATCAATCTTCTTTTCAAGCAAATACACTTATAAGTAATTTTCAATTTGGTAGCAAATTTTCTATTTATCTTCAAACTACCTATGATGCATTTCATTCCTTTGAAATTCATGCTCAATGTTACATATATATGCTTTTGCTCAAGTATTTTGTCATCATCAAAAAGGGAGAAATTGTTGCTCCTTGGATTGATTTTGATGATTACAAAGCATTTGAAGGGGTACTATTGATTTTCGCTTGAAAAAGACTTATTGCTTTTCAGAGGCAAAATCATAATTTTACCAAACCCTGATTTGAAAGCATCAAGTAATAAAACAAAAGATTTGTGATCCATTGGGAAAAATTTTATTATTTTTGGACTTGTATTTTGAAAGATATTCATGTTTGAAAAATATGAGTCGACCCATGAGTCGACTCATGGCACAATGAGCTGATTGGCCCGTGATTTTTTGGCTGGCACAGACTTGGCACACCCTGTTAGTCGACCCATGAGTCGACCCCCAAGGCATGAGTCGACCCATGAGTCGACATCTGCTGTTTTTAGGCCAAAAATTATAGAACCTTGTCTTCTGGTTGTTTTCTGTTGTTTTTCCATAGAGGTCGACCCATGAGTCGACCCATGAGCATGAGTCGACCCATGAGTCGACCCCTGTGACGGAAATATTCCGCAACGGCTAGTTTTTAACCCATTTTAAGTACTTTTAATGCTCATTTAATGTGGTCTAACGGCTCTATTTCAGCCCAGATTGTTCTCCATCATTTCTTAAAGTTATAAAAGGGACAAAAAGGTGGGAATCATAAAGTAGAATAAAGAAGAGAGATTTTTGAAAAGAGGATTTCAAGCATATTTTTCAACCCTAAGCAAGAGCTCACTCAAAGCATTCAAGAAGCCTTTAATTCGAGCTCACCAACTCCTCAAGTGCATATTCAAGTCTCCAACCACCTTGAAAAAATCGAAAAAAGTCTTCTTCTCTTTGAGTAAAGTGTATTTAAAGCTTCATTCGCTCATTAAAGGAGCTTCTTTTGTATTTACTGTGCTATTGATTGTTATACTCTATTTGAGTTATTGTAAAGTGGACTAGCTTGGGATAGCTAGAGTCGGAGTTTCCGACGAGTGTATTCAGGTTGAATACAAGTTAGTGGATTGAAATTCTCAAGTAAGAGCTGGGGGAGTGGATGTAGGTGCAAGGTTGGCACCGAACCACTATAAATTCTTTTGTTTGTGTTATGCCTAATTGCTCTTCTTTAGAACTTCTTTATTCTCTTGCATTCTTACTTTTAATCATTAGCCTTGAATCAACTATACTCTCCCTATTTATTTAGCAATTGTTAAATATTTTTCATAAGACATAAGTTAAGTTTAAAATTTTTTAGAAACTAAATTCACCCCCCCTCTTGGGTTGCATAGCTGGGCAACAGCAACCACCAACGCCTTGATTAATTATTGCAATGGACTCATGAAGCTCTCATTTGGAAACATGTCCATTGATCTTAATATTTTTAATCTTGAAAATAGAAAAGATCAATTAGTCAATGTAAACCTAATCCAAGATGAGATTTGTGAGCCCATTGATCTAGGGAAAGAAGATTTTGACTGTAATCTCTGGTCAGACTTAGAATCTGAAATTACTTATGACTGTCCACATCCTATGACCAGAGAGTTCATCCATAATGGCCACCACCTATCGAATCACTTGTTAGACTGGCTAAACCAAAATCCAAACTATCAATTGAGGAAGTACCGAAATTAGTACTCAAAATACTCCCTGAGCACCTCAAATATGCGTATCTAGGTCTATCTAAAACTCTGCCTGTAATCATAGCATCAGACCTGGATCCAATCCAGGAGGAGGAACTTTTAGCTATCCTCAGAGAGAATAAAGATGCTATTGCATGGAGCATAGCTGATATTAAAGGGATTAGCCCTTCAATTTATTGGAGCATGATCCCGGCTCCTCCCATGGACCTTTGGTGCAGCGAAACTAGCAACGAATAAATCTAGAGACTTCTGGACACGATCCAAGGCCCTTGACGAAATCAGCCTGGTTGCTGTCTTCTTCGTCAGCCTTTCGTTCCAGATGAAGAACACCTTTGAAACCACCTCTAAAAAATCCAAGATCTGGTACCCAACCAGATCAGACCTAGACCAAGGTCCTCCAATTTGTAGATTTTGAATCGGGGCATTCTAGATAGGGAAGAAGATAGATG
Source organism: Elaeis guineensis (assembly GCF_000442705.2). Taxonomy (NCBI): domain Eukaryota; kingdom Viridiplantae; phylum Streptophyta; class Magnoliopsida; order Arecales; family Arecaceae; genus Elaeis; species Elaeis guineensis. The sequence goes on along the minus strand of NC_026006.2, from coordinate 27,857,530 downwards.
GAGATAGAACTCGCAGATCTGTCCTGCTGCAGCCTTTTTGTAGATCTGTTGATGGAGATCTCACCCGTGCCTCAAACGACCTCAGATCAACTCAATATCTGAGAGGGATATGTACCAACCTCTTCTTAAGAAATTTCAGATCTTGGACCTGGTGTTTGGACACTTGCAAGAGGAGGAGAGCAGATCTGGTAGGTGGCTGCAAGGGGGAAGGGGCTAGCACCTCCCCTTCTTCTCTTTCCTTTTATGGACTGGCAGCAAGAAACCTTAGGGTTTCTTGCTCCTGGGGCATGGAGAATTGCTGGAGAGAGAGGGAGAAGAGAGAGAGAGACTTGGGAGAAAGAGTCTTGTATTTTCTTGGCTTTTTCCAACCTATACACAGTACATGTATATATAAATACCGGGTCAAGTGACCCAAACCCAAAACTCCCTTGACCAACTCTATGGGAGATTAGGTTAACCCAAGCTCATGTATACCCATGACTCAACCTAATCTCACCTATCCTGGGCCCAGACCTGGCCCATAAAGAGTTGGTCCCTTGAGGCCCACATAACCTAGACCTCAAGAACCTGAAAGGCCCACAGCCTTTCAACCTAGGGCCCAACTAGCCCTAGAGCCTCCATGAAGCCCTCATGAATGATGGACCTTGGCCTTAGCCTTGGTCCCCTGGGCCTTGGGCACACCACCTGGATCACAAGAATCTCCACCTTGGTGTCCCAAGGCCTCAACCAGCTCCACTCTATCCATCAGCCGCATCAGCTCAACACATCTCTGAAAGCTATCCCGTGGAAGTACCTTCGTAAGTGCATCAGCTGGGTTCTCCTTGGTATGTACCTTTTCCAGCTCCACCTCGCCATCCTCCACAAGCTCCCTAATCCGATGATACCGAATGTCGATGTGCTTTGTCCTTGCATGATAGACTGAGTTCTGTGCTAATAGAAGTGCACTCTGGCTGTCACAGTGTACTCTAACAGCCTCCTGAGTAAGGCCCATCTTCGTCAACAAATCCTTTAGCCAAATTACCTCCTTAGCTACTTCTGTCAGCCCGATGTATTCCACCTCTGTAGTAGATAGGGCCGTGATAGGCTGCAGACTTGATCTCCAAGAAATAGGACCTCCATACAGGCTAAAGATGAAGCCTATCGTAGACCTCCGGGTATCCACATCTCCACCAAAGTCTGCATCTACATAACCACCAATCAGCCCCTAAGCCTCCCTAGATATGTCAGAGTATCCCACTGCACCTGTTCGCTGTCCGTAGCAGATGCCAACTCCAACTGATCCCGTCAGGTATCTGAATATCCACTTCAGAGCTCTCCAATGCTCCCTGCCAGGCTGCGCCATGAACCTGCTAACCTGACTCACTGCATGAGCGATGTCTGGCCTACAACAGACCATCGCATACATCAAGCTCCCAACTCCTGAAGCATAAGGAACCTTCTCTATCTCTTGAGCCTCCACCTCAGTCTGTGGTGCCATGGTCTTCGAGAGTCTAAAGTGACCGGCAAGTGGCAGCTCCATCAGCTTTGCTCCCTTCATCCCGAACCTCTCTAAGACCTTCTGTATGTAGCCCCCCTGAGATAGATGCAGCACCCTTCGGGCTCAGTCTCTGAAAATCTTCATGCCTAGGATCTTCCTTGCAGGGCCCAAATCCTTCATCTCAAACTCCAGAGATAAGGATGCCTTCAAATCCTGCACAACCTTCCTACTCTTGCATGCTATAAGCATGTCATCCACATACAAGAGTAGGAACAGCCTAGAACCATCCTCAAGAGACTGAACATAAACACAGGGATCAAACTCGCACCTGAAAAGTCCAATGCTGCGCATATAGGAGTCGAACCGTTTGTACCATTGCCTCGGTGACTGCTTCAGCCCATACAGCGACTTCTGCAACAAACAAACTTTTCCCTCTGATCCTGGATCCCTGAAACCGGGTGGCTGCTCCATGTAAATCCTCTCCTCCAAATGCCCATGGAGGAACACCGTCTTGACATCCATCTGCTCCAGCTCTAAATCCTGAGTTGCTACAATGCTCAGCAACACTCTGATGGAAGTATGTCTGATGATGGGAGAGAAGACCTCACTGAAGTCGATGCCTTCCTTTTGGGAGTATCCCTTGGCCACTAACCTCACCTTGAATCTGATACCTCCCTACTCTGAAGGCCCTTCCTTGCGACTGTAGATTCATTTGCAGCCAATGGGCCTTTTCCCCTGTGGTAACTGCACCAATCGCCACGTCTGGTTTTGGTGGAGAGACTGCATCTCCTCGGACATCGCCTGGACCCACCGCTCTCTGTCCTGGCTCTCAATAGCCTCCTGATACGTATATGGGTCTCCATTCACTATCACCAGGGTATATGACAGCATCTCCTCGAAGCTATATCGGTCCGGTTGCCTGATGGTCCACTTGGGCTTGTGTAGGGCAACACCAATATCAGTCCTCGGTCCAGCTCGCTCCTGCTGGACCTCTCCACCTCGATCATCCATCCGAGTCCTCTCCACCTGTGGAGACACCTTAGATAGGTTCTCCACCTGAATGTTATGTCCTCCAGTAGTACCTGCAAGAGGCAAAATAAAAGAGGTAAGCTGTCCAGCAGCGCCCTACTGGACCTCCTTCTGCTCCTGCTGCTCTTCCATGCCTGCTCGCCTCCGAAGGACTGACTCCTCATCAAAAGTCACATCCTGACTAATGATGACCTTATTTTCCAAGGGATCCCACAGCCTGTATCCCTTGACTCCTCGCGGATAGCCTAGAAACACCATCTTGCATGATTTGACGTCTAGCTTGCTCCGCTCACCAGCTCCAATGTGCACATAGGCCGTGCACCCAAATACCCGTAGATGGCCCAGCCCAACTGACCTCCCAGACCACACCTCCTCTGGAAGCCTGCCATCCAACCTGGTGTGAGGTGACCGATTGACCAAGTAACCTGCTGCGTCAACTGTGTCAACCCAGAACTCCTTTGGAAGCCCTGCCTGCAGCCTCATGCACCGTGCCTTTTCCAAAAGTGTTCTGTTCATCCTCTCGGCCACCCCATTCTACTGTGGAGTCCCTTTAACTGAGAAGTATCTCCTGATCCCACACTCCTCACAGTAATCCTGGAACTCTCTGCTGGTGTACTCCCCGTCATTGTCTGATCTCAGACACTTCACACTCCTCCCCTGCTCCTTCTCCACCTCAGCTTTCCAGATCTTGAACTTGGTGAAGACCTCTGACTTCTCTCTCATGAAGTAAATCTAGAGTTTTCTTGAGAAATCATCAATCAGGGTCATGAAGTATCTGGCCCCATTCCTAGCTAAAACTGGGGCTGGTCCCCACACATCCGTGTGTACTAACTCCAGAGGGGTTGCACTGCGGGCTGTACTGATGGTGAACTGAACTCAACTCTGCTTTCCCATTTGGCAAGGCTCACAGATCTCTCCTATAGCACCATCCTCCAGATCAGAGATGAGTCCTCTCCTGCTCAACTCCCTCAGTCCCCTGTCACCCATGTGGCCTAGGCGGTAGTGCCACATCCTGTAAGTCTCCTCCGGGTCCTGTGCTGTAGCCACTGCATCAGACTCTCTGGTCACCACAGATCCCTCCATACGATAGAGGTTATTTTCCAACCTCTTGCCTCTCATCACTACCATAGCACCATTGGAGATGTTCAGTACTCCGCTTCTAGCCCTATTGCTGAAGCCGTATCCACTGCGCTCCAAGTAGCCTAGTGACACCAGATTCTTTTCTAACTCCGGGATGTGCTTTACATTTGTCAATGTCCTCACAATTCCATCAAACATCCTCACCATGACTGTCCCTATCCCAGCCACCTTACAAGGATGATTGTCGTCTAGAGTCACTGATCCCTCATCTGTCTTGGTGTATGTCGCAAACCAAGACCTGTGTGGTGTGTAGTGATGTGAGCATGCAGAGTCTAGTGTCCACTCCTCTGTGTAATGCCTGTGACCATCTGATACCACAAGTAGATCATCCTCCACCTACTGCCCAGCAACTGCACTCACTGATTTTGAGCCACTTCTTTCTCCCTTCTTGCTCTTCCATAGTGGATATTCTCGTTTGAAGTGCCGAACTCGTTGCACTTGAAGCATTTCACCACTTTCTTTCCTTTCCTGGACTTGGACCGCCCCCTGGACTTGCTTCTGCCTCTGCCTCTACCTATCCTCTCCCCTACTGCCAAGCCCTTCCGGGGAGCCCGATCTCTGGTCAACTTTTTCCTCTACTCATTAGACCTCAGCACCGAGACCATGTCCTCATATTCCAGAGTCTCCTTGCTGTAGAGTAGTGTAGTCACCAAAGAATCATACAATCCTGGTAGTGAACACAAAAGCAACAGGAACTTGTCCTCCTCATCCAGCTTCATCCCGATATTCACCAACTCCATGCACAACTGGTCGAACCTCTGAATGTGGCCAATCACATTAGATCCCTCCTGCATCCGAAGACTGTACAACCTCTTCTTCAGCATCAGCTTGTTGAACATATTCTTCCCCATGTACATGGTGTGCAATTTCGACCAAAGGCCCTTCGGGGTCTTTTCTTCTAGCACCGAATACAATGCCGCATCCACCAAACATCCTCTGATCATCGAGCATGCTTTCTTCTCCAACGATGCCCACTGTCTATCTGTCATTCCCTCAGGCTTCTCATCCAAAGTCTGATCCAGATCTGCTTGCACCAGAAGATCCTCCATCCGGATTTTCCACATGAAAAAATTTTTCCTGCCATCAAACTTCTCGAACTTGACCTTCATATTACTGCCCATGACTGGATCCAAGCCAAACAAGCAATATAAAATCAAAAAGTGTAGAATATACCTTGATGGTACCTTGCTAAAAATTTTTAGCACTTAGGATCTTCAACTTCTCGCACTTGAAACTGTTTCCTCACCACCGTAACTCTGATACCAACTATTGGAGCACAATCCTGGCTCCTCCCATGGGCCTTTGGTGTAGCAAAACCAGCAACGAATAGATCTGGAGACTTCTGGACACGATCCAAGGCCCTTGATGAAATCAGTCTGGTTGCTGTCTTCTTCGTCAGCCTTTCGTTCCAGATGAAGAACACCTTTGAAACCACCTCTAAAAAACCCAAGATCTGGTACCCAATCAGATCAGACCTGGACCGAGGTCCTTCAATTTATAGATCTCAAATCAGGGTATTTTAGATGGGGAAGAAGATAGATGGAGATAGAACTCGCAGATCTGTCCTGCTGCAGCCTTTTTGTAGATCTGTTGATGGAGATCTCACCCGTGCCTCAAACGACCTTAGATCAACTCCAGATCTGAGAGGGACATGTACCAACCTCTTCTCAAGAGATTTCAGGTCTTGGACCTAGTGTTTGGGTGCCTGCAAGAGGAGGAGAGCAGATCTGGTAGGCAGCTGCAAGGGGGAAGGGGCTAGCGCCTCCCCTTCTTCTCTTTCCTTTTATGGATTGGCGGCAAAAAACCCTAGGGTTTCTTGCTCCTGGGGCATGGAGAATTGCTGGAGAGAGAAGGAGAAGAGAGAGAGAGACTTGGGAGAAAGAGTCTTGTATTTTCTTGGCTTTTTCCAACCTATACACAGTACATGTATATATAAACACTGGGTCAAGTGACCCAAACCCAAAACTCCCTTGACCAACTCTATGAGAGATTAGGTTAACCCAAGCCCATGTACACCCATGACTCGACCTAATCTCACCTATCCTTGGCCCAGACCTAGCCCATAAAGAGTTGGTCCCTTGAGGCCCACATAACCTAGACCTCAAGAACCCAAAAGGCCCACAGCCTTTCAACCTAGGGCCCAACTAGCCCTAGAGCCTCCATGAAGCCCTCATGAATGATGGACCTTGGCCTTAGCCTTGGTCCCCTGGGCCTTGGGCACCCCACCTGGATCACAACACAATTGTCCAACATCGAATTCACTTAGGAGAGGAAGCTAAGCCAATTAGAGACCCCCAAAGGAGACTTAACCCAGTTATAAAAGAGGTAGTGAAGAAAGAGATTCTCAAGTTATTAGATAATAAAATTATCTATCCTATTTTATTAGTTCATGGGTTAGTCCAATCCAAGTGGTCCCTAAGAAGTCTGGGATTACAGTGATCCAAAATGAAACCAATGAACTTGTGCCGACTAGAGTTCAAACTGGATGGAGAGTCTATATTGATTATAGAAAATTGAATGCGGCCACAAGAAAAGACTACTTTTCATTACCTTTTATTGACCAGATGTTGGAGAGGTTAGCTGGACACGAGTTCTATTATTTTCTGGATGGATACTCCATCTACAATCAAATTTTTATAGCACCAGAGGACCAAGAGAAGACCATATTTACCTGTCCATTTAGAACCTTTGCTTATAGAAGGATGTCCTTTGGCTTATGTAATACCCCATCTACTTTTCAAAGGTGCATGGTCAGTATCTTTTCTGACATGATCAAGAGATTTTTAGAAATTTTTATGGATAACTTTTCTATCTTTGGTTCCACCTTCTCTGAGTGCCTACATCACTTAAGGCTCGTCTTAAAAAGGTGTAAAGAGAAACACTTAGTGCTTAATTGAAAAAAATGCCAATTCATGGTCAAAGAAGGCATAGTGCTTGGCCATGTTATCTCAAAGAAAGGTATTGAAGTAGACAAAGCCAAAGTAGATTTGATTGTAAATCTTCCACCACCTAGATCAATCAAGAAAATCCACTTATTTTTAGGACATGCTGGTTTCTATAGGAGGTTTATCAAGAATTTTAGCAAGATAACCCGGCCACTGACTAATCTTTTAGCTAAAGATGTCAAATTTGATTTCACTCCTGAGTGCCATGAATCATTTGAATGTCTTAAAAAGGCACTGACATCTGCACCCATCATTCACCCACCTGACTAGACTCAGCCCTTTGAACATATGTGTGATGCATCAGATCAAGTCATTGGACCTATTTTAGGATAGAGAATCGATAAGCTACCATGAGTTATTTACTATGCCAGTAGAACCCTCAATAATGCATAGCTTAATTATTCCACAACAGAAAAAGAGTTCTTGGCTATTGTCTTTGCCTTAGAAAAGTTTAGATCCTATTTGGTTGGTTCACATGTCATTATATACACTAATCACTTAGCCATTAGATATCTCTTAACAAAGAAAGATGCCAAGGCATGCCTAATCTGATAGATTTTACTTCTTCAAGAATTTGACTTAAAAATCAGGGATAAGAAAGGAACTAAAAATGTAATAGCTGATCATCTGTCCCGATTGATAGATGCACCCTCTAATGAACCAGTACTAGAAGAGTCTTTTCCTGATGAACAACTCATGGCTGTGATTGTAAAATCATAGTATGCTGATATTGTCAATTATTTAGCCATAGGTAGGATTCCTTCTCACTGGACTACTCAAGACAAGCACAAATTCTTTACCCAAGTAAAGTATTTTATTTGAGATGATCCATATATGTTTAAGCAATATCTTGACCTAATCATTAGAAGGTATGTACCAGACCATGAGGTTAAAAGCATCCTATCTTTTTGTCATGACCAAGCCTGTGGTGGCCACTTTGGATCCAAGAAGACTACTACAAAGGTTCTCCAATGTGAATTCTATTGGCCCATCCTTTTTAAGAATGCATATGAGTATTGTAAAAGCTATCCTAGATATCAACAAGTAGGATGAATCATAAAAAAAGACATGATGCCATTAAATCTGATCCTAGTTGTTGAGACTTTTGATGTGTGGGGAATAAATTTTATGGGACCATTTCCAAACTCCTTTGGAAATGGGTACATTCTAGTGGCGGTTGACTATGTGTCCAAATGGGTAGAAGCTATACCATGTCGATCAAATAATTATAAAATTGTTATCAAATTTCTTAAGGAAAACATCTTCTCTCATTTTGGTATTTCTAGAGCCATTATAAGTGATCAGGGAACATATTTTTTCAATCGATTCTTTGAGTCCTTGATGAAAAAATATAACATCAATCATAAATTGGCCACACCCTATCATCCGTAAATCAGTGGGCAAGTAGAAGTTTCAAATCATCAAATCAAACAAATCTTGAAAAAGATCGTTAATATCAATAGAAAAGATTGGTCGTTGAAGCTAATCGATGTACTTTGGGCTTATCGCACAGCTTTCAAGACCATTCTAGGAATGTCACCTTATAGAATTGTGTTTGGTAAAGCATGTCACTTGCCAGTTGAACTAGAACATAAGGCTATGTGGGCCATAAAGCAATTGAACATGAACCTAGATGAGGCTGGACATCTAAAGAAGCTACAAATAAATGAACTAGAAAAAATCAGGTATGAGGCATATGAAAATGCTAAAATATACAAAGAATGAACTAAAATATTTCATGCTAAAGCAATTCTAAGAAAAACTTTTACACCTGATCAGAAAGTTCTTTTGTATAACTTTAGGCTACATTTATTTTTTGAAAAACTTAGATCTAGATGGATAGGACCCTGTATAGTAAAAGAAGTTTTCTCTTATGGGACTATAGAGATCAAAAATCCAACCAATGGTACTACTTTTAAAGTAAATGGACAACAATTGAAATCATTCTTAAAATTATCTACTGAAATTGAGGAGGAGGCCATGGTTCTCCATAAGCCAATTTATTCTAATTGATTTTGTATCTCAGGTTCAGTCTGACTGAAGACTTAAAATTTAGTACTTTTTGAGAGGCAACCCAGTTTTAGCTTTTACTTTTACTTTCTTTTGCATTTTGTTTAGGTTAATTGATTCTTGCTTTATGAAGATTTGAAGATAATATTGGCTAAGTTGGGAGGAGAATCAATTTTGAAAAGACTTCTGGATCAGGTGACATCTCTCCTTTTCTTTCTCTTTTTATGCACCCTTTATTTTTTTTACTCCATTGAGGATAATGTCAATTAAGTTGGGGGGAGAATAATAAAAAATTTTAAATTTCTTAAGTCCTCAAGTGAGTTAGTATTTAATATTTAGGCATCTGATTATACTTAAGAATCAAGTTAAACCAAGCATTTTTTAAAAAAAATTGATGTATAAATTAGAGAGTATGTGAGATATTGAGGGATCAAGTATTAAAAAAACTCAACAAAGAGTTAAGTTTAGAACTTAAACAATTTTTTTTTTGAGTATTTTTAAATTTTTCTACGAGCATCAAAGAAGAGTTTACTTCTTATGAACTTGTGTAGGATAACTATATGTTTCTTCATATATTTAATATTAAAAAAAAAATTTAAGTACTTCATGTTGAGTAATCAAGCTACTTTGCCTAAGCAAGCATTGAGTTTCACATCAAAAGATATGAAGGGTAAAGAAGCTTTGTTGTAAAGCTAGTTTTAACTCGTAGCCTATTTGATTCGAGCAAGTAGGTTCGAGAGGTATTCTATATCTAGTACCCTAAAGCTATCTGGTTTGAGAGTCATTGGCTGAAAACTCGCTACATGGGTCAAACAAAAAGCTTAAGGGGTTAAGACACTCAATAGCAATACAACGTTTAAAAAAAAAAATAACAACAACAATAAATGAAGGATGAAAGTAACAATATACATGTTCATATGAGGTTAATAATTTGGAGATAAAGGTAGGAATAATTTAGAAAAAATTTCAAAAATATTTAGTATTCTTAGCTTAACTCCTACATTGATTAGTATTAATACTCCAATGACATATCTCATTCATGCTCTACTGAACATCAGTGGCTCTTTTGAAAATTATTTGATGAAATTCAAAATTTTAAGTTAAAAGGTACATAATTTTAAATTCTTTCTTTACTCGAGAGCGAGCAAAGTTTAAGCTAGGGAGTATGATAAGTGGTATATTTTTATATTTATTAAAAGTATTTTTGGCAGTTTATGGTGCTAACATCTTCTTAAAAACCTAATTTCATGAATAAAATGGATTGTCTTGTAAAAATAAATAATTTTAGAAAAATATAAAATTAGAGCATATTTATGAAAAATAAATATTGATTTAATTAAGAATCTAAGTACCAAAATATTGAAAAAATAATAAAAAATTTAATGCATATTTTTTTAATTTTTTAGACAAAAATTGGAGCAAAAATTGAGCCAAAATATCCTAAAAAATAAAAAATATTATCTTCAATTCATGGTGGACCAGTCACTCGATCTATAGAGTCGATGGTGTGGTCCATAGGCGCGGCTCATGGTGGGCAAAAGTCTCTTCACGCGATCCAACGGCCCACGTTCATCCCGACCTAGATCCGACGGTTCACATTTGTTGTTGGTTGAAAGGACTCCTGGGTGCAATCCGATGGTCAAAACTCAATCCATCACACGATCAGACAGCCAGCATCATTCTCGAGTTTGAATAGGAAATCAGGGCACTGATCGATGGCCTAGATGCGATCCATTGCGAGATCCGACAGCTGAGGACGTTCCCGACTGAGAATAAGAGAGAAATTTTGCGATCCAATGGCCATAAACCAATTAGAGGCACAATCAGATGGATATGGTTGAATCCGACTTTGATAAGGATTAAAATAGTGATTTTTGATCAGATCTGAGCAGTCTGAAGCTGATCCGACGGTTAGAAATAATTGTACAGCTTATAATACGATTTCTAAAGGTTTTGGGACTCCTTTTGTGATCAAAAAAATATAAAAAATTTATTTATAAATAGAAGATCTGGGAATAAGTATAGAGAAGAGAAAAAATCAAAAAAAAAGTAAGAAAAAAATAAAAAAAATCAAGGAGCTTTAAGGATCAAATATTGGAAGATTATGGAGCTAGAGATCTTGATGCATGGCTAAATTTCTTCAATCCAGGAATACGATGAAGCCTGTAAATAAATTTTTTTTTATATTTAATTTTTATACAATAAAATTATACTTTTATTTCATATCTTTTTATTTTTTTTGAGGTATTGATCCAGCCTACACGATCTATACCCTCTATTGACGTGTCGTGATCTCTAGATACGGTACGTATTTTGGAGAGATAGATCATGGTATGTTAGATTAAATCTTATATCTTGTAATTGAATTTAGATAGTTTATACTCTGATAGGATGAGCTGTAATCTACTGATATAGTCCGTATCCCTTAGAGATAAGCTATGCTAATATCTTAATCATAAGAATTAATATTGCAACATAAGAAAAAAAAAATCTAATTTGCATGGTGGATTCAAAATTTCTAAATTATTTCTCTGACTTATTTTCTTTCACAAATAATTTATATTTATAATTGAATTTTTAATATTTTATTTCTATTTAATCCTTCTATAAATAATTTTTTTTATTTTTTTTAAAAAAAAAGATAATCACCCTAGATCTCTGTGGAAACGATCCCTACTCGCCCTATCTATATAGTTTGAGTTGGTTTTTATTCTTGACTGCCTACGACAGTGATCAATGATTATCATTTTTATCCCTCCTTTGAAAGAAGAGTGCACTATAAGTCAATCGCAAGTGTATTGTGATAGGACTTCTCTTTATAATTTTTCAACTCATGTAATGACATTTATTATTTGAGGTATTGATTCATCATATTAGCTGCATCTTATTATGTTTAAGATTATGATGAACCCTAAAGATTAGGATAATGATTTTAGAAGATATGAATGGGTCATGCTAGTGAGACCTAAAATCCTAAAACTCTAATCTTAAATATTTCTGGTCATAGGAACATTGAGTCAGAGATCATTATTTCGGATAGACTGGCACATCCTATGTATGCTTGATGGAGAGGGTGGCAGATCTTACTAGTCACTTGTGTGGGACACTAATACAAGGATGTGGGTGCTCATTTATGAAATGAGTCCACTGAATTGACTCGATGAAAGAGAACATCTTATAGAAGCCTTACTTGCATGTCAAAAATGGTTCTCTAAGTGGGAGTTATGCAAGTGATCCTTAGACCTGAGATCACCATAAAATCTTATGCACATGAATCCATATTTTAGTTCATACTCAAGCATGGCTTTAAGACATGTAAAGGGTATTCTGAATATGGTAGGAGTGTGTACGAAGGTTGTGAGTACCTCAACATGGAATCGATCGCTCCTAGTAAAAGGAGATCACATCCTGTGTATTCTCATTCGTAGATGACTAAGAAAAAAATCTTTTGATCAAAAGTAGGAAGAATATTAGAAAGAATTTCTAATGCTTCTTCATTAGAGTCATCATTGGTTAATTGAGAATGATATGAATGTGTGTTTGAGTTTGACATGATTGCATACTCATGAACATATTCTGGGTGCTGGGATGATTGAAGGATTGTATTGTACGGTAATTTATCACTGAAAGATATATTTGATATTTTTATCAAATTTTTATATCTTCTGAATAGTCATGATATGTTGGTATATGTCAATCTTGACTTGTAGATTTTTTGATCAAATTAAAGAGTTTAATTTGAATGCTAATTAGAAAGAGTTCTAATTACTGAAATCGAGTTAGCTCGATTGGACATAAATTGGTTAGATTAAATTCTAATCAAATTAGGTTAACTTACACTCAAACCTACTACTAGCTAGATGTAGAACCCAATGGATCACACATATATAGAAATTGGCCAAGGATCCTTTTTAAAAAGGTTGATTGAAATTTTGGATCCAATCGAGATTTTGATAAGCATACTAGTAAGTATGGAATCCCTAGCTCTTTTAGAGATCAATTTGATCTTATGGCTTGCTCATTTACTAGCCCAATTTGGTAAGCATTTGGGTCAAGTTAAGCCACCTGGAAGCAGCCAAAAAGAGGTACCATATCTGGTGTACACGCCACATAACTAAGTGTCCAACTTAAGAAGGACTCTTGGCGCTAATATGCAGAATGCTTGCGCACTTTATTTGTGGCATGGAGAAGGACTAAGAATCCTTTTGTTTTGGGCCTCTATTTTTTATGAAAAGTAGATCAGATGATGAGCCACCTAGCACACCCTTTGAAGTATAAAAAATCTATCAGATTGTGCATGAAAAAATTTCTCAAAACATTACTACACGCACAATAGGTTTTTCTGGACACGCAAAGAGATGTGAAGACTACTTCTGTTTAGGGAGTCTTAAGCAATTTTTTATCTAATAATTTTTATGATAAGGATTATTTTTAAGTGTTGATCATGTGGTAAAAATCTAAAAAATTATTAGATTAAGAAAGGTTGCTTTTCACACCCTTTTTTGGGCATGCGCGCACGTGATAGGGAGAAGGTGCTCACGCATCTCTTCGGTGAAGAATCTTTCTCACATGTGAACTCTTATCCAAATAATGTGTCATTTGGTGATGGCCTTTCCATTTGAATAAAAGTTTATGTGGCAAAATTTCACATTAATCTGATGTGTGAAGAGATACGAAAAGCATCTCATTCTGGGCATGCGTGCGTGAGAAGGCAGGAATTGATGTATCACCCCCTGAAGGGTCTTTCTGTTTGAGGACTCTCAAATAAGAGATATGAGGACCTGATATACCTTCTAGATGAGGTGTGCCTTCTCTATTAGTGCCCCATCTGGTGCTATAAATAGGGAACGGTAGATGGGGTGATCATTCAATTCTTACATCCCCTATTGACTCCCTCTCTCCCTCTCTTACAACTCTAGGTTTTAGGATAAGACTTGTTCTTTTAAGACAAGCCTAATCCTAATAGCTCTAAGGGTTTAAGAGGTTTAAAAAAGGATGGTCAAGTCTAAGGGATGGTTCAGAAAGGTTCAGACTCAGGTCTGGAGGAAGATCTGATCGATTGGTGGCTGGTTGAGTTCTAGGGGTTAGAACTCTCGAAGCAAGGTGAAGAAGGAGCACTGTCCTTGGTTCAATTTTCATATGGATCACCATTGGAGGGCGGACACTTAGACATCTTATGAAAATTGGATTAGCATTATAGGTATTCTTCTGATCCAAATTTATTTTATTCTACTTTGATTGATATAGTTAAGAGTTTCTGGGTTTTAGGGTTTTCGGTGCATCGGATGTTTTTAATGAAAAATTTTAAACACCTAATCTTTCCACTGCGCCATCGAAACCCAACATCCTTTTTGATGAATGTCATCTCTATAGACCTTTTGTCCAAACTTGTTTACAAGTTTATAATAAAGGATGATTTTTGTGATATCATTATGAATGATACTACAATTATACGTGGATAATTGAAACATGGCATATACATAATATCACGGCCTGTTAGTATAATATACACATCCAGTAAACATCCTAAACTAAATAATTTTAGTGAATCCTAGCTTTGGCATTGTAGGTTTGGTCATGTGAACAAGAATAGAATTGACAGGTTGATCAAGAAATATATTTTTGAGATAGATGATTGTGAATCATTGCCTACCTACGGGTCCTGTCTGCTTGGTAAGATGACTAAATCACCTTTTAAGAGAAAAAGTGAAAGAGCTAGCGATATTCTAGGTCTAATACATATTGATGTATGCAGACTTATGAACATAAGTGCCAAGAGAGGATACTACTACTTCATTACATTCACATATGACCTATCGAGATATGGGATGTCTATCTTATGAAGCATAAGTCAGAATCATTTGAAATGTTCAAACGATTCTGTGCTAAAGTAGAAAAATAAACTGAGAAGAGTATTAAGATCCTTTGGTCAGATCGAGGAGGTGAATACCTCATTAGTGAGTTTCTGACATATCTAGAAGAAAATAAAATTTTCTCACAATGGACCCCTCCTGAAACACCACAATAAATGGGATGTCAGAGAGCAGGAATTGAACCTTATTAGACATGGTCCGATTCATGATGGGCTTTGCGAGTCTACCAATCTCCTTCTGGGGATATGCTCTAGAAACTACATGCTATATTTTGAATAAGGTGCCCAGCAAGTCTGTTGATAAAACTCCATATGAGATATGGACTGGGTGTAAGTCGGTGCTCTCACACCATAGGGTCTGGGGGTGTCCAGCTTATATCAAGCATTTAAAGATAGATAAATTTGGACTAAAATCTGATAGATGCTTGTTCATAGGGTATCCAAAGAAAATTAAAGGGTACTACATCTACCTCACTACAGAACAAAAGGTGTTTGTCAGCAATCGGATAGTCTTTTTGGAAAAGGAGTTTCTTGGTGAAGGAGCTAATGCCTCTAAAATTAAACTTGATGAAGTTCATAAGGTGGAAGGACCGACACATACAAAATTAAATTTAATTATAGAATCAAATCTGAAGCCAATAGAGATGCCATTGAGGAGATCTGATAGAGTACCACAACAGTCAGATAGATAATATGGTTTTCTAGTCTGAAACGATGATGAAGGAAAATTGCAGTAGTGCAGTGCATGCAATTAAAAGTTTTATACAGTAAAAATAATAGATTAAATAATTTAATTTTAATCATATGTATAAGATATAATCTTAGACTATTACATTAAGATCTTTGATATAAAAAATATGTGCTTTAAATCTGAAAATAAAAAATCACATCGATCTCATCGATGCTGAAATTCTAGATCTAACTATTAGATCTACCATAGGAATCAAAATAAATTAGAGATCATTACCAAAAAATTTTTGATCTTGATCTTCTCTGATCCAACAATTAGAGAGGGTGTTCCTTAGGTCATTCACAGCCACACAAAGTCATCTAGCCTTTATAGAAAAATCCATGTGAAGTTTGGCACAGATCAGGGGCTCGGAGATGCTAGTCTGCGAACAACTTCGATAGCTGACCTCTTCCTTCTTCTACAAGTAGCTTGGACACTCCAAAGTGGTAGGAGATCTGGAGAAGGAAGAGAGGATGAGGAGAAGAGGCTTTGAAAATAAAAAATCTACAAGAGAATTGATCATGGGATGTCCAAGAGAGGGGTCCCTTTTTTATAGACTAGGAATTAGGACCTTCCAAGAAAAGATGCCATGAATCAACACCAAAACCTATTTTTGGCATCCCCAAAAATTCCAAAAAAATCATTATAATGTGGATAAGAAATTTAAAGTCTTACATACCAAATAATTCTTTAATAAAAATAAGAAAAAAAATTATATGACTCTAACAATATACCATATACGAAAAATCTCTTTCCTAGTCTGCATCTTATCTCTAATTCGGATCGCATTCGAATTAGGCAAGATATAATATTATGACTCATCAGCTATATTCAACCACCCTTATTGAATCCTCTCTCATTATGTCAAAAATCACAATCTAAATTCAATTAGGCATAGAGAAATTGGCATGGATCCAGATGTGGCGCAAAAGATAAAGATAGAGTCCTAGTCTGACTTAGACTCTTCATTTCTAACTCAATTCTAATCCAAATCAAATTTAGATTGAAACCACTGATAGAAATGAACCTAATCTAATTAAAAATTTAAATATCTTATTAAATTTCTAACCCAATTTGGAATTAGTCAAGTCCAAATCCTAATCGAATTAGGATCAAATTTTCTTGTAATCGGGTTTGATCATACCAATCCCAATCTGAGTCGAACTGAATTTAATTCAATTAGACTTATTCCAAAGCTCTTTATCCAATCAAATTGAGTCAATTAGTAATCTAATTACTAATTAATTTTTTATAAATGATAGAGTCTCAGTCCCAATGGGACTCTCTCACAGAGTCCTAGTCCAAGTAGGTGTTAGATGTGTGCCCTAGATGCCAGATCGGCTGACACATTCCTGTACAAATCTAAGGGCAAAATTATAATTTTGATTATAAATAAATAAAAGGATTATTCTTCTATCATATAATGTACATTGTGTCTGTGATACATCCTTTGAGTTAGTGGGAATGTAAATTCATATTTTCAAGAGTTGAAAATTTAAGGCATGAATTTACATAACTAACTCATAAACTGCTCCTGACCATAGGATCATCACGAGGATAATGATTGAACCGGAAGGTTAATGTACGATTGCTTCCTTAAGGTAGATGAGCCTTGAGACTACGGTGTGGAGACATCGAAGCAAGAGTACAGGTATTCATTGAGAATGAGAGTATTGAGCGTGACCACCTCGAGCAGTCATAAGGAAGTCTACCTTCTCATCGATGACTAGCTCGATGCTGCAGTTGTGTGTCTAGTTCTTTGACCTGAGGTGCATCGATGGTTCACCTTGAGTGTGTTATAGTTTGACTACACCATAACTCGATCTTCTAGCCATTCGAAATCTTGAGGTGTATATTGGCTGTAGTATATCCATTGTAGGAATCAGATCGCACCAATATGGGATCTATCAACCTCGGTAGATGTGAGGAATAGTCCTATGATGATCGAAAGATCAAGTCCTTAAGCCCATGGCCATGGTAGAGTGAAATAATGAAAAAGAGTTTTTCATTGGGGTTTCACATTGGCCTCAGATCGATCGATTGATTCATATGACTGATGTTGGGTTTGACGAGTTCACCTTAACCCTAATTCAGTCGAGACTCATGATAGAGGAACTCAATCACACAGGTAGCTGCTCCAAAAGGTTCATCTTCAATTCTGTTGGGTTGCTACCATATACTGCTAGGTGTCACTGGTGGATTTTGAGAGCAATTAGAATGATTTTGATGATCGATCATTCTAATTGTCTGAATCAGAAGAGTTCTGGTCCATCGAAAGGAGTTTCGATGATATCGATGATGAGATCACGACATATCTCATTACCATACAGAATTGAACCTAACTAGGTCACACAAACAAGGGTTAGGGTCTGGATGTCATCAATTGGGCTACCCCAATTGATTTGGATAAGATCCAATTAGGTTCAAGAAAATCGTGCTAGCACTCGATTGAGCTTAACTTTCTCCTCGTGTAATTTTTTCTATCTTTACTGAGCCAAATGAGATCTGGCTCATCTAGAGAATCTTAGAAAAGTTTCTCTCAATCTAATTGAAGCTTGTCTAGCTCAGAAAAGGCTTGTCTTAATTCATGAGATGAATTTAAGACAGCACCTGCTAATTTCTAGCACCTGCCAATTTTATTTTAGGACATCTGTCAAAAATTGACATATAGGTCTTAAACTGAAGAGGACTTATTGAAGGATTTTTGTGGAGTGTCCATATGCCTAAACCTAATCAAATTGGGTGCCATAATTAGATTATGGCATGAGCCCAATTAGATTTAAGTGGGTGCCCCAAATGGATAAGAACCAAAGAGTCCTAATAAACTTGGACTCTTTGGCACCACTCTATTTGTGCTTATCCAATGTTGGCACCACCTTTTGGAGATAAGGTGGGGTTCTTATCTGATATGATCAGATGATATCACTCCACCAATCAAAATTTTTCCAGAATTTATAGGAATTTTTTGATTGGTCGAATGATGTGGCACTGCGCAGCATACAGAAATTATATAAACCCTGCTGCACCTAGGGTTTCAAGATAGAACTTGTTTTATGCAAAAAACCTATTAGTTGCAGCCCCCTCCTCTCTTCTCTACTTCCTCCCTATTCTCCTTTCTCCCCTCTTCAGGTCCAAGAAGTTGGACGTTCATCTGGCAAAGGTACAAGGTGTGGTGACGCCTGGAACAGAAGGCTGCAGGACATCTTCGACAAGCTGCTGCTCCAACTTCAGAAGGAGTTCTGAAGTACTTCCAAATCAGATATTGATCTGATTTTTGGAGTGTAGAATCATGAGGAGAAGATATTTTATATTCTACCTAAGTGGATACTGGTAGAGGCCAGGCACTTGCGTGGATACATCAGAACCTCAGGCAGTACTGCGATCATCTACAGGGTAATTAGATTACCCTTAAGGTATGTCTATATTTCTCATACTTTTAGATTTAATTTTAGATTTTAAATATCAGATAATAAAATTAAATCTAATAGATATTAGATCTGAAATAGCATAGGATAAAAATATAAAATTTATTCCACTCCAAATTTGGTGAAATTTGGAAGATCCTACACAGAAAAAAGGCGATTTTTTCCTTCAAGTGGTATCAGAGCTAGGTTGTTGGCTCTATTTCAGATCTATTTTAGATCTGATTTTAATTTTAATTTATTTGATATTAAATAATTTTAGATATCACATCAGATGTGATAAGATCTAAAATCAAAATATTTAAAATTAAATCTAAGAAGATCTAACATGCATGAGATGCATAACTAGACTAGGATTAATTGAATCTATGAATAGTCTTAAGTTTTATATTTTAATGAGATTAAAATATAAATTAAATATAATTTATTTTCTATTTTTTTGATATTATAATTATTATAATTAGATCAAAAAATAAAAAATAAAATTTTAATTATTTCATAAAATTGATCTGTTGCATGCCTAGACTAGTTGTAGAATTGTTCTAGTAACTTATCTAGAATAGTTTTTATTTTTAGTATTTTAATTTAAATTCTATTTTTTAGATATTACATGTGATGTATCAGATCTAAAAGCATGTTAATTAGATTGATTTTTGATACATGAGATGTATGCAATGCATGAATTAGTTAGATCTTAAATTATATATATGATATGTTAATTTAGATCTAACTAGTTTTGTAGTTAAATTTATATTTTTGATTAAGGTGTTCCTCATGGCCGTTCGGTCATAAGAACAAAGTAGAATTTTAAGACCCTCTCTTTTTATTCAATGGGGTGTTCATATGACGTGTAGGGGTGCCGCGTTCATCCTTAATCAGAAATCAAAACTTACTTTTCTGCAAAACCCTAGATCCTGAAACCCTAGGATTTATTTTACATACTTTGTTTATGAATCCAAACTTAATTAATGTATTGAGCTTATGAAATTAAGTTAGGTCTAAAATTAAGAATTTCAGATCTAAGACATTTTCATAAGATTGGATTCGGGCTTGGGTAGCTCAATTAGGTCTAGCGGTTGATCAAATCGAATCAAGAGTTGGTTAGGTTGGATCATGAAAGCTAATAATTGACCAGCCTAATAGGATTAAGTTTGGGTCAAGGTCGAATCATATTTAGATGTGACTCGATCAAGTTAAGACCTAATTTGGCTCAGTGGTTAGAGCCTGGATTGTAGACTAACTCAATTAGTTCTGGTTCGACAATTTGGTGTCTAAGGTAAGTTGGGCAGATGCGACTGACTGATTTTTAATTGGAAGCTACTCGACTCGAATGCATTCTTGTCGAGTTAATGGCATATCCCTCCCACCAGTCTCACTTATCTGGCTATATGTGTCGACCCAGTTCTGATTTGAGGTGGCTAACAATTCGAGCGGACCCATGCCACTAGGTTAGTCATAATTGTTATGACTATGTCAAGCCAAGTTTAAAGAGACCTAAATCAAATCTTCCTAAAAAAATATTAAGTCTAGGTCTTCCATCATTGTGGATGTGCGGGCCCTTCCCGGGGTTGATTGTTCTCGACTGGTTACAGTGGCTCAGTTGCATCGGGAAGATGCAACTATGTTCATTAGGCATTGGATGCTACGGATTAGAGGATGGGTTGGGCTCAATATTCTGGATACGGTGAGGGACCCAATCAGGAATCTAGTTCATGCAAATGGTGGGTTTGGCTTAACTAAGGATTAGAGTAATATCCCGGATACGATGAGCTTCATGAATTAGAGACCAAGTTTTGGGTGCACCATGATTAGAGAATCATTGGACAAGAGTTGTCCACTCATCGGTTGACTCATCACCAATAACTGTTAGGTGAGGTGATGAGCCAGTCGGTGAGACTGCACCACCCACTAGAAATCACTAATCATGGAGATTTTCACATCTCTACCAAGGGAGTGTAGGGATCTGAGAAAATAATGGGAGCCTAATTTGTTTAAAAATAAAAATCCTAAACAAATTGGTTGAGTCTGATTACAAAATCTAACTAGAAACTTTTGACTCTCTATAGGAAACATGTCTGCCTCAAACCCCCTGACCAAAATTCTAGACACTCATAGACTGACTGGACCAAATTTTAAGGACTGGTTGAGGAACTACAGAATTATTTTGGGTTTTAAAAAATTGACTCATGTCTTGAACCAGGACCCACCTGCCATGCCAGCATGTCCGACTGCTGAATAGAGAGCATCTCTGGAAAAGTGGATGGATGATGATAACAAAGCCAGGTACTACATGTTGGGTGCAATGTCTGATGA
The DNA here is from genome assembly GCF_000442705.2 of Elaeis guineensis. Taxonomy (NCBI): domain Eukaryota; kingdom Viridiplantae; phylum Streptophyta; class Magnoliopsida; order Arecales; family Arecaceae; genus Elaeis; species Elaeis guineensis. Next base: position 27,836,592 of record NC_026006.2, on the reverse strand, counting down.
TTTGCAGCACCAATATGAAAATATTTTGACTACCCGTCAAATGTTGGCTCACCTACAAGAGTTGTTTGGTGAACAGAGTCGCACGGCCAAGTATCAAGTCTGTCAAAGACTTTTTAAGGCCAAGATGCGTGATGGGCAGTCAGTCTAAGATCATTGTTTGACAATGATCAAGGATCTTGAGGAGCTTAAGAAGCTCGGTATCATCTTAGACAAGGATTTTCAGGTTGATGTGATCCTTCAGTCTTTGTCCAATGCATATGGTCAGTTCATCATGAACTTCCATATGCATAAGATGCAATGTACCTTGGCCGAGTTAATGAATATGCTGGTTACGATTGAGCTTTCAATGAAAGGTTCAAAAGGCTCAGTTCTTACTGTGGAGCAGACTTCTTCCAAGAAAAAATCTTTTGGAAAGAAAAAAAAATCCGTGAAGAAGCAGAAGGTGGATAGCAAGAACAAGAAGACAGGACCGAAGAAGAAGGCTTCTGAAAAGGGAAAGTGTTTCCACTGTCAGTCAGAAGGCCATTGGAAGCGGAACTGTCCTCAGTACCTGGCCACCCTGAAGAACAAGAAGGATGGTCCTTCTGGAGGTATGCTCATTATCGAATCTAATCTTATGGTTTCTTCTACATCCAGTTGGGTGATTGACTCTGGTTCTAGTGCTCATTTGTGCACTTCTATGCAGGGCCTTGAGGAGAGCAGGAGGCTGAGGGATGGGGAGATGATCCTACGTGTCGGAAATGGAGCAAGAGTTACTGCTATGGCCGTAGGAACCTACCCTCTGCGATTATCATTAGGATTAGATTTAGTTTTAAGAGACTGTTATTATGTGCCTGCAGCAAGCAGGAATTTGATTTCTGTTTCATGTTTAGCACAAGAAAGCTATGTGATTAGCTTTCATAAGGACCATTGTAACATATTTTATGAAAATAATAAAGTTGCAAATGGTTTTGTTATTAATGGTCTCTATCAGTTACATGTTGATGTATCTGTTTTTAATATTGAGCAAAATATGAATACCGTAAAAATTAAAAGGTCTAGAGATAGTCTAAATGATAAGTATCTGTGGTACCTAAGGCTAGGTCATATAGCAGAAGACAGGGTTAACAAATTGGAGAAATCTGGGCTACTGAGTCCATTAACTTTCGAGTCATATCCAATTTGTGAATCATGTCTTCAAGGCAAAATGACCAAGCTCCCTTTTGTGAGACATGGGGAAAGGGCCACAGACCTACTTGCCCTAGTACATACGGATGTGTGCGACCCATTTGATGTGCCGGCTAGAGGCAATTTTGTCTACTTCATTACCTTTACCGATGATATGTCTAGGTACGGGTATGTGTTTCTAATGAAACACAAGTCTGAAGCCTTTGAAAGGTTCAAAGAATTCAGACATGAGGTAGAAAAATAAATAGAAAAGCCCATTAAGGTTCTTCGATCAGATCGAGGAGGTGAATACCTTGGTTGAAAATTCCTAGACTATCTTAAGGACAATGGTATAGTCTCTCAATGGACTCCACCTGGAATGCCTCAACTCAACGGGGTTTCAGAACGGAGAAATCGGACCCTATTAGATATGGTCCATTCCATGATGAGCTTCACAGACCTCTCAGAATTTCTTTGGGGATATTGTCTCATGACAGCAATTTATGTATTGAATAGGGTTTCCTCTAAAATCGTTCCTACCACACCGTATGAGATATGGCATGGTAAGAAGCCAAGTCTGAATCATCTCAGAATTTGGGGTTGTCCGGCTCATGTCAAGAGACAGCAGATGGACAAGTTAGAGTTCAGGTCTTTTAGAGCTCGATTCATAGGATATCCTAAAGAGTCATTAAGATATTATTTTTATATTCTGAAAGATCACAATGTGATTGTAAGTCGAAATGCTATTTTTTTTGAAAAATAGTTTATTCAAGATGGTGGCATCGGAAGAATAATTAAGCTCAAGGAGAATATCTCCCAAGAGCAACGAGCTAAAGAACCTGAGGAACCTAATCAATCAGAACCAGTTCTAACACAACCTCTTCCACCTCGTAGATCGACTAGGGTTTTTCGTCCTCCTGAAAGGTACTTAGGTACCATACAAGAGGATGTAGAGGAAATGTTCCTCACAGGAAATGGGGTTCATGGTGATGATCCCAAGACCTATGATGAGGCGATATCAGATATCGACTCTGAGAAATGGTTAGAGGCAATGAGATCAGAAATTGACTCAATGCACTCAAACCAAGTCTGGACCTTGGTAGATCCACCTAATGGTATTGCACCTATTGGGTGTAAATGGATCTTCAAGAGAAAGATAGGTGCAGATGGGAATGTGGAGACATTCAAGGCTAGGCTCGTAGCGAAAGGTTATAGTCAGCACGAAGGTATTGACTATCAGGATATCTTCTCGCCCGTAGCCATGCTAAAATCTATCCGCACATTGCTTGTTATTGCAGCCTATTTCAATTATGAAATATGGCAGATGGATGTGAAAACAGCATTCTTAAATGGATATCTTGAGGAAGATATCTATATGGAACAGCCGCTTGGTTTCATATCCAGTGATAATGATCACAAGGTCTGCAAACTGCAAAGGTCCATTTATGGACTTAAGCAAGCACCTCGGAGTTGAAATACTCGTTTCAATGATGTGATCAAAATATTTGGTTTCATCAAGAACGAAGAGGAACCTTGTGTGTTCAAAAAGATCAGTGGGAGCGCAGTTGTCTTCCTCATATTGTACGTGGATGACATCCTCCTAATTGGGAATGACATTCTCATGTTGACCTCAGTCAAAGTATGGTTGTCTAAGGAGTTCTCTATGAAAGATCTAGGAGAGGCATCCTTTATACTGGGTATTAAGGTCTATAGAGATAGACCAAAAAGGATGCTAGGACTTTCATAGAAGATGTACATAGAGGAGGTGCTAAAGAGGTTTAGCATGAAAAACTCCAAAAGAGGTTTATTGCCTTTTAGACATGGCATTCATCTCTCCAAGAAGATGTGCCCTAGCACACCTGAGGAGATTGAATGCATGAGCAAGATCCCTTATGCTTCGACAATAGGGAGCCTCATGTATGCCATGCTATGTACACGACCTGATATAGCCCATGCTGTGAGTGTCACAAGTAGATATCAGTCGAATCCAGGTGAAGAGTACTGGACTTCTGTGAAATGTATCCTTAAGTACTTGAGAAGGATTAAAGATATGTTTCTAGTCTTTGGGAATGGAGAACTTCAGATTCAGGGATTTACAGACTCAGACTTTATGTCTGATATAGATGATCAAAAGTCGACATCTGGGAGTCTGTTCATTTACAATGGTGGTGCAGTCAGCTGGAAGAGTTCAAGTAGATGGTGATTGCAGATTCCACCATGGAGGCAGAGTATATTGCTGCATCGAAAGCTGCAAAGGAGGTATTCTGATACAAGAAGTTTGTCGTAGAGCTTGGAGTGATGTCATCATATGTCATACCTCTTTACTGTGACAATAATGATGCCATAGCCCTAGCTAAGGAGCCAAGGTCTCATCAGAAGTCCAAGCACATCGAGCGGCAATTCCATCTGATCCGTGATTACCTCGAAAAGGATTATGTCGAGGTCAAGAGAGTCAACTTCACAGATAATGTGGCAGACCCGCTGACTAAGCCATTGGACCAACAGAAGATCGAAGCCCACCTTGAGAAGATGGGACTTAGATATGTAGCCAATTGGCATTAGGTCAAGTGAGAGTTTGTTAGATGTGTGCCCTAGATGCCAGATCGGCTGACACATTCCTGTACAAATCTAAGGGCAAAATTATAATTTTGACTATAAATAAATAAAAGAGTTATTTTTCTATCACATAATATACATTGTGTCTGTGATACATCCTTTGAGTTAGTGGGAATGTAAATTCATATTTTCAAGAGTTGAAAATTTAAGGCATGAATTTACATAACTAACTCATAAACTGCTCCTGATCATAGGATCATCATGAGGATGGTGATTGATTCGGAAGGTTAGTATACGATCACTTCTTTAGAGTAGATGAGTCTTGAGTCTACGGTGTAGAGACACCAAAGCAAGAGTATAGGTATTTGTTGAGAATGAGAGTACTGAGCGTGACCACCTCGAGCAGTCATAAAGAAGTCTACCTTCTCGTCGATGACTAGCTCGATGCTGTAGTTGTGTGTCTAGTTCTTTGACTTGAGGTGCATCGATGGTTCACCTTGAGTGTGTTATAGTTTGACTGCACCATAACTCGATCTCCTAGCCATTCGAAACCCTGAGGTGTATGTTGGCTGTAGCATATCCATTGTAGGAACCAGATCGCATCAAGATGGGATCTATCAACCTCGGTAGATGTGAGGAGTAGTCCTATGATGATCGAAAGATCGAGTCCTTAAGTCCATGACCATGGCAGAGTGAAATAATGGAAAAGAGTTTTCCATTGGGGTTTCACATCGGACTCGAATCGATCGATTGATTCATATGACTGATGTTGGGTTTGACAAGCTCACCTTAACCCTAATTCAGTCGGGACTCATAATAGAGGAACTCAATCACACAGGTAGCTGTACCAAGAGGTTCATCTTCAATTCTGATGGGTTGCCACCATATACTGCTAGGTGTCACTGGTAGATTTTGGGAGCAATTAGAATGATTTTGATGATCGATCATTCTAATTGTCTGAATCAGAAGAGTTCTGATCCATCGAAAGGAGTTTCGATGATGTCGATGATGAGCTCACGACATATCTCATTACCATACAGAATTGAACCTAACTAGGTCACACAAACAAGGGTTAGGGTCTAGATGTCATCAATTGGGCTACCCTAATTGATTTGGATAAGATCCAATTAGGTTCACGAAAATCGTGCTAGCACTCGATTTAGCCTAACTTTCTCCTCGTGTAATTTTTTCTGTCTCTACTGAGCCAAATGAGATCTGGCTCATCTAGAGAACCTTAGAAAAGTTTTTCTCAATCTAATTGAAGCTTGTCCAGCTCAGAAAAAGCTTATCTTAATTCATGAGATGAATTTAAGACAACACCTAATTTCTAGCACCTGCCAATTTCATTTTAGGACATCTGTCAAAAGTTGACATATGGATCTTAAACTGAAGAGGACTTATTGAAGGATTTTTGTGGAGTGTCCACATGTCTAAACCTAATTAAATTGAGTGCCATAATTAGATTATGGCATGAGCCCAATTGGATTTAAGTGGGTGCCCCAAATGGATAAGAACCAAAGAGTCCTGATAAACTCAGACTCTTTGGCGCCACTCTATTTGTGCTTATCCAATATTGGTGCCACCTTTTGGAGATAAGGTGGGGTTCTTATCTGATATGATCAAATAACATTACTCCACCAATCAGAATTTTTTCAAAATTTATTGAAATTTTTTGATTGGTCGAATGATGTGGCACTGCGCAGCATACAGAAATTATATAAACCCTGCTGCACCTAGGGTTTCGAGATAGAACTTGTTTTATGCAAAAAACCTATTAGTTGCAGCCCCCTCCTCTCTTCTCCACATCCTCCCTATTCTCCTTTCTCCCCTCTTCACGTCCAAGAAGTTGGACGTTCATCTGGCAAAGGTACAAGGTGTGGTGATGCCTGGAACAGAAGGCTGCAGGACATCTTCGACAAGCTGTTGCTCCAACTTCAGAAGGAGTTCTGAAGTACTTTCAAATCAGATATTGATCTGATTTTTGGAGTGTAGAATCATGAGGAGAAGACATTTTATATCATACCTAAGTGGATACTGGTAGAGGCCAGGCACTTGCGTGGCTACATCAGAACCTCAGGCAGTACTGCGATCATCTACAGGGTAATTAGATTACCCTTAAGGTATGTCTATATTTCTCATACTTTTAGATTTAATTTTAGATTTTAAATATCAGATAATAAAATTAAATCTAATAGATATTAGATCTGAAATAGCATAGGATAAAAATATAAAATTTATTCTGCCCCAAATTTGGTGAAATCTGGAAGATCCTACACAGGAAAAAGGCAGTTTTTCCCTTCAGTAGGATACTTCACTAGAGTCACAATCCAATTGGACTCTTCAACCATCAGATCTGACCAAATCTTCTAATGTATGTGACCCCATAGATTCGAACCTAAGCCGGTAATATAGAAATAACTTTCTATACCAATCGATATAACCATCTAGCAATGATGACCCGATGATCGGATGGGTCGAAGTGTTGCAAAGCAATTTTCTAGAACCTACTGGCATACCATAAAAATATAATTCATCTCTTTGACCCAAATGCTCAAGGTGACTTAGGATTTAACTGTCAATCCTAATTAAGTTGACCATATTATATTTCAACTTTTCAAATCTATCTCATAGATTACTCTAGCTAAGATTTTACTAAATTGAAATACACTGATGCATATCTCCTACCAATTCAGAGAGGTCAATTTCATCTTGACTCACACACTGACTTGATAAGTACTTGACTGCACCTAGTATCCTTCTGTCACTAAGTTAAAAACTCAGATAGTCTGGTACTAAAGTATAGTAAGTTGCTTACAAGTCACCGTAGTGATCTCAGGTCGGAGGGACACTTATACCCATACCCTTCACAAGCTACTTTTGACAGTAGAGTGCTCGGCACATGGTTACGTTCGATGCGAATATACTCCTACATTCCATCTGCATGCCATAAAAGTATCTCTACACTCCTTAGTTAAGAGAATAATTAATTCATATGGCACACAATGACCTACACTTGATATTGCTATCATCCTAGTAATAGCATATCATTTGGTCACAAACAATTTTAAGAACTTAATGGCAAATCCTCCTTTATCGATTAATATATATTATCCTAAGGACTTCATTACAATACAGGAGTTCAAAGATAGTCAATTTATAATGAAAATATCAAATAACTTTTATTAATAAAAATTCATATACAGCTTACAAAATGAGCACAATTGTCTAACGATTAACTTTGGGACACATTTTTCAACAACTCCCACTTGGACTAAAGCCAATCGATACAGTATCGTATTTCTATCTTCGATTTGTAGTAATCAAACTCCTTGATTAGGAGAGCTTTAGTAAATGGGTCGGCCAGGTTCTCCCTTCTATCGATCTTCTGAAAGTCGATGTCCTTCGATCCACAATCTCCCAGATAAGGTGATAACAGTGTACAATATGTTTGGTGCGCTGATGGGTTCTCGGCTCCTTGACTTGAGCAATGGCTCCAGTATTGTCATAGTATAACAAGATAGGGCCATCAACAGAGGGTGCCACCTCGAGCTCGTCGATGAACTTCCACAACCATATATCTTTTTTCGCAGCATCATATGCCGCAATATATCTGCTTCGCAAACAGCGTTTGCCACAGTATTTTATTTAAAACTTTTTCAGTAGATTGCTCCACCATTTAGGATAAAAATATAACCTGACACACTCTTACTATTGTCATGGTCTAACTGAAAGTTAGAGTCGGTAAACCCCACATGTTTCAAGTCAGTTTCACCATACACAAGCCACTGGTCCTTAGTATTTCTTAAATACTTAAGAATGGTCTTGACAACCTTTCAGTGATTTTTTCTTAGATGATTGGTATCTACTCACTACCCCTAATAAGTATGTCACGTCTGATCTCGTGTATATCATTGCATACATAATTGTCACGCCCCCGACCCGAGATCGCGAGCAGAAGGTCGCGGCAACCACCGCATACTTATGAAGAATTCTCTCCATAAGCATGCAAGACATCTCATCACGATATCAATGCATCACAGCGGAATAAATTCAAATAATTATTATTCAACTTTAATTCAAGTTATTAAAATAAATATCTTACATCCAATAAAATTTTACTAAAAGTAAAACAATAGATCTAAGTTCAATGAAGTTGTCAATGCTAAATCTCGCCTCTAAAAGCTCTGTCCCAATATTTCTTCCCACGCTCGTAATTAATTATCTGAATCTGAAAAATAGAAAGAAAGGTAATGAGCTAGACAGCTCAGTAAGTAACAAATATCTCAACTAAATATTTCAGATATTTTATAATTTTCAAGAACAATGTTGCAAATAAACATAAAAATATATTTCATGCTGATTTTATACAAATTCAATCTTTTCAAATATTCACATGTAATATAATCATAAATTCGATTCGATTCAAAATACTCGTAACTCAACAGCCTCGACTATGACCAATGTTTAACCCCCATTGACGGGGTCCACTGAATACCAGCGCACAACCCCCACTGACAGGGTCCACAAACATCAGCGCACAACCCCCATTGGCAGGGTCCACTAAATACCAATGTATAATCCCCATTGGCGGGGCCCACTGAAACATAGTTAGACTGAGAGCATCAATCCGGTCTGTATCAAAATATTTTTGTATCTAATATATCATAATTTTTCACTGAACATGTGCATAATCGACGTACCATAATATTTTAAAAGTACTTTTTTTTTAAAACATAATTTCATAAATCATGCATAATTTCAGAGAATAATTATTTATTTTCAGAATAAATATGAAATATCCCGAAAAGATGATCATTACTTATCTTTCACAGAGCACTGGATGAATAGATCGACTAACTTCTAGGAGATTCTTCAGTATCTATTATCCAAAATTATATTTTTACATTAATTTTAATTCAAAATTAAATCTAAACAAATCTCAAATCAAAACCTCACTTAGAATTAGACTCTTCCCTAAACTCGATCAAAATCATCAAAATGAAGCCTTTCACTATGCTAATCTTAGAAGGATAACTTTGGAGAGAGAAATCCATCAAGAGAGAGAAACAATCTAGAGAGAAAAAATTCTAGAGAGAAAAAGTAGAGAGAGAAAGTCCAATTCTAGAGAGAGAAAGTAAGGATTCAGATTGAAAGAAGAGAGAGAAACTCTCTCTCATTTTTATTTTATTATTTATTTATTTATTTTTTCTTTTTTTTTCTTTTTTTCTCTTTTTCCCTTTTTTTCTTTTTCTTTTCTTTTTCCTTTTTCCTTTTCTTTTTCTCTTCTTCTTTTTTTTTTCTTCCTTCTTCTACTTCTTCCTGTGGCCTCCCTGGGTGAAAAAAAAACTAAAACAGGGGACCGCATGGTCCCCTCATATGATTGGCCGACCGGCAATCGACCGGCACAAAAATGGCCATTGGTCGGAGAAGAGCACACCGCCATCCCAAGGGTCCCAAATTGGTGGCCGGCGACGACCACCGACGTCCGAAAACCAAAAAAAATCGAAACCTCTCCCATGATAAAATCCGACGACTCCGATCACCGGTGAGCGTGCACACCGGCACAGGAAGGAAGGGAGAGAAAAGAGGAAGAGAACCACATGCTTACCTCGAGCTCCGGCGACCTCTCCGGTGAGGAATTGCGACGGGCACAGTGATGGTTTCTGCGAGCGATTTCCGGCGATCTACGCTGTTTCGCTCCAGGATTCTTTGGTAGGAAGAAGGGAGAAGGGTCTCCCCTTTAAATAGAACCGGAGGAGAGGAGTTTGACTCCTCTCCGATGAAGTTTTCGACTCTGATTAGGAGCCGGTCGGGAGAAGAAGACTCCCTGCAGGAGTCTTCTTCATTTTTTTTTTGGGTTGGGTTTAAGGCCCAACGGGCCGGATGTTACATTCTTTCTTCCTAAAAATAAATTTCGTCCTTGAAATTTTTCTTACCTATCACTATTGTATTGGAAGCCTATGCATTCTGTTGAGTAAGCACATAAACTCTTCCCTGGGTTTTAGAAATCTATCCACCGCCCTTATGTTGTCCTTCATAAGTTCTTTGGCCAACTTGATTTTCAGTATTTAGCGGACAGCTAGCAATTTTATGATCCATCTGACCACATTTGAAACAAGCACCTGTATTCCAATGGCAATCCTTGTCTGCATGATTTTGGCCACATCTGGAGCACTGCTTACCGTCAATCTGTTGAGTCTTATTATCTATTGCCTCCTTAGCTGAACTTTTGATGTTTTTATTATTCTGCCCTTGTGTATCATTTGATTTTACTCTCTTTCTTTGCTTTCTTTCCCTTTCCATGTGTTCTTCATTGACTTCTCTTTCAATTATCAGTGCTTTGTTTAATACATCTGCATAAGTTGTCAATTCATATGGAACCACTTATTTTCGAATCTCAGTTCTCAGTCCCATCTCAAACTTGTGAACACGTTCTTGCTCACCATCCACTAATCTCGGAGCAAATTTTGCTAACTCTATAAATTTTGCTTCATATTTAGTCACACTCATATCCTTTTGCTTCAAATAAATAAACTCTTGCTCTTTCTGGATCCTTATACTCCAAGGAAAATACTGATCGTAGAATGCAATCCGAAATCTTTCCCAGGTAAGTATTTCGCCGTCTTGTTCATACTTGCATTGTAGTCGCTGACACCAGTTGTATGCTTCTCTTTGTAGTAAATAAGCTGCATATCGAATCTTTTCTTCATCAAGATACTTTTGGACAGCGAAGGCCTTTTCCATCTCCATTATCCAGTTATCAGCCTCCAAAGGTTCAGTAGTCCCCTTGAAAGCTGGAGGAGCAAGCTTTTTAAATTCTAAAATATTATTCCATTGTACTGGTTGCTCTCCATGTTGTGGTGATGGATGTTGATGTTATTGTGTATCTCGTTGTATCTGCTATTGTTCAAGCATTTGCTGCTGTATTTGTTGTTGCGTTTGTACCATTCTGGTTAGGGTCTGCATTAATTGAGCCATATCTAGTTCCTGACATGCTCTCGAAGTACTCCCATTAGGATCTACGACTCCCTCCTCCTGAGGGACGCCACTGGTCAGATGGGGAGTGCTACCATCCCGTAGTTATGATGTCTCTCTTACAATTCCTTGAGTAGTTCTTGTCATTCTACGAGGAGGTATGATAACCTTGTAGTAGTAAAACTTTATTAGATTCATTTATCTATTTGTTAGGATGGGTTTATTATGATGCTCATACTTTAACGTCCCAATATTTCTAATATTTACCCACCTGCACTCATACTATGTCTAATTCTATGTGTCATAATTTATTCACTTATGCTCTGATACCATATTAATTGTCACGCCCCCGGCCCGAGATCGCGAGCAGGAGGTCGTGGCAACCACCACATACTTATGAAGAACTCTCTCCATAAGCATGCATGGCATCTCATCACGATATCAATGCATCATAGCGGAATAAATTTAAATAATTATTATTCAACTTTAATTTAAGTAATTAAAATAAATATCTTACATCCAATAAAATTTTATTAAAAATAAAATAATAGATCTAAGTTCAATGAAGTTGTCAATGCTAAATCTCGCCTCTAAAAGCTCTATCCCAATATTTCTTCCCACGCTCGTAATTAATTATCTGAATCTGAAAAATAGAAAGAAAGGTAATGAGCTAGACAGCCCAGTAAGTAACAAATATCTCAACTAAATATTTCAGATATTATATAATTTTCAAGAACAATACTGTAAATAAAAATAAAAATATATTTCATGCTGATTTTATACAAATCCAATCTTTTCAAATATTCATATATAATATAATCATAAATCTGATTCGATTCAAAATACTCGTAACTCAACAGCCTCGACTATGACCAACGTTTAACCCCCATTGGCGGGGTCCACTGAATACCAATGCACAACCTCCACTGGCAGGGTCCACAAACACCAGCGTACAACCCCCACTGGCAGGGTCCACTAAATACCAACGTATAATCCCCATTGGCGGGGCTCACTGAAACATAGTTACACTGAGAGCATAAATTCGGTCTGTATCAAAATACTTTTGTATCTAATATATCATAATTTTTCATTGAACATGTGCATAATCGATGTACCATAATATTTCAAAAAAACTTTTCTTTCAAAACATAATTTCATAAATCATGCATAATTTTAGAGAATAATTATTTATTTTCAGAATAAATATGAAATATCTCGAGAAAATGGTTCATTACTTATCTTTCACAGAGCACTGGATGAATAGATCGACTAACTTCTAGGAGATTCTTCAGTGTCTATTATCCAAAATTATATTTTTACATTAATTTTAATTCAAAATTAAATCTAAACAAATCTCAAATCAAAACCTCACTTAGAATCAGACTCTTCCCTAAACTCGATCAAAATCATCAAAATAAAGTCTTTCACTATGCTAATCTTAGAAGGATAACTTTGGAGAGAGAAATCCATCAAGTGAGAGAAATAATCTAGAGAGAGAAAGTAGAGAGAGAAAATTTAATTCTAAAGAGAGAAAGTAAGGGTTCAGATTGAAAGAAGAGAGAGAAACTCTCTCTCATTTTTATTTTATTATTTATTTATTTCTTTCTTTCTTTTCTTTTCTTTTTCTCTTTTTTCCCTTTTTTTTGTCTTTTTCTTTTCTTTTTCCTTTTTCCTTTTCTTTTTCTCTTCTTCTTCTTTTTTTTTCCTTCCTTCTTCTACTTCTTCCCGTGGCCTCCCTGGGTGAAAAAAAAACTGAAACAGGAGACCGCATGGTCCCCTCATACGATTGGCCGACCGGCGATCGGCGGGCACAAAAATGGCCGATGGCCGGAGAAGAGCGCACCGCCATCCCAAGGGTCCCAAATCGGTGGCCGGCGATGACCACTGGCGTCCGAAAATCAAAAAAAAATTGAAACCTCTCCCATGAGAAAATCCGATGACTCCGATCACCGACGAGCGTGCACACCGGCACAGGAAGAAAGGGAGAGAAAAGAGGAAGAGAACCACATGCTTACCTCGAGCTCTGGCGACCTCTCCGATGAGGAATTGCGGCGGGCACAGTGATGGTTTCTGCGAGCGATTTCTGACGATCTACGTCGTTTCACTCCAGGATTCTTTGGTAGGAAGAAGGGAGAAGGGTCTCCCCTTTAAATAGAACCAGAGGAGAGGAGTTTGACTCCTCTCTGATGAAGTTTCCGACTCTGATTAGGAGCCAGTCGGGAGAAGAAGACTCCCGCAGACTCCCTGCGGGAGTCTTCTTCATTTTTTTTTTTTTTGGGTTGGGTTTAAGGCCCAACGGGCCGGATGTTATAATAATAGAACTCACTGTCGAAGCATATAAAACTCTGCTCATATGCTCTCTCTTGAGTTGTCGGATAATCTCCTTTTGAAAGAGAAATTTCTTGGCCTATCAGAAGATAACCTTTCTTGAAATTATTCATGCTGAATCATTTTAGCATAGTATCTATGTATGTGGATTGGGAGAGTTCGAGCAGCCTCTTAGATCTATCCCTATAGATTTTCATCTTTATGATGTAGGCTGCTTCTTCCAAATCTTTCATGGAGAATTGTGATGACAGCCACACTTTTATTCTCTGTAATGCAGGGACATCATTTCCGATTAAGAGAATATCATCCACATACAATATAAGAAATATAATTATCGAACTATTTGCCCACTTATATATGCAGGGTTCCTCTCCATTCCTAACAAAGCCATACGTTCTGATCACCTTATCAAAACGTATTTTCCAACTCTGAGATGCTTCAATTCATAAATGGATCTCTAAAGCTTGCACATCTTGGACTCATCTATGGATATGAACCTTTCAGGTTGTATCATATACACCTCTTAATTCAGCTCTTTATTTAGGAAAACGGTCTTCACATCCATTTGCCAGACTTCATAGTCCAGATATGCTGCTATCGCAAGCATAATCCGAATAGATTTGAATATTGCTATAGGAGAAAATATCTCATCATAGTCAATACCATAATGCTGACGATAACCCTTGACAACCAAATGGGCTTTATAGGTCTCCACCTTTCCATCTTCTCCCCTCTTCCTCTTGAAGACCCACTTACACCCTATAGGCTTTACCCCTTCAGGTGGGTCAACTAATGTCCATACATCGTTGACCTTCATGGACTCCATTTCAGATCTCATGGCTTCAAGCCAGTTATCAGAGTCAGATCTCTGCATTGCATCCATGTAGGTGATTGGATCCTCATCATTTTCATCGAGTTCGACAGGATCCCTGTCTCGGATCAAGAAATCTAAGTATCTGTTCGGCTGACGTGGTACTCTACTGGATCATCTTAAGGATGTTTGTTCATTGGGCTCCAGGTTTGATCTCATCAAATTTGGTTCAGATTCAATCATTGGTGTCGGTTCTTCTACTTGACGAACTTCATCAAGCTTGATTTTAGAGGCACTTATTTCTTCACTAAGAAATTTTTTTTTCAAAAAATATGCCTTTCTGCTGACAAACACTTTTTGTTCAGCAGGCAGGAAAAAGTAATATCCCTTCATTTTCTTAGAGTACCCTATGAAATTACACTTATCGGACTTAGGACTGAGCTTGTTAATTTGTAATCGTTTAACATAAGCTGGACACCCCCAGATCCTAAAGTAAGAGAGGTTCAGCCTACATCGTAATCATATCTCATATGGTGTCTTACTAACTGACTTGCTCGAAACAATATTGAGCACAAGATAGGCTGTTTCAAGTGCATACCCCCAAAAGAAGATTGGCAAAGTTGCAAACTCCATCATGGACCGAACCATGTCCAACCATGTCCTATTCTCTCCTAGATATGTCAGAAATTCACTGGAAAGATATTCACCTCCTCGATCAGACTGAAGATTTTAATATTTTTTTCAATTTATTTCTCTACTTCATTACAGAATCGTTTGAACATTTCAAACGATTCAGACTTGTCTTTCATCAAGTAGATGTACCCATACCTAGATAGATCATCTGTGAATGTGATGAAGTAGCTATACCCTCTTCTGACATATGCGCTCATGAGTCCACATATATCGGTATGTATCAGACCCAGCATATCACTGGCTCGTTCATCTTTTTCTGTAAAAGATGACTTGATCATCTTTTCAAGCAAACAAGACTCACAGGTAGGTAATGATTCATAATCGTGTTTATCAAGAATTTCTTCTTGAGCCAACCTGTTTATCCTGTTCTTATTGATATGACCTAGCCTACAATGCTAAAGATAGGCATCTATGATATTATCTATTCTAGGGTATTTATTTGAAATATACATTACATTAGGCCTAGATACAATATAGATACTATTATTCAACTGTCCACGTAAAATTATAACACCATTCAAAATGATATCATAAAAGTTTTTTTTATTGATATTTTATAATTTGAATTGGCCAAAAGGCCTATAAAATAATATTTAAAATAAAATTAGGATAGTAATGACACTCATTAAGAATAATATACTAAAACTCGAATACAAGCTTGATGATTTCTAAAGCTAGAATTGGAACTGATCTTCCATCTCCAACATTCAGGAATCTCTCATCTTCTCCAAATCTCCTAGTGACCTGAAGATCCTATAACGAATTACAAATATAAATAGAATTTCCAGTATCTAATATCCAGGTCATTGTATCTATATGAGAGAAGTTATAAGGTGTTATCACATAAGTACCTGTCCAGCAACTGATTGCTTCTTCTTCTTTGGTCTGTTCGGGTCAAGGAAAGCGATATACTAAGGATAATTTCTCTTCCAGTGATCTTGCTTCTTGCAAAAGAAGTACTCTGCCTGACTTTGATCAGCCTTGAACTTAGGTTTCTGGGACTGACTCCCAGCACCAGGCACCTTCTTATTCTTCTTCTTTTTTTCTTTCTTAAAGGGACGATGACTATCTGAAGAAGATCCTCCCATTGATTCACTGTCTCCTTGTAGAGTTGGTGATCTTTCTCAAAAGTCTATAGCAACCCCAACAGACTGTGGTAGTTGACTACAGACTTTGTCATTCTGAAATGACTAAGGATGACAGGTAGGACATGAGAAGAGAGTTTAGGATCGCATCTTTCCTCAGCTGTTCACACAAAGGGAAGTCGAGTTTGCTCAATTTTTCAATCTGCTCGATCATGTACAATACATGATCGGTAACAGATACACCCTCCCTCATCCAAGCATTGAAAATGGCACAACTAGTCTTGTGCTACTCAATGTCGTCAAGAGTACCAAAGAAATCTCTCAACACTTGAAGCATTTTCTCTGGCTGAGCCTCTTCAAACTTTTGGCTGACTCATCGTTCATGGAGGCCCGCATGATACAACGAACTGTGGTGCAGTCATTGAACTACTTCAAATAAGTGTCTTGAACCACTCCTCAGGCATTAGGAGCAGGCTCCTCAGGTGTCAGATCTGTTATCACATAAAGGATCCGCTTGTACTCCAGGATAATCTTTAATTTTTGATACTAATTATCGAAATTTGATCGATAAGCTTCTCAATATCTAACAGTAATCAGAGTGATAAGTTTGAGGCCATATCTACACACATAAAGAAAGAACAAAGCCTAATTAGTATATGAATTTATTAATTCTAAAGACTTGGACTTTAGTCAAAAGATCCTCTCACTATTTTATACAAATTGGTAGCCTCTACCTTCAATTCAAAAAATTACCTTAATTTTTTAGTGGGTACTAGAATCCACACATACTACATATAAGCCCGAGGATGGCTCGGTCAACCCATATGTACCTATGGGTAGATTCTTAACCAATTATTTCTCTAAACAATTTTTAGTATTTAATTTAGTCCTAGATTTCATTTCAGTAGGCGATGAGCCTCCACTGAAAGTTCCAATTAGATCAAACCATTAACATGAACCCACTTAGTGATTCTACCTAATGAGTGATCCAATCCGAAGATGGCTCGATCAACCCAACCATCATTAGATAGTTCATCAGAGTCATCATATGATGAATGATAATTCCATCATTCAGAGAGAACATCAAATGGATGGAGCCTGCAATGTCAATGAGAAATAATGGATCCATTATCACTCACCTTAATTGGAAGCTATGATCTAGTTATCACTATAGGTAGCTCATTTTAAGAACCTAATAATTTAAAAGATTTAATCAATTTAGAGAAGAGAGAAGAGAAGAAAAGATCAATCAGTAGACCATAATCCTTCCACTGACTTCACCAAGTCACTGAATTGGGTTAGGTCATGCTGATTGAACTGGCACCTAGATCAGTCACACTGATCAATCTTAATGGCATGGCTAACTCGAATCACTTAGCGATCTAATCAAAATCTAGTTCACCAAATTGGCCAGATAAGTGAGATTGGTGGGAGGGTCTGCTAAGCTTGCCTTAGACACCATCAAAAAGGCCAGGTAAGCCACTTCCAATTAAAAACTACCGTTCAAAATGCCAAACTTACCTTAGACATTAATTGGTTAACTAGTTTCAATTTTACCAACTTAATGATTTGGGTTCAACCACAAAGCCACAATCAAGGTCCAGTTGGTCTAATCAAAGACATGGACTTGACCATCTACAACTATTGTACTAAAAAAATCTTGATTAATTTAATTCAATATTTGGTTAGACTTAATCAATTTCTCTATATGGTCAATCAATTCTTTGATTCTAACCTTAGGTCTAATCCAATTAAAGAGAAAGACATGATTTGAGCTAACCCATGCCTCATATTTTATGCAATGTCATTAGATCTAAATCACAATTCTAGATCCAATCAGCTTGATACTTAATTCTTAATTAAGTTTTGCATCGACATAGTTAAGGTTTCAAAAATAATTTTCTATGTAAACTTTTCACATCAAGTCATAAAATCTTTTATATCAAATCTAAATTTTTTATGATTTTAGATCAAAATAATTTTGATTAGACAAGATTAGATATAACTAACTATCTTCACAACTTGCATCACATACAATAACACCTAGGATTTCAAGATCTAGGATTTTGCATGAAAGTAAGTTTTCTCTTTTCATTTTTTTCTTCATGGGACCTCACAATGGCACCCCTACACGCCATGAAGAGCACCCCATTGAATGGGAGGAGAGGTTCATGAAACCCTACTTGCTCCTATGATCGGACGACCTGGTGATTACCCAATCTGAGTACTTTGCTACTCAGAACATCTAATTTAAATAAATAATAATCAGATCTAAAAATAAACTAATTTAGATCTAATCTAAATCATAAATAATCAGATCTAATAATAAAAAGTCAGATCTAAAGTTGTATTAATTCATATCAAAGCAACCTGGCTCTGATACCAGTTGAAGAAAAACTTGTGGTAGTGCAGTACATGCAATTAAAAATTTTATGCAGCAGAAATAATAGATTAAATAATTTAATCCTAATCATATGTATAAGATCTAATCTTATACAAATCATATTAGGATCTTTGATTTGAAAAATATGTACTTTAGATTTAAAAATTAAAAATTACATCGATCTTATCGATGCTGAAATTCTAGATCTAACTATTAAATCTACCATAGGAATCAAAATAAGTTAGAGATCATTATCAAACAAATTTTGATCTTGATTTTCTTTGATCCAATGGTTGGAGAGGGTGCTCCTCAGGTCACTCATAGCCACACAAAGTCATCTGGCCTCTATAGAAAAATCCACGTGAAGACTGGCATAGATCAGGGACTCAGAGATACTAGTCTATGAATAACTTCGCCAGCTGACCTCTTTCTTCTTCTACAAGCACTTTAGACACTCTAAAGTGATAAGAGATCTGGAGGAGGAAGATAGGAGGAGGAGAAAATACTCTAAAAATAAAAAATCTACAAGAGAATTGATCATGGGACGTCCAAGAGAGGGGTCCCTTTTTTATAGACTAAAAATTAGGACTTTCCAAGAAAGGATGCCATGAATCAATACCAAAACCCCTTTTTGGCATCCCCAAAAATTCTAAAAAAATTATTAAGATGTGAAGAAAAAATCTAGTCTCACATGTCAAAATATTTTTTAATAGAAATAAAAAAAAAATAATATGGCTCCAACAATATACCATATACAAAAAATCTCTTTCCTAGTCTACACTTATCTCTAATTCGGATTGCATTCGAATTAAGCAAGAGATAATATTATGACTCATCAGCTATAGCCAACCATCCTTTTTGGATCTTCTCTCATGATACTAAAAATTATAATCCAAATCTAATTAGGCATCAAGAATTGACATGGATCCAAACGTGGCGCAAAAGATAAGGATAGAGTCTTAGTCTGACTTGGACTCTTCATTTCTAATTCAATTCTAATCTAAATCAAACTTAGATTGAAACCACTGATAGAAATGAACCTAATCTAATTAGAAATCTAAATATCTTATCAAATTCTTAATCCAATTAAAAATTAGTCGAGTCCAAATCCTGATCGAATCAGGATCAGATTTCTCTTGTAATCGGGTTTGATCATAACAATCCCAATCTGAGTCGAACTGAATCTAATTCAATTAGACTTATTCCAAAACTCATTACTCAATCAAATTAAGTTAATTAGTAATTTAATTATTAATTAATTTTTTATAAATAGTAGAATCTCAGTCCCAGTGGGACTCTCCCACAGAGTCCTAGTCCAAGTAGGACTCTTCACCAGAGTCACAATCCAATTGGACTCTTTAGCCATCAGATCTGACCAAATCTTCTAATGCGTGTGACCCCATAGGTTCGAACCTAAGCTGATAGTATTGAAATAACTTTCTATATCAATCGATATAACCATCTAGCAATAATGACCAGACGATCGGATGGATCGAAGTGTTACAAAGTAACCTTCTAGAATCTACTGGCGTATGGTTATTGTATAATTTATCTCTTTGAACCAAATACTCAAGATGACTTAGTTTTAACTGTCAACCCTAATTAAGTCAATCATAATATATTTCAACCTTTGAAATCTATCTCATGGATTATCCTGATCAAAGTTTTGCTAAATTAAAATACACTAATGCATATCTCCTACCAATTCAGAGGGATCAATTCCATCTTGACTCACACACCGACTTGATAAGTACTTGACTGCACCTGGTATCCTTCCATAACTAAGTTAGAAACTCAGAGTCTAATACTAAAGTACAGTGAGTTGCTTATAAATCACCATGGTGATCTTAGGTCAGAGGGATACTTATACCCATACCCTTCACAAGCTACTCTTGACAGCAGAGTGCTTGGCACATAGTCATGTTCGATGTGAATATACTCCTACATTCCATCTGCATGCCATAACAGTATCTCCACACTCTTTGGTTAAGAGAACAACCAACTCATATGGCACACAATGACCTACATTCGATATTGCTATCGTCCTAGTAATAGCATATCATTTGGTCACGAATAATTTTAAGGACTTAACGATAAATTCTCCTTTGTCAATTAATATATATAGTCCTAATGACTTCATTACAACACAGGAGTTCAAAGATGATCAATTTATAATAAAAATATCAAATAATTTTTATTAATAAAAATTCATATACAATTTACAAGATGAAAACCATCGTCTAACGATTGGCTTTGGGACATATTTTCCAACAGGTGATCCCATCGAACTTGATGAGAATGATGAGGATCCGATCACTTATATGGAGGGCATGCAAGGCCTAACTCTGAAAAATGGCTTGAGGTCATAAAATCTGAGATAGAGTCCATGGAGATCAATGGTGTATGGACACTAGTTGATCCATCTGAAGGAATAAAATCCATAGGGTGTAAATGAATTTTTAAGAGGAAAAGAAGAGTGGATGGGAAGGTAGAGATCTATAAAGCTCATCTAATTACTAAAGGATGCTATCAACATTATGGTATTGACTATGATGACACATTTTCTCCTATGGCAATGCTTAAGTCCATCCAGATTATGCTTGCTATCGCTGCACACTTAGATTATGAGATCTGACAGATGGATGTCAAAACAACTTTTCTTAATGGAAAGCTAGAAGAAGAGGTGTATATGATATAACCTGAAGGGTTCACATCTATAGATGAGTCAAAAGTGTGCAAGCTAAAAAGATCTATTTATAGACTTAAGCAGGCATCTAGGAGTTGGAACATACATTTTGATAAGATGATCAAAATGTATGGTTTCATTAAGAATGGAGAAGAGCTTTTCATCTACAAGTGGACTTCTGATTCTGTAGTCATATTCCTTATACTGTATGTGGATAACATACTATTACTAGAAAATGACATCCCGATTTTGCAGAGTGTGAAGCTATGGTTATCATCACAGTTCTCCATGAAGGACTTGGGAGAAGTATCCTACATCGTTGGGATGAAGATCTATAGGGATAGATCTAAAAGGTTGCTTGGATTGTCTCAAACCACGTACATCGATACCTTGTTGGAGCAGTTCAACATGGATAATTCTAAGAAAGGCTATCTTTCGATAGACCATGAGATTACTCTTTTTAAGAAGAATTATTCGACAACTCCTGAGGAGAGAGAGTGCATAAGTAGAATACCATATGCCTCGATAGTAGGATCTATCATGTACGCTATGACATATACGAGATCGGATGTGGCCTATTCACTAGAGGTAGTGAGTAGGTACCAATCTGATCTGGATGAGAATCATTGAAAGATTGTGAAAGCAATTCTTAAGTATTTGAGAAATACTAAAGACCAATGGCTTATCTATGGAGACACTGATCTAAAATTTATGGGATATACTGATTTCAATTTTTAGTCAGATTGTGATGACAACAAAGTATGTCGGGCTACGTATTTACTCTGAATGAAAAAGCTATTTGTTGGAAGAGTTTCAAGTAATATACTGTGAACAATTCTGTATGCAAAATGAAATACATTGCTGCATCAGATGCTGCAAAGGAGACTGTGTGGTTGCAGAAGTTCATCAGTGAGTTGGGAGTTATACCTTCTATTGATGGTCCTATTCTGCTGTACTGTGATAGCTTCAATGCCAAAGCTCAGACAAAAGAATCCAAGTTGCACCATCGCACCAAGCATGTTCTGCACCGCTATCACCTGGTGTGAGAGATTGTGAACCAAAATGATGTCGAACTTCAAAAGATCAATGGAAAGGAGAACTTAGCCGACCCCTTCACTAAAACTCTCGAGATCAAAGAGTTTGATGACTTCAAATAGAAGATGGGTATAGATACTGCTCTGATTGGCTTTAGACTAAGTGGGAGTTATTGAGAATTGTATCCTAAAACAAATCATTTGATGATTGAGTTCATCTTAAAATATGAATTATTGATCATTGAATAAAAATTATTCGGACATTTTTCATCACAAAGTAACATCTTCTTTGAACTCTTGTGCTATGATGAAGTCCTTAGAACTATGCTAGTGAACGATAAAGAGAGGATTTATCATATAGTTCTTAAACATGTTCGCGATCAAATGATACATTATTATAGGATGATGATATTTATCGAGTAGAGGTCATTGTATACCATATAGATTGGTTGTCCTCTTAACCAAAGAGTATGGTGACACTGGTATGGCATACAGGTGAGATATAGAAGTACATCATTACTGAACAAGTGACTCACCTACTGAGCATTCTACTTTCAAGAGATACTCGCAAAACACATGGGTATAAGTGTCTTTCAAATCTGAGATCATCATAGTGATTTGCAAGCAATTCACTATGCTTTGGTATCGGACTATCTGAATTTCTAATGTAATGACGGAAGGCTACTGGGTACAGTCAAGTACTTGCGAAGTCTATGTGTAGATCAAGATAGGATTGACCCCTTCAGATTATTGAAGTTGATGTATCACTGTATTTTAATTTAGCAAAGCTTTGGTCAGGATAATCCATGAGATGAATTTGAAAGGTTGAAATATAATGCGGATGAAGCAATCTCAGTTGACAGTTAACTTGAGACTATCCTAGAGCATTTAGGGTCAAAAGGATAAATTATGCGGTAACCATGTGTATGGATTCTAAAATATTTATTTACGATAATTCGACCTATCTAAACATCGAAAACCATTGATAGATGGTATCTCGATTAGTGCAGGAATTGGTTCCTGTGCTACCGGCTTAGTGTTTGAACCTATGGAGTCATGCACATAAGTCAGACAAAGTAGGAAGGAATTGATCTATGTTTATATATCCAATTTGAAAATACTTGATTTGATTGAATATATAAGCTAATTTAATTGAGAATTAAGTTATGAGTCAAACAGGATTGAAGAGTTAACTATATCTAGCTAACACTACACATGAGGTCTGGTTTGATCCTAGGGATGAATAGTTTCTGATCTATGATCTATGGAGCATATGAAAGATTAGATTTAAGTGCTAATTAATTTTAGATTAGATTTGAATTAATTGGACTTAATTGGATCCAAAATTTAAGTTAAACTTGGTACAAAAATCTTAAAGAGTTTGGGATTGACAGCCTTTCGAAATTTCAAACTAGCTTCGAATTGGATTCGAATCGGATCTGTTTTGATGAGATATGAGAATTTCTACTTGTACTAGGATTCTCCTCTGATGTGGGCCGACCAACACCTGAAATGGTGCTAGTTTGGGGCACCCATGTGGGTGAAGGAGTGGGTGCAAATTGGTTGTCATATGTGATGGCAATTCGATCTCATGTAGGAATCCTTCTTTTATGGGTATTGGACTAATTCAAATCAAATTTGAGTTAGAACTCTTATACTTATTGGGTCATAAAAATTATCTATAAATAGAGAGGGTCTCTACCTATGGATGCATAGCAAACAAATCAGATTGAGAGAAGAGAGAAAGAGAGAGAGAGGCATGAGAAGAGAAAAAGGTCCCTTCTTCTCCTTGAATCTCTCCTCTTATAGCCACCCCTCTTCCCTTGGGCGTGGATCCATCTTAGGCATCCCTCCTACTGGTGTGAGGTGTCACACCATCACATCTCCTCTCTCATTTGATTGGATTGTGAAGGCAATTGGATTGGAGTTCATCCTGCTTTCCTACGGCATCTGACGTGCATGCAAAGTAGAGAGTCTGCACATCCAGGCCTCTACAAAAGTTTATATTAGATTATTTGAGATTTGATCTTTGGTTCCACTGCCAATCAGGTAAGGATTTAATCCTTAATCATGTAGATGAATAGAAAAATTTTCAGATGCAACTTGGGCCTTCTGAAGAGAAATAGTTTTTCTTTCCTTCAGACCTCCCCTAAAGTCCCTAGAGCATCCTGTTGGATTCTGATGACATAGTGGAATATAGATTTCAAAATTTTTTTAACATGCTTACAATAATGAAAATAAATTTTAACATTTAAACACAACCATCGGAACTCAAAAATCCTAGGAACCTCTTGACGATTACAATCAAATCATAAAATCAAGTATATGAGAAAAAGATCAAAAGTCATATACCATCATGAAGCCACAAACTGGTAATTTTGAGATCTTCATGAGACTCCAAAGCAGAAGCCCTCCAATGGTGATCCACACAGGATTGATCAGGGTCCTTCCTAACTCGTCATGGTGCAGCAGCCTTCTTCACAAGTGCGCTGCCGACCATCCTTCGCAAGAGCGGGTTGCACCATTGCTTGTATGCCTTCATGACCTTCAAAAGAACTACTCTAAGAATCCTTTTCCAAAATTTCACACCACACAAAAGCAAGTCAAATGTTTAACACTTGAACAACCTAATTTTTGGACAAGCATCACATGCTTTCCAATTTCCTTCTCCCTTTCTTACCATTTTCTCTCCCTCTTTTCTTACATTTTTTTCATACTTTTTTTGGTCTTTTTCTCTTTCATTCTCACACCAAAAAACCCAAAATATATTACATGGAATAAGGTGTAGCACCCCCTTTTTATAGGTTACAAAGGAGCCCCATCTAATTCCATGGGACGCCAACTTTTGGCATCCCAACTTCTCCACACGGTGAAATAAATCACCACCATCATAAGTGGCATGGAGAAGTCAAGGAGTAGAAGGACTCTTCCTTCTAATATCCCAAAAAAATTGGTGTGTAAGAATTATGAGGTAATTGGGGAGATGAAACAATATTTGGTGCAACAATATCCCAAGCGATGTCTCACTACTTCCCATAAAGATAAAATTCTTTATATAAAAGTTGTGGGTGTGGAAGAGCCTTTAAGCAAAAGGACTCCTCCATTTCTATGCCAACAATTTTTTAGAAGCCATCATATGGCCGGTGGAGGGAAGAAAATGCATGGAAATAAAGGAGAATTAAGAGTCCCAAGTGATGTGGACTCTTCCACTTCAATGCCCATAATAAAGGATGCATCCCAAAATTATTTGGCATGGAGTCCCTTCCAAGAGAAAGACTCCACCTCATCTCCCACATCCACATTATCCCAAGGCATCATCACATGCCGCACAAAATTAAGAGACAAGTGGAACATGTAATAAAATTAAGAGGAGTAGGTGAGAAGGACTCATCCTTCTCATCACAATTTATTTTGGGTGTGACACTTAAATTATGCATGGCTTTTGGTGTGGAGGAGGTAGGTTTCATGTGGAACTCTTCCACAAAACTAGATAAAATCAATTAATAAATTAATTGATTCAATCCTAATCAGATTAGGTCAAGGCAACAAGACTAGGTTAGCACAAACACCTTTGCACTAAACCCAATTGGGAACTTGGGTTAATTCATATGCTAGCAATTTAATTAACCCATTGAATTTATAATAAATTTAAATTGATTAGACTAAGACTAAATTCTTATTATGTGTGATCCATTGGATTTCAAATCTAGCCAGCAATGGACCCAAACTCTCGATAAAATCCTAATTCGATTGGATTAGGTCAACTCAAGAATCCCAATCAACTAGGACTCTTCCTAATTGATTTTAGAATTAAACTCTTTTAATTCTATCAAGTTCATAAGTCCAGATTGATATCTAGCAATGTGTCATGACTACCCAAAAGATTTAAAATTTGATAAAAATACCAAAATTATCCTTCCGTGTTGAGTTACCGTGCAATTCAATCCTTCGATCACACAACATCCCGAAAAGGCTATGCATATAAAAAAATATCAAATCCAAATACCTAACTATATGTATCTCGATCAGATGATGATGACTTGATTGATGAACCAGTAAAAACTATTTCTACTATTCATCTCTGCTCTAGTCAGAGACTTCTAGAGTCACTATCCCATGAGATCACATAGGATGTTCTCTCCTCTTACAAGGAGTGATCGATTCTTTGTTGACCACTCATAACCTCTATGCATACTTTGCCATATCCAGAATATCCCATGCACATGTCAAAGTGGTGTGCTAGGAAATAAACCAAAGTAAGGGTCCATGCATATAAGGTACAATGGTGATCTCAGGTCAAAGGATCACATGCACCACTCTCATTAAAGAACCATCTGTTGACAAGCTGTAAGGCTCCATTAGATGTTCTTTCTGTAGGTCTGTTCAGTGAACTCATTCTCTATTGAGTACCTACATCCTTGTATTAGTGTTACCACATAAGTGGTTGTGAGATCAACCCCCTCTCCATCGAGCATACATAGGATGTACCAGTCTTATCGGAGTCATCAATCTCCGACTCGATGATCCAATGATTGAAAATATTTTAGATTGGGGCTATCAAGATTTTAGATCTTACTAGCATGATCTCATCATGGCCCTAAAATCATTGCTCTAATCAATGGGGTTTATCATAATCATATTAAAATAATGCAGTAAATGATAAAACATAATATCTCATATAAATAAAATAACTCATATCATGCAATTGAGCAAGAAGATAAACCAAAGTGGTGTGCTAGGGAATAAACCAAAGTAAGGATCCGTGTACATAAGGTACCATGATGATCTCAGATCAAAGGATCATATGCACCACCCCCACTAAAGAACCATTTGTTGACAAGCTGTAAGGCTCCATCAGATGTTCTTTCTATGGATCTGTTCAGTGAACTCATTCTCTAATGAGCATCTACATCCTTGTATTAGTGTCACTATATAAGTGGTTATGAGATCAACCACCCTCTCCGTCGAGCATACATAGGATGTACCAATCTTATCGGAGTCATCGATCACCAACTTGATGATCCAACGATTGAAAATATTTTAGATTGAGGTTATCAAGATTTTAGGTCTCACTAGTATGATCTCATCATGATCCTAAAAATTATTGTCCTAGTCTATGGGGTTTATTATAATCATATAAAAATGATGCAGTAAATGATAAAACATAATACCTCATATAAATAAAATAACTCATGTCATGCAAATGAGCAAGAAGATAATAGAGAAAAGTCTCATTATATCTTCATGCGATTGACTTGTAGGATACTATTCTTTCAATCTCCCACTTGCACTAAAGCCAATCACACCAGTACCTGATGCCTATGCAATCAAGATGGTGATTACACTGCTGCTGTGTATGGCTTAGTGAGCTGGTCCTATTGTATTGTTCTTTAAAATTAGCTCATTTTATGATCATATCATGAATAAGGCAAAAGTGCCTAGGATATGCATGGATACTTGGTGAAACCAGACCCAACTTAATGATGAACCCTTCATCAGGCATCTTTCTTAAGCAATCTTTACTAATAACATTTAACTGAAACAAATACAGTATGCTATTTGAAACTTTTTTAATTCACTGCTCCTCTAATACTTCTCAAGTACTTTGAGTATGCTTTTCATAATTTTGATAAGATCCTATCATGGATCTACCTGAAATCAATGATTATGCACAAGGCATAATTCATATCAGGCTTGGTACATTGAATGTATGGATAAGTAAACACCTTTACACCCATTCATGTTGAACCCTTTCAACAATAAATTCTATATACCGAGACTGGGATAAGCCCTGCATCCACTTACACCTATCCCTATGGATGCCAAGTATATTGGATGCTTAACCCAAGTCTATTTCCATGAAAATTTTTGTGATAAGCAAATTATTGATCGAGTGTAATATTGGGACTACCTTCTCAATATGCTGTATGTCCCCATATACATAACCAAGAAGTTAGTAGAACTCCCACTTATCTTTCTGCACAAACACATGGTTCATCTATTTTTGATAAAATCAAATATTTTGACTGTCCCATCAAAAATAGAAGTACCCACTCCTCATAAACTACTTGAATTCATAAAAGCATTTGCCCTCCCACTGGAGACAACTTCTCTAGATGGTGTGTGGCAATACCAAGAATTCGAACAGATATTTCTGATAGCAACCTATTGGGTCATACTCATAGGTGCTTCAACCATTGTCCACACTTAGTTGATGTATAGGGAGTCCATTTTAGATGTCAAGATTTCAGGCCAACTGTTAGATTCTCTACTCATAACAATCTCCAAATGGGTCAAGTAAAACATCATTCACAATGATGTATGGTGTACTGCCATTCACAATGACAAATCTATATTTTGAGTGGTATATTACATACTCAAAATGACCTTTCGGTGAGGAGGTGTGTATCATGGTTGTGCCTTGTCAATGGGCACATCTGATTGAGGATTGACTTGTAGACACTCCATAGGTTAAGATAGGATAGTTTATAGGTCTTAAACTTCTTAAGTTCAATTATCCTGCCATTTTTCTCTTTTAGAAAAATTTTTTTTCCTAAAAGGTGGCATACCCATTGACAAAATATCTTTTGTCAAGTAGGGTGGTAGAAATAGTATCACATACTTTTCTTTTAGGATAATCTATAAACTAATAAAAATCTGTTCTAGCATAAACTTATGTACATCAACTCTTTTCACATAAGTTGGACAACCTGTCTTTTACCTTTTTCATATCTCATATGGAGTGCTTGTAACAGATTTTTGTAGTGTCTAATTTATACAACAATTTCTAAAATATTTCTCAGAAAGAGACAATAATATTTGTGAAGTATTTTAGAAAATACATCATATCACATATGAAGTGTCAATCTCTGGGTTGAAATATTATTAACCTTCGAATATCCATATGTTCAAGACTTAATATCTTGCTTGTCTTGAGATATGTGACCATCACATATCTGTTTCTTGCTCTCATCAACAAGAAGAACAACATTATTGAGTGATAGAAATATAAGACCATAACCATAGCTATAATGTTTACCAAATGCAGAGTAACTTTTACTCTTAACATTAATTTTAAAACTATGCTACAATAGCAAAAGATTTAAAATAATATTTTTGATAAATTTAAGCTCATTATCAATGGTCTATTAGTCTCTAAATCTTGCTAGAAAGTTATATAGATTCCTACAGCCTCAGCATGAATGGACTATCCATTAGTGCCAAAGGGCAAGTAGTCATCTCACTTCAGCTTTATAGGTCTAGCAACACTTTGCATGTGAGGGAACCTATATTAGGTATCACATATCTAAAATTCTAAAGTTAAAATACTCAATGATAATTATTAATTTGTATTACATACAATCCATTAGCAGATGCAACTTTTGTATCCTGCTATTGCTTCACACTTGTAAGATAGTTCTTGCAATTTATTGCTCATCAATCCTGTATCGATATTAGATATCTATAGTGAAGACATTCTTCACCTTCTATTCCTCAACCATTCTATGATATTCGATCAATTTAAAAAATATCCCAAGCAGTGAAAATAAAGATGCAAATTTGTATATTAGAACATAATAGGACTACTCATGATGACATGCACAAGTTAGATGAAGATTTTTATCTAATTGTGTCTCCCACTATTTTTAACAAATTTGATAGCCCTCAAGTATGAAATTGAGAAATCTTATCATGAAATTTTTTAATAGGGTTGAGATCTTAATTCCTCATAAAAAGTCTTGTGGATATCACAATAAGCTCCTATGAGTTCAAAGGTAAGTAACTCTTTACTAATTGCATCCCATGCAACTCTCAACAAACTTTTGCCTTTAAAATACTTATAGCCTTGTGGATAGCACAACAAACTATAATATTTTAGTTAAGTCATACTCTTTAATCCTATATAATCATATCTGAATAATACTATCCTTATAGATAGCACAACAAGACAGCACTACCAAATATGCCATAAGCATCACTCGATCAACATCATACTAATCACTATAGCAAACCTTATGGATAGCACAATAAACTCACTACAGTTTTTGATTACTCTATTGACTTAGTATGAGCTAAATATAATTAGCTTCATTATGCACCAAGACAGTATTAAGTCAGTCCACACAACAAGCCTTATGGATAGCACAACAAGCCTACTATGGTTCTTGACATAATAGCGACTTAGCATGAAGGAAGGCATGGATAGTGTTCTTAACCCTTCGCCATTAAGACTTAACATAATTTAACTAAGGGACTTAGGTCTTATGCACATCTTAAACATTTACAACATGCATCATATGCTATGAAAATTAAAAACTAACCACCAGCATATAAGAGCATATATCAAGGAATACAAATAGTTGTGGACTATAAAAATCATTCGAGCTATAGGATGATCTAAGGGTCTAACCCTAGGTGCATTATAGATTGAATCATCTCATGGTCAATCTTAATGTACCTCTGCTCTCCAAAAGCCTGGTAGTATAATCTTCATCACCATGAAGATAATCATGAATGCTTGATCTTATATTTGAAAATAGAATGAAACAATTTCAATTTGTTCTCAATTTTTTTTTATAATTTTACATCATTATGTAAAAATCTCAATCAATAATTGAAAATAAAAAAAAGAAAGGTACAATTGATAATATAATGCATCAAGGACACCCAGTCCCTATTGCAACTCTTGCAAATATATTATATAATCAACTAGCAAGTAAGCATTCATGCATATGTCCATAACAAATCAACATAATATTTCATAACAATTATAAAATATTATAACAAACAACCCATGTTATTACAATTGCGATATCATTCAAACATATGTCAATAAAGATGTTTAAATATATGGGTATTGGACCCATCTAGGGTTTCCGATTCGGGTTCAATACTTGATGCAAAGTTCAATATTAGGTCAATCATTTATCATCCATATGAGTTAGGTTGACCAATTCTTAAGTTAAACCTAATTTAATTAGGTTAACTTAGATTCAGTCACCCATAACTCAAACCCTAATCCAATTAGGTAAATGATAAAATTTGATTAACCAAAATTAAACATGGCTTCTAATCATATTAGAACAAAGATTTTGATTTAATCTATAATCATTAAACTCTAATCATATTAGAACAATGAATTATAGTAAAATCAATCCATCAGCGAAAATCCTAATTGATGTCTGATACATCCTTCTTCATGATCAAAATTTTTCGGCCCCACGCATACCTCAGACAACAACCAATATGGTTGACCCACTATGGTAAGTGCCCGATAACATTGTGGTCGGCCCTTGGATTTTATGTAAATGCATCAAATGCAAAAAAACCTAAAGTCTTGGCAATGTACATCCATATGTAGCATTCCAAGATCCCTGTGCATCACATGTACTGGATTTCAATTCCATAAAAAATAGACCATAGGATCTAAATTAAACTTGTCACACAAGTTTACAAACCATAAAATTTCATATCCAAGGTTTGATCATGGATCGATAACACTTTATTATTAATAAAATATGCATCAAAATCTTCAAATAAACATCAATCAGAAAAATCGATTTTGACATAATTCGAGCCGGATCTAATCCATATCACAAGAATAACATGCTATTTTCCTGAATCTATCAAGGGTGGCTCTGATACCACTATTGAGTTTCAGTGAAATAGTAAAATATATATTTTAAAATTTTTTTAACATGCATACAATAATGAAAACAAAATTTAACATTTAAACACAACTATCGAAACTCAAAAATCCTAGGAACCCCTTGATGATTACAATCAAATCATAAAATCAAGCATATAAGGTGAAGATCAGAAGTCATATACCACCATGAAGACTATGAACTAGTGATTTGGAGATCTCCACGAGACTCCAAAGTAGAAGCCCTTCAACAGTGATCTACACAAGATTGATCAAGGCCCTTTCCAACTCATCATGGTGCTGTAGTCTTCTTCACAAGTGCACTGCCGACCATCCTTCGCAAGAGTGGATTGCACCATTGCTTGTATGCCTTCATAACCTCTAATAGAACCACTCTAAGAACCCTTTCTCAAAGTTTCACACCACATAAAAACAAGTCAGATGTTCAACAATTGAACAACCTGATTTTTGGACAAGCATCACATGCTTTCCAATTTTCTTCTCCCTTTCTTTCTATTTTCTCTCCCTCTTTTCTTATATTTTTTTCAGAATTTTTCTGATCTTTTTCCCTTTCATTCTTTCACCAAAAAACCCTAAATATATTACTTGGAATAAGGTGTAGTGCCCCCTTTTTATAGGTTACAAAGGGGCACCATCTAATTCCATGGGATGCCAACTTTTGGCATCCCAACTTCTCCACACGGTGAAATAAATCACCACCATCATAAGTGGCATGGAGAAGTCAAGGAGCAAAAGGACTCTTCCTTTTGATGTCCCATAAAAATTGGCATGTAAGAATTATGAGGTAATTGGGGAGATGAAACAATATTTGGCGCAACAATATCCCAAGCGACGTCCCATTACTTTCCATAAAGATAAAATTCTTTATATAGAAGTTTTGGGTGTGGAAGAGCCTTCAAGCAGAAGGACTCCTCCACTTTTATGCCAATAATTTTTTAGAAGCCATTATATGGCCGGTGGAGGGAAGAAAACACATGAAAATAAAGGAGAATTAAGAGTCCCAAGTGAAGTGGACTCTTCCACTTCAACGCCCATAATAAAGGAGGCATCCCAAAATTATATGGTGTGGAGTCCCTTCCAAGAGAAGGACTCCACCTCATCTCCCACATCCACATTATCCCAAGGCATCATCACATGGCACACAAAATTAAGGGACAAGTGGAACATGTAATAAAATTAAGAGGAGTAGGTGAGAAGGACTCTTCCTTCTCATCACAATTTATTTTGGGCGTGACACTTAAATTATGCGTGGCTTTTGGCATGGAGGAGGTAGGTTCCACGTGAAACTCTTTCATAAAATTAGATAAAATTAATTAATAAATTAATTAGTTCAAACCAAATCACATTAGGTCAAGGCAACAAGACTAAGTTAGCACAAATACCTTTGCACTGAATCCAATTGAGAACTTGGGTTAATTCATATGCTAGCAATTTAATTACCCATTGAATTTATAATAAATTCAAATTGATTAGATCAAGACCAAATTTCTATTGTGTGTGATCCATTGGGTTCTAAATCTAGCCAGCAGTAGATCCAAACTCTCGATAAAATCCTAATCCGATTGGATTAGGTGAGCTCAAGAGTCCCAATCAATTAATACTCTTCCTAATTGATTCTAGAATTAAACTCTTTTAACTTTGTCAAGTCCACAAGTCAAGATTGACATCTAGCAATATTTCATGACTATACAAAAAATTTAAAATTTGGTAAAAATATCAAAATTATCCTTCCATGATGAGTTACCATGCAATTCAATTCTTCGATCACACAACATCTTGGAAAGGCTATGGGTATGAAAATATATCAAACCCAAATACCTAACTATATGTATCTTGATCAGATGATGATGATGACTCGATTGATGAACCAGTAGAAACTATTTTTACTATTCATCGCTGCTCTTGCCAGAGACTTCTAGAGTCACCATCCCATGAGATCACATAGGATGTTCTCTCCTCTTATAAGGAGTGATCGATTCTTTGTTGACTACTCATAACCTCTATACATATTTTGCCATATCCAGAATATTCCACACACATCTCAAAGTGGTGTGCTAGAGAATAAACCAAAGTAAGGGTCCATACACACAAGGTACCATGATGATCTCAAGTTAAAGGATCACAGCACCACTCCCACTAAAGAACCATCCATTGACAAGCTGTAAGGCTCCATCAGATGTTCTTTCTATGGATCTGTTTAGTGAACTCATTTTCTAATAAGCACCTACATCCTTGTATTAGGGTCACTACACAAGTGGTTATGAGATCAACCACCCTCTCCATCGAGCATACATAGGATGTACCAATCTTATTAGAGTCATCGATCACCGACTCGATGATCCAACGACTGAAAATATTTTAGATTGAGGTTATCAACATTTTATGTCTCACTAGTATGATCTCATCATAGTCCTAAAATCATTGTCCTAATCTATGGAGTTTATTATAATCATATAAAAATGATGTAGCAAATGATAAAACATAATACCTCATATAAATAAAATAACTCATGTCATGCAATTGAGCAAGAAGATAATAAAGAAAAGTCCCATCGCATCCCCATGCGATTGGCTTGTAGAGCACTATTCTTTCACATCCAACCAGCAAGCTCCATGCCACAAAAGAGAAACCTCACACCCTCTCTTCCTCTCCCTTTCTCTTCTCCCTTGGCATCCCACACGCCCCACCTCTTGGGGCATCCCAAGTTCTTCCGCACCCAAGCTATTGGGCATCCCCTCCTTTGTTAGTTCCTAGTATTTGGTAGCAGCACAAAGCAAGGGAGAAAGGCAAGAGAGAAAGAGAAGAAAAAGATCAAAGAAAGAGATCAAGAGTTGATCGTGATTTAGACTTCATTCAGATTCAATAGGCTGAATTTTTTTAGAGAAAAAAATTTAACTTTAAGAGAGCTATTCCAGGCTGATCTCGAGTGGATACCCATAGAGGTCGGATACTTGTACGGCTAGAAGAAGATCTCTTCTCTTTCAAATCTAGATTTGAAGAAAAGGATTGCGAAATAGGTATGTGATTTGATCACAATCTGAATTTCAACATATATCAGTTTCAGCACATGAACTAGATCTTTGTGATTTTATATTTTTATACATGCATGATTCAGATTAAAAATATTTTAATCTTATATTCTACTATGGTGTTTAGAAAAATAAAATTTTGAAACACACATGCACGCCCCTACAGACGAATTCCAACAATAAAGTCTGAGTCTGTATATCCTTGTACCTATAAGTCTCCTCCTCCAAAGATCAAGAAGAAATCCTTAGTCCTTCTCAAGTACTTAAGGATATTCTTCATAGCAATCTAGTATTTCTCATCTAGATTCAACTGATATCTACTCATGACACTCACAACAAAAGCAATATCAGGTCAAGTACATAGTATTGCATACATGAGGCTTCTATTGTTGAAGCATAAGGGATCTTGCTCATACATTGAATCTCCTCAAGTGTGCTAGGGCATATTTTCTTAGAGAGATGAACTCCATGCGTGAAGGGCAACAGACCTTTCTTGAAGTTTTCTATGATGAACCACATTAACATTTTCTCTATATATAGTTACTGTGACAAACCTAATATCCTCTTAGATCTATCTCTTTAGACTTTTATCCTCAAAATATAGGATGCTTCTCCAAGGTTTTTCATGGAGAATTCTTTGGACAACCAAAGTTTCACAGAAGTCATCATGAGAATATCATTCCCAATTTGAAAGATATTATCCACATACAATACGAGAAATGTGATAGCCCTCCCACTGATCTTCTTGAACACGCATGATTTCTCCTTATTTTTGATGAAACCAAATGATTTGATTGAATCATTGAATCAAGTATTCTAACTCTGAGACACTTGTTTTAATCTATAGATGGACCTTTGTAGCTTGTAGAACTTGTGATCTTCATTACTGGATGTAAAATTCAAAGGCTGCTTCATGTAGATATCTTCTTCAAGATATCCATTTAGGAAGGCAATCTTCATTCCATCTACCATATCTCATAGTCATGAGCTGCTACAACAATAAGCAATATTCAAATGAACTTCAACATGGCAATTGGCGAGAAGGTCTCCTAATAGTCAACGCCTTCATGCTGACTATAACCTTTAGCCACAAGCCTCACTTTAAAGGTCTCTATCTTTCCATCTGAACCGATCTTTCTCTTAAAGATCCATTTACATCCAAATAGAAACTATTCCTTCTGGTGGATCTACTAAGGTCCAGACTTGGTTGGTACATATTGAGTCAATTTCTAACCTTATTGCTTCCAACCATTTCTCAAAGTCGATATTTTTAGATGTATGTCCTAGAAGCCAATATGGCTGACACATTGTAATAAATTTAGGATACAATTTTATACTTAATGAAAGAAGAGTGCCCTATAAGCCAATCGTAAGTGTGTTGCGATGGGACTTTCTTTAAAATTTTTCAACTCATGAAATGATATTTATTATTTGAGGTATTGATTCATCATATTAGCTGCATCTTAATATATCTAAGATTATGATGAACCCCAAAGATTAGGATAATGGTTTTAGAAAACATGAATGGGTCATGCTAGTGAGACCTAAAATCTTAAAATCCTAATCTTAAATATTCCTGATCATTGGAGTATTGAGTCGGAGATTAATATTCTAGATAGACTGGCACATCCTATGTATGCTCAATGAAAAGGGTGGCAGTCTCACTAGTCACTTGTGTGAGACACTAATACAAGGATGTAGGTGCTCATTTGAAAAATGAGTCCACTGAATTAACTCGATGAAAGAGAACATCTAATGGAAGCTTTATTTGCATGTCAAAGATGGTTCTCTAAGTGGGAGTTATGCAAGTGATCTTTAGACCTAAAACCACCATGGAATCTTATGTACATGAACCCATATTTTGGTTCATACCCAGACATGGCATTAAGACATGTACGGGGTGTTCTAGATATGGTGGAGTGTGTATGAAGGTTATGAATAGGTCAACATAGAATCGATCACTCCTAGTAAGAGGAGATCGCATCCTGTGTATTCTCAATCCTAGATGACTCAGAAAAGTCTTTTGGCCAAAAGCAAGAAGGAGATTAGAAAGAGTTTCTAATGCTTCTTCATTGGAGTCATTATTGGTTAATTGAGAATCGATATAAATATGTATTTGTGTTTGACATGATTCTATACTCATGAATATATTCAGGGTGCAAGGATGATCGAAGGATTGAATTGCACGGTAATTTACCACTGAAAGATATATTTGATATTTCTATCAAATTTTATATCTTCTGAGTAGTCATGATATATTGTTAGATATCAATCTTGACTTATAGATTTTTGATCGAATTAAAGAGTTTAATTCAATCGTCAATTAGAAAAGATTCTAATTGTTGAACTCGGATTAGCTCGATTGGACTTAAATCGATTAGATTGAAATCTAATCAAATTTGGTCAACTTATATCTGGACCTACTACCATCTAGATATGGAATCCAATAGATCACACACATATAGAAATTGGCCAAGGATCCTTTTGAAAAAGGTTGATTGAAATTTTGGATTCAATCAGGGTTCCGATAAGCATGCTAGCACATGTGGAAATCCTTGCTCCTTTGGAGACCAATTTGGTCCCATCCCTTACTAATTAGCTAGCCCAATTTGTTAGACATTTGGGTCAGGTCATATCATCTAGAAGCAGCCCAAATTGGGGCACCATATTCCATGTTAACACCAATTATGAAGAGTCCAAGTTGTGGTGGACTCTTGGTGCAAAACAGGTTCTGCATATAAGTGTTGGCATAGGTAGAAGAAAAAAATTATTTTTTTACAGGATTAAATTATATGTTATAGCTCAAATCACCCTCCATCCTCTGGTTCACATCTTAAAGTATGAGATATATTTTTTCTAAAATTTTTGGAGAAGAAAAAAAATTAGAAAAAGAAGGATGTCTCGCGCATGCGTGCAGAAGTGTCGCATCTCTCTGTGATTTGGAGAGTCCTTTTCCCTATCAAATACTTTTATATTAGAATAACTTTTGGTGACAACGTTCTACATTTTATAATCTATGTTTGATAATTTTTTTGGAATTTTTCCAGACTTATTTGGATGCCACACGAATGCCATAAGTCGATCCTAATGCCTACATGCATGGTGATCAGCACTCACATGAAGAGGTGGAAGCATAGCATCCTTTCATAAGAATTTTATCACTATTTTTAATTTTTTAGAATTTAGATTGAATCTCCAATCCATGTGAATTTTTAATGATTTTTTTGATTTGAGAAGGGACATGAAAATATCCCTTCTTTGGTTGCACATGCAGACCAGGGTGCTGATCGACGTATCATGGATAAGAGTCCTTCTACTTGAAGGAACTCTTATCTCTG
The DNA here is from genome assembly GCF_000442705.2 of Elaeis guineensis. NCBI lineage: Eukaryota > Viridiplantae > Streptophyta > Magnoliopsida > Arecales > Arecaceae > Elaeis > Elaeis guineensis. The sequence continues at coordinate 27,798,861 of NC_026006.2, read as the reverse complement.
ATAATCAGATCAGATATGCCTTTTAGATAAGGCATGTCCCTCTCTTTTGGCATCCCTCTGGTGGCTATAAATAGACTGGGGCACTGGGTATCCGATGAATCAAAGAGGGTTTCCAATTTCTCTCCTATTGCTCTCCTTTCTTTCTTACAACCTATCTTAGTTTTAGGACAAGGCTTTGGGATTTAAGACAAAGCCTTATCTGGTCCTAACAAGGATTGTAAGGGTCCTAAAGAAGAAGAATCAAAAGTTCAGAGGAGGTTCTAATAGGGTGAGGTCAGGTTCTTGAAGAAACTTGACTGGTACGAGGCTAGTCGAGTTCTAGGGGCTAGAACTCTTGAAGCAAGGTGAAGAAGGAGCGCTGTCTTTGGTTCAATTTTTGTGTGGATCATCATTGGAGGATGAACACTTGGATGCCTTATAAAAATTGAGATTAGCACTATAGATATTCTTCTTATCCTAATTTATATTTATTATGTATTGATTATTATAGTCAAGAGTTTCTTGGCATTAGGGCTTCCAGTGCATTGGGTGTTTTGAATGAAAATTTTAAATACCTAACCCTTCCACTGTACCATCAAAATTCAACAGTGGTATCAGAGCTTATTTTAATTTATGTAATCAAATATTAAATTATTATCTTGATTGTGATCAAGCATGAGTTTTTGGTTTGGCTCAAGTCGGGTCAAGGGTTGAACCCGATTGAACATCCAAACCCTATCATGTCTTAGAGATATGTTTTAAATATAAAATACATGATGTATATGTAGAATTTTTTTAGTAGCTTAGTACTCTAATTGCAGTTCATCATCAGACCATCCGGTCATAAGAGCAAGTAGGGTTCAGAGATCCTCTCTTTCTATTCAATAGGGTACTCTTATGGCATGTAGGAATGCCACTGTGATGTTCCAAGAAGAAGAACTATGAAAAGAGTGTTTTATATTCATGCATGTTATTAGAACTTCATGCATATATGATATGCTTGAGATGTTTAGTTATAATCATATTGTATGATTCTGCTTCCATATCTTAGAGATATGATAAGATGCCATAATTAGTTGTTATGATTATTAAGATACAACTATTATAGTGCATTCTTGTGATAGATTGAATTAAGATGTGTTTGAGACCATTAAAGCCCTCATAAAAATTATATTAAGTCATAGTGTTATGAACCAGAAGTTGACCTATTTTCTTGAATCGATTAATTAATTGGTGTCTAAGGAGTGTTTCAAGTGTAGTGGTTATTTAATTGGTTTCGTTGCTGATCTAGCCAATTTTATTGGTGTCTAAGAAAAGCAATAGGGGGACTCCCACCAATCTTAACACTTTCCTGATCAATTAGATTAGTTCGAATCTTGAATGAAGATAGCTTAATATTTTAAACACTACTAAGGGCCTTCCTTCATGCTAGGTTAATGTTACATCATGAACTATGGCTAGTTTGTTATGTTACCATAAGGTTTGTCATAAGGATTGATATAATATAATCCTGGTGCATAAAAGATGCTTACGGTAATTTTGGATATACTGCTTTATTGTGCTAACGCAAGGATAATTATATTTGATTTTGACTGTATTGAAATGAAGGGTCTTACTTAACTAAAATATTATAGCTTGTTGTGTTAACACAAGGCTAATAATATTTTAGAGGTCTAGATAAAATATTAAGAATTGCATGAGATGTAATTAGAAAGAGTTTCCTACCTATAAACTCATAAGGGTTTGTTGTGTTAACACAAGATCGTTATGAGGAATTAAGGTCTCAATTTCATTAAGATAAATATAAAATATATCTCGTTTACCATAGGGGAGGGCTATGGTATCTGATAAAATAGTGGGAGACATAACTAATTTTAAAAATCCTCATCTAGTTATACATGTCAAACATGAGTGGTCTGCTTATACTATTATTTTATATAGATTTAAGTCTATATTATGGTTTCTTTATTTTTACCCCATGATATAATAAATAAAACTATGTTGATCGATACAACTATGTGGATTGATTGAGGAACTTACAAATTAGGTTTATATTAGAAAAGAACTCTGATATTCTGGATATTTTTTATCCTAGATTGGTCAGTAATAATGAGAAGATAATGATGTCCGTATGGATATTATTTATAGCAAATTTAAAAATTAAGAGTATAATTGCAAGAATAATCTTGTAAGATTGAAGTAGGATGCAAGTGTGACACCGAAAGGTATGTATATGATACAGACCTATTTTTCAATTGAGTGATTCAAACTCTGATATTTGGATATTGGATACCACCTGTGGATCATACTTTTGTAGTTCGTTACTATAACTACAGAATATCAAAGATCTGAAAAGAGGTAACCTCGAGCTTTATGGCGCAAGTGGAGAGTCCATTAGCATAGAGGCTGTGGGAACCTGTATGCTTGATTTATCTTTGGACAAAATTTTAGAATTAAAAGACTGTTATTCATGTCAAAGGTCATTAGAAATATTATTTCTATACCTTTGTTATTAAAACAAGGTTATGAAATAAAGCTAATGGAAAATGGATACTCTATTTTTTTTTCTAATGAATTTTATGGTAGTGGTTATATTGATAACAATCTTTTAATTCTTGTACTCAATAAAATATTTTTCATATTGAAAAAAATATGAAAAAAAAGAGAAAAAATGTGAATGTCACATATCTATGGCATTGTCGCCTTGGTCATATTAGTGAGTCAAGGATAAACAAGTTATACAAAAAAAAAATTCTTTGACCCAAATGATTATGAATCATTGAAAACTTATAAATCTTGTCTCATGGGTAAGATGATCAAGACTCCATTTTCTGGATATGGAGAGAGGACAAGTGAGTTGTTAGCTCTAGTACATATAGAAGTATATGGACTGATAACAACTCAGGCTAGAAGAAGATACTCTGATCTTTATAGATGATTTATTAAGGTTCGAATATGTGTATCTTATGAAACATAAATTTAAAATTTTTTATAAGTTCAAGGAGTACCAAGGTATGGTCGAGAAATAAACTGAAAAAAAAGTATCAAGCTTCTTCGATCTGATCGAGGAGGAGAATACTTATCCATTGAATTTCTTGATCATCTTAAAAGTAAAGGTATTCTCTCTGAATGGATCTCTCCTAATACGCCTCAGTTAAATGATGTAGTAGAAAAGAGAAATCATACTATGATGGATATGATGTGGTCCATAATATGCTTCATTGATCTCCCAATATCTTTCTAGGGATAATGCCCTAGAGAATGCCACATATATATTAAATAGAATGCCTTCAAAGTCTATTGCAAGTACTCCATATGAGTTATAGAATGGAAGGAAGTCTAATCTTAAACATCTTAAGACTTTGGATTGTCCCACTTATGTCAAAAATATTTTTGGACATAAGCTTAATGCTAGATCAGACAAGTGTAGGTTTGTAGAGTATCTTAATGAAATTAATAGATATTATTTCAACCATCCTACTGAACAAAAGGTGTTTGTTAGTAGGCACGCCACTTTTTTGAAACATGAATTTATCCAAGAAGGAGGCAGTGGGAGGAATATTAAATTTATGAAAGTTCATGATCTATAAATCGATCCAGAAATATCAGTGGTTGGACCATAAGAAGATCCTCAATCAAAAGTACCCAAGGATGAGGTATATCCACTATACACACCTCCTCTCCGAAGGTCAGATAGAGTACGTCAAGCATCTCTGAGATATAATTTTATCATTGAGAATAACAATTCTATTAACATAATTTAGAATGTTGATCCACTGACCTATTCAGAAGCTGTCATGAATAGAGACTCAAACAGATAACTGAAAGCTATGAAATCTGAGATGGACTCGATGAATACCAACCAACTATAGACCTTGATTGATGCACCTGAGGGTGTGACCCCAATAGGGTGCAAGTGGATCTTCAAAAGGAAGATCAGAGTAGATGGCCAAGTAGAAACCTACAAATCTAGGTTAGTGACGAAGGGTTTCAGTCAAAGGCAAGGAATTGACTATGATGAAATCTTCTTACTAGTGGCTATGCTCAAGTTCGTATGGATTTTGCTTGCTATAGCAGCATACTACGATTATGAAATCTGATAGATGGATGTCAAGATCGATTTTCAATAGTAATCTAGAGGAATAGGTCTATATGACTCAGCCAGAGAGATTTATCTCAAGTGGGAGAACAAATCAAGTATGCAGGCTAATGAGATCCATCTATAGATCGAAGCAGATTTTGAGGAGCTGAAACATCCGATTTGATATGACAATCAAAGAGTTTGGCTTTATTAAAAATATGGATGAATCATGTGTATATAAGAAGACAAGTGGGAGTGTTATTGTCTTCTTGGTTCTGTATGTCGGTGACATACTGCTCATTGGGAATGATATCCCAATGATACAATCGATCAAAACTTGGCTATCAAATAATTTTTTTATAAAAGACTAAGGTGAAGCATCCTATATATTGGGTATAAAGATCTATAGATATAGATCTAAAAGGATGTTAGGCTTATCCCAGTCACGGTACATAGACCTCATATTAAAGAGATTTAATATGGAGGCAAGTAAGAAAGATTACTTGTCTGTAAGTTATGGTATACGTATCTCTAAGAAAATATGTCTTAAAGACATCAGAAGAGAGAAAAAGGATGAATGAAACTCTTATGCTTCAGTTGTGGGATCAATTATGTATGCCATGCTATGTATCAAGCCTGATGTAGCTTATGCTTTGGGCATAGCTAGTAGATTTCAGGCTGATTTAAGAAAGGATCATTAGAAAGCAGATGATAGTAAGTCAATATCAGGGTATGTGTTTATCCTAATTAATGGGACAGTGAGTTGGAAGAGTTTCAAACAGCAGATAGTAGCTGACTCAACTACTGAGCCAGAGTATATTGCTGCTAGTGATGTCATTAAGGAATCTGTCTGGATGAAGAAACTCATCATAGATTTAAGAGTCATTCCTAAGATTGAAGGACCGGTGTCACTCTATTTTCATAACACTGGGATCATTATTCAAAATAAGGAACCTAGGTCTCATTATATATCCAAGCACATCCCCAGATATTTTTATCTCGTTAAAGATAAGATGTTGTCTTTGAACGATTAGACAGAAAGAATAATATAGCAGATGTATTCATTAAGGCCATACCACAGTAGCTATATGATTGCCATCTTAATTGTATGAGATACAAAAGCGATTGGCTTTAGTGCAAGTGGGAGATTGAAAAAAGAGTGCCCTATAAGCCAATCGTAAGTGTGTTGCAATGGGACTTTCTTTAAAATTTTTCAACTCATGAAATGATATTTATTATTTGTGGCATTGATTCATCATATTAGCTGCATCTTAATATATCTAAGATTATGATGAACCCCAAAGATTAGGATAATGATTTTAGGAAACATGAATGGGTCATGCTAGTGAGACCTAAAATCCTAATCTTAAATATTCCTGATCGTAGGAGCATTGAGTTGGAGATCAATGTTCCAGATAGACTGGCACATCCTATGTATGCTCAATGGAGAGGGTGGCAGATCTCACTAGCCACTTGTGTGAGACACTAATACAAGGATGTGGGTGCTCATTTGAAAAATGAGTCCACTGAATTGACTCAATGAAAGAGAACATCTAATGGAAGCTTTATTTGCATGTCAAAGATGGTTCTCTAAGTGGAAGTTGTGCAAGTGATCCTTAGACCTGAAACCATTATGAAATCTTATGCACATGAATCCATATTTTGGTTCATACCCAGGCATGGCATTAAGATATGTACGGGATATTCTGGATATGGTGGAGTGTGTATGAAGGTTGTGAGTAGGTCAACATGAAATCGAACACTCGTAGTAAGAGGAGATCGCATCCTATGTTTTTTTAATCCTAGATGACTCAGAAAAGTCTTTTGGCCAAAAGCAAGAAGGAGATTAGAAAGAATTTCTAATGCTTCTTCATTAGAGTCATTATTGGTTAATTGAGAATCGATATGAATATGTATTTGAGTTTGATATGATTCCATACTCATGAACATATTCAGGGTGCAAGGATGATCGAAGGATTGAATTGCACAGTAATTGCCACTAAAGGGTATATTTGGTATTTCTATCAAATTCTACATCTTCTGGATAGTCATGATATATTGCTAGATATCAATCTTGACTTGTAAGTTTTTGATCAAATTGAAGAGTTTAATTCGATCGCCAATTAGAAAGGATTCTAATTGTTGAACTCGAATTAGCTCGATTGGACTTAAATTGATTAGATTGAAATCTAATCAAAATTAGTCAACTTATATCTGGACCTACTACCAGCTAGATATGAAACCCAATGGGTCACACACATATAAAAATTGAACAAGAACCCTTTTGAAAAAGGTTGATTGGAATTTTGGATTCAATCAGAGTTCCGGTAAGCATGCTAGCACGTGTGGAAACCCTTGCTCCTTTGGAGACCAATTTTGTTCCATCCCTTGCTAATTAGCTAGCCAAATTTGGTAGACATTTGGGTCAGGTCATATCACCTGGAAGCAGTCCAAATTGGGGCACCACATCCCATGTTAACACCAATTAAGGAGAGTCCAATTTGTGGTGGACTCTTGGTGCAAAACAGGTTCTGCGTATAAGTGTTGGCGTAGGTAGAAGAAAAATTTTATTTTCTTATGGGATTAAATTATATGTGTAGCTCAAATCACCCTCCATCATTTGATGCACATCTCAAAGTATGAGATATATTTTTTCTAGAGTTTTTGAGGAAGAGAAAAAATTAGAAAAAGAAGGATGTCTCATGCATGCGTGCAAAAGCATTGCATCTATCTGTGATTTGGAGAGTCCTTCTCCCTATCAAATGCTTTTAGATTAGAATAATTTTTGGTGATAATGTTATATATTTGATAATCTATGTTTGATAGTTTTTTTGGAATTTTTCCAGACTTATCTGGATACCACACGGATGCCATAAGTCAGTCCTAATGCCTGCACGCATGGTGATCAGCACTCGCATGAAGAGGTGGAAGCATAGCATCCTTTCATTAGAATTTTATTATTATTTTTCATTTTTTGGAATCTATATTGAATCTCCAATTTACATAGATTTTTGAGGATTTTTTTGATTTGAGAAGGGATGTAAAAACATCCCTTCTTTGGTTGCATGCACAGACTAGGGTGCTGATCGATGTATCATGGATAAGAGTCCTTCTGCTTGAAGAACTCTTATCTCTGATAATCAGATCAGATATGCCTTTTGGATAAGGAATGTCCTTCTCTTTTGTCATCCCTCTGGTGGCTATAAATAGGTCGGGGCACTGGGTATCCGATGAATCGAAGAGAGATTTTCAATTTCTCTCCTGTTGCTCTCCTTTCTTTCTTACAACCTATCTTAGTTTTAGGACAAGGCTTTGGGATTTAAGACAAAGCCTTATCTGGTCCTAACAAGGGTTGTAAGGGTCCTAAAGAAAGAGAATCAAAAGTCCAGTGGAGGTTCTAATAGGGTGAGATCAGGTTCTTGAAGAAACTTGATCGGTACAAGGCTAGTCGAGTTCTAGGGACTAGAACTCTTGAAGCAAGGTGAAGAAGGAGCGCTGTCTTTGGTTCAATTTCCGTGTAGATCACCATTGGAGGGTGGAGCACTTGGATGCCTTGTAAAAATTGAGATTAGTGCTATAGATATTCTTCTTATCCTAATTTATATTTATTATGCATTGATTATTATAGTCAAGAGTTTTTGAGTGTTGGTGCAGAATTCTGCCGACGTCGGAGAAGCTGGAGTCGAGGGGATTGCATCCACCATCGAAACCTGCAAGGGAAGTCTAAATCAGAGTTGGGGTTGCTCTGACAAGACCCTCTGATGCTCAAGTCAGTACTCTACCTCAACAGAATGGACCACTCGAATGGGATTTTAGCAGAGTTTTGAGATAGAGTTTAGAGCTTAGAGAAGAACATATCTGGGGGTCCCTTTTTATAAATGGAGAGCGTAACTGATTGATAGCGATGTCTGTAACCACCTGATAGTGGGCCGTTTGAGGCTACACAGAGTTTGTTACGAAGAGTAGTGATGTCAGGGGGCCGTTCAGAGCCACGTGGAGTTTGTTATGGAGAGTGGAGTGGTGTCCATTGTCGTGACTTGCCAAAGAGCGATGGGGCCACATGGAATCTGCTACAGAGAGTGGAGTGGTATCCGTTGTCGTGACTTCTCGAAGAGTTCAGGCCTGACGGTCGAAGCTCGACTAGGATGTCTGATGGAGCAGAATGGCTCTCTATCTTAGTAATCTAAGAAAAGCTCGGATGTTTTCGAGGTTGCAGATGAGTCCACTGTTGTCGGGTGCCTTGGGTGCTGATGCTGCAGGCGGCAGTCATCTACTGTAGAAGCTCGAATGGAGACTTTCTGTTGGAGAAGTCCGGTAAGAGTCCAATTGCTAGAAGAGTCCATCTAAAATTTGCCTGATATGGAAGCTTGTTTGAAGATTGTCCGCCAAAGAGGTCCGATTTCATGAGGAATCTGGCAAAGGGTCATCCGACAATGGAGTTCGGATGGCACTGTGGAGATTCATCTACTGGAGGAGTCTCGAGGACACTGGAGAAGGTCGAACGTTGGAGGAGTTCAGGATTCAATTCTATTGTAGAATTTCGGACGGAGTTCGACTCTTGTAGGAGTCCGGATGAAGTCCGCTTATTATAGAAGCTTGGACGAAGATCAGTTGTCGTGGAAGCTCGAATGGAGACTTCTTATTGTAGATGTCCCACGACTGGAGAAGCTCGATCATTGACGAGGTCCGAAAGAAGTTCGGAGTAGAGATCCGACTGGTGGAACCTGTCCGTCGTAGAAGTTCGTCTAGAATCCATCCACTGTAGAAGTTTGACTGGGATCCGGCTCTTATAGGAGCTCGGATGAAATCTGAAAGGTGGTCGACCACCGTAGAAACTTGGATGGAGTCTGGTTACTATAGAAGTCCTATTGTTGGAGAAGCTCGAACATTGACAAAGTCCAGAAGAAGTTTGGAGTAAAGAGATTCAGAGAATAGTCGATCACTGTAGAAAATCGGCTGATAGTGAAGCTCAGAAAGCATTTGGAGTAGCCCGGTAGATGAATGGAGGAGCTCATTATCGGAGAAGTCCAGATGGTATTATGGAAGCTTGAACGATCGGGGGAGTTCAGAAAGACGTCACACAAGGTCGGAAGCCGAAAGAGCCCTGAAAGGGTCGGCCTTTTACGAACTTTGGTTGGGGTTATTTTATACCCAACACCAGTCCCCTACTTTCGAGTTTGGGTTCCAAATGAAGTATAGAGAAAATTTCACTATCGAAGTTGCCTCCCTTGATTTTCGCACTCAGTTGTTTCCAGATATTTTGGCATTTGGCATGCTGGTGCTGGAGCCTTTTCAAATCAAGGTGATCCAAAAGGATTTTTTCAGAATTTTCACTGGAGCATTGCTCTAGGTATGATGCAATAATAGTTCTGTCAGTTGTCAGCCACTTTTAGCCACCTGCCATGATGAGTGGGCCACGCGGCGGTTATAGATCGGCCAGAAAAAATCTGTGGTCATTATTGCACTGGACCCTGTCGCCTATTTAAACCCGCCTCCCTCCTTCAGGGGTCTCACTTCGCCTAGAAGTTTCTTCGGTCCCTCCTTTCTGAGAGTTCCGTTCTTCCCCAGCATCCTTCTTGGCCATAGGTGTTCTTCGAGTCGTCCCCATCTCTGCATCTCTGCATCCTTCAGACCAGCCTAGGTTAGTTCCAAAACTCTCCCCCTATATATATATATTTTTTCTTGCTATTCTTCTTTCATTTTTCCTCCTTTACATTCTGCCTGTTCGATTTTCCATGAGTATCCCGTTTCTTATTTTTTTCAATTTTTTTGGGATTTTTAGGGTTTTCACTTGATTCAAAATATCCTCCAACACTTCCTCCTCTGGCAGTTCTAGGAGTTCGTCCATTCCAGCCCTCCAAAATCTCAGTTCTGTTGATGAACCTTGTCCGATCTTTGTACCAGACACCATCCTAGCTCTCTAACTCCGGAGGAACTCTCATTGATTAGGATTCAGTACGGGGTTCCTCCAGAGTACGAGCTGGAGCTTTCTGGGCCGATTGGTCGGGTTAGTGCTCCCCCCCGGCTGCTTCTGTTTATACCAAGAGGCTTTTCGCATCGGGCTTCGACTTTCGCTTCCACCTTTTGTTATTGCTCTCTTTCACTTCTTAAACATTTCTTTAGTTTTTGTAGCGCCGAACTCCTTTAGATTTCTGATAGGATTTTTTTCCCTCTGTAGTTTAGATGAAGTTCGGCCAACCCTTTCTTTGTTTAGAAATTTTTATACCTTCAAGCATCATCCCTCGGCAAAGGATTGGTGGTACTTCTCCCCTCAGTTCAGTAGAAAGGGGTTGCTGAAAGGTGCCCCCTCTTCTATCCACAACTAGAAGGAGAGGTACTTTTACGTCTGATGCCCGACCTTGGAGTTGGGGTTGCCTCCCTGGGGCTCCCTGAGGGATTCCATCCGCCAGGCTTCTAGCCTGGGATAGGACAACCTTAAAGCCTCCAATAAACTCGAGGCTTATCCAGCTCCTCTTCTCTCCAACCTCCTGAAAGAACAACTCTTGCTCAACGTCGGCCTAAGCCCTCTCAACCCCATCGGTATTGTTATATATATATATATATTGTCATTCGCTGCTTCTCCTTTCTTCTTGTTCTTTTGCTAAGCTGTGCCGACCTTCTTTCATTGCAGATATGGATGCTGATGCAGCTCGAATGCTAGCCCAGGGTCTTAAGACCCACAAAAGGAAAGGTGCAGCATCCTCAAGGGTGGTGAAGAGGGCAAGAGCAGAAGAGACCAGCTCGATCGTGCCTGCCCAAGCGACCATTGTCATCGATGCTCCCTCCAACGATGAGCTCGCAGTCCCTCGGACCTCTTCAAGGAGCCCCCCGACTGAGGTTCCCGCTCCAGAGGCCCAGCCCGAGGAGGCACCGGGGGCTGAACGGAGAAGGCAAAAGAAGACATTGGCCCGCAAGAGCCGCAGCAGCAGGGCTGCCATCGAGGGGGCCGATGGCTCCGAAGAAGATCCGGGAGAGAATCCCTTCAACAATAGGGATCTAATAAAGAGATTGGTCGATGGGTGCATCCTGCCTGAGGTCGTCCATAGGATCGTTCACGTCGATCCTAAGCAGCGGGTCTGGGACTCTCTGGGGTCCTTTCTCGAGATAGGTCAATTTACTCCTTTCTTCTTCTCACCTCTTTACTTAGCTTATTCCTCAGCTTTTATATTGACTCCCTGGCCGTTCTTGCAGATTGGACACCAGCTCATCACCAACATCGAGGTGATGAACAATGCTAGGAAGGAGGCCACCCAAGCGGAGGAAGGTCGTCTGGTCGAGGCCGCCCGCCTCAAGGAGAAGATCGTCGAAGTCGCGAGTCTCCAAGAGGCACTGCAGAAGGAGGGGCAGACCTCGACAGACTTGAGGGCTACCTTGGAGGAGGAAAGAAAGAAAGCAGAGGCTGAGGTCTCCGAGTTGAAGGCGCAGATCCCGACCCTGGTCTCGGAGGCAATGGTCTAGGTAGTGGAGGAGTTCAAAACCTCCTCCGAGATGAGGGATCTGAAGGTCGAGTTCGGCCAGGCCGCCTTCATCAAGAGCTTCGAGCTTTGCCAAAAGAAGGTGGTCGAGAAGTTTCCCAAGCTGGACCTCAGCTTCCTGGATGAGGCATCCGATGATGAAGTCAGATCTTCTGAAGCTATTGCCAGTCTTCCTCCAGTCGAGACTTCCTCGACTGCCACGGCTGCCGCGGTCGACCTTCCGGAGGCACCGAGCTCCCCCACTTCTGCCCCAGAGGTCCGAAACCTCTAATTTTATATTCTTTTTTTTCTCTTTGTTGCAACTTTTTCTTATTCTCTTGTACTTAAGAACTATTTAATCAATGAAATCGGATTCTTCTTTATAGAAAGCTCCTCTTTCTTACTCTACATTCTTTTTCTTCTCTTTTATTTTCTTGCACTGATTTGTGTTGTGGCACTCTTGTCTTCCAACGATAGTACCCTGTCGAAGCTCTTCCCCTACCACAGGGGATTCTTCTGAAGTCGATGATTTAAGATCTCAGAAGGAAAGTTTGTCACTTGATAAAGAAATCAAAGAAGCTGGATGACGAACTTCACTGACTGAGGGAGAGCCATTCGAAAGTCATTATGGAGGCTATTCGCTTTCGGGACCTTCACAAAAAGGGCTTCATGGACTACACCCAGAGGAAGGCTAACTTCGTGAAGGAGCTTGAAGAACTCTAAAAACGTGCCAGCGACCGATCTTGGACTCAAGCTTCCAAGATCAGCTCCCTTGAGATAGAGCTAGCGGCTGCACAGGAGAAGATCGGCTAGTTGGAAGGGAGCTCGTCCTGGCTCACAACTCAGGCCGACCACGATCAAGACTGGACGAAGAAATTCTTTGACCTTTAGAAGTAGCTGCAGGATGTTGAGGCGAACTACAATGCCTACCGAGTCGGCTGGTGCGAGCAAGTAGACGACTACCGAAGGAAGCTCAAGACGGCGATCGACGAGGTTGCTCGCCTTCAGAGGCAGTTGTCTGAGAGAGTCTAGGCCGTCTCTGCACAAGGCTCCGACGAGCTCCGCTCCTTGAGGGGGACCATAGAAGAACTGTCCGTGGTGCTTGGACAGGAGAAGGCCGAACTCCAGCGGCTGAAGATTTAGCTGGCCTACGAGTAGCAGGCGGTCAAGGATGTCGAGGCAGAGTCCGAGGTTCTAAGGAAGAGGCTTCGGGACTCGGAGGGTGAAAGCTGGCGGTTCCACCAGATGTATCGAGAGATATTTTTAAGAAAGAAGGAATTGAAAGAAGAAATCAAAAACTTAAAGCAATCCCTGACAATGACTGGAACCGAGAGTTTGAAGTCAGAAGAAGCCGAGCTTCCTTAGAGCTTCTTTTACCTTTTGTTCTTCCATGTATTCTTTTTCTTTCTTGTTGTTTTTCTTTTTTGGCCTTCAAAGGCTTTGTAATGCACACTTTACTAATGAAATGAAAAGGAATTTTTTCATTACCTTGTCTATTCTTGCTTTGAGTTATTGTTTATCGAGCTTCTTTTATCTTTTGTCTTGTTCGATGTCGACGTTGTTTGAAGGTTCCTGATCATCGTCGTGTTGATTTACCCTTTTTGTTCATGATTGAAGGTCTTTTCAAGGCCACTCAAGTTTGACGCTTCCTTTCGGTGCTCGAGGTTGGGGGCCCGAACTTCTCGTTACCTTGAGGAAGTCGATTTTCTCCTACTAGTGTTGGGTTCTCTCTTAGAGACTGAGGGTTTTTGACAAGAGTCTCCTTCCTCATTGAGACGAGGTTCTTTGTGTCTTTGATATAGTTTGTTTTTTCCTTATCACTAGCGTGGCTCATTGCTTTCCCTTTTTCTCTCCTCTTTTTTTTTTGTGTTTGAGTGAGGATTTTTCTTCTGCTCTTAATGGGGTTGTAGGGGTGTAGAGGAGCCGTTGAGGAGGCTTTCTCCCTCATTCGATCTTGAACGACCGGGTCTTCATTTGTGTCAGGACGAGGTTCTCCTCCTGTTCCTGACACACTCAATTTCAGCTCATGTTAGGATGAGATTTTCTTCCTATTCCTAATAGGATTGTGGGGGCACGTAAGGGCCGTTGCAAGGGCCTCTCCCCCCATTCGGTATCTAAATAATTGGGCCTTCGATCTTGCTCATGTTAGGACGAGGTTCTCCTCCTGTTTCTAACATGACTGTGGGGGCACATAAGGGCCGTTGTAAGGGCCTCTCCGCCCATCCGATCTCTAAATAACTAGGCCTTTGACCTTGCTCGTGTTAGGACGAGGTTCTCCTCCTGTCCCTAACATGGCTGTGGGGGTGCATAAGGACCATTGCAAGGGCCTCTCCTCCCATCCGGTCTCTAAATAACCGACCCTTCGACCTTGCTCACGTTAGGACGAGGTTCTCCTCTTGTTCCTAACATGGCTGTGGGGGCACATAAGGGTTGCAAGGGCCTCTCCCCCCATCCGATCTCTAAATAATCGGGCCTTTGACTTTGCTCATGTTAGGATGAGGTTCTCCTCCTGTTCCTAACATGACTGTAGGGGTGCATAAGGGCCATTGCAAGGGCCTCTCCACCCATCCGATCTCTAAATAATCAGGCCTTCGTTTGTGTCAGGACGAGGTCCTCCTCTTGTTCCTGACATGCTTAGTTTCGATTGTCTGAAGGAGATACTCTCTGTCGTTACAAACTCATGCCAAAAGAGAAGATATACAAATATGAAAGAAACTTTAATTTAAAGCAAAGTTATTGATAATACATTCATAGATTTTTCGAATCCCATAGTCGTGAAAGGTCTGCTCCCCATCAGGATCCTCCAGAGATGGTGTTAATGATCCTGATTGGAGGTCGATCTTCAAGCTGTTCCTCCCTCCTTGGCGGCTCTGGTTGTGGTAGGGCCCTCGACTGATCTTTTCTACCTTCAGGTCGACGTTGAATGAATCTGTCGAGCTGACCTCATCTGATGAGCTCCTCGATCTCATCTCGGAGCTGAATACACTCCTCTGTGTCATGGCTGTGGTCACGATGATAGAGGCAGAACTTGTTAGGATTGCACTTCTCGGGGTGTGTGTGCATCTTTTCTGGCCTTGGCAGCTGCTCCCTGACCTCCATCAGCACTTGAGCTTTTGGAGCATTGAGGGGGGCATAGCTGTGGAATCTTCCTGGGGGAGAGCTCCATCGAACCCTGCAGTCCGGGCTCCTCTGCCTACGAGCCCGGGGAGGAGTGCGGATGTGCTTGTGTCCGGGGGGAGTTCAAGAACATGGCCGAGCTTCACTCGACCCTTTTTCGACTGTGAGCTTGCTAGAGTCACCCGCCTATCGCTCCTTCGTAGCCTCCTCGTCCTTCAGCTTGAAGGCTTCTTCTGCTCAGGCATATCCTTCGGTCCGAGCCAGCAGATCAGTGAAGTCCTTGGGATACTTCTTTTCCAGAAAAAATAGAAGATCGTTCTTTTAAAGACCGCTCTTCAGGACGGCCATTGCAACTGACTGGTCCAAGTTTCGGACCTCCAACACGGTGGTATTAAAATGGTTAACATAAGTTCGGATGGATTCTTCTTCCTTCTGCTTGATGTTAATGAGAGACTCCAAACCTCTCCGAAGATGCCGGCTACTGACGAAATGAGCAACAAACTGGTGGCTCATCTGATCAAAGGAGAAGATAGTACCCAACTTCAGTGTCGAGTACTAATTTCTTGCTGCTCCCTTCAAGGTGGATGGAAAAGCTCGGCACAGGATGGCATCTGGCGCGTCATGGAGCAGCATCATTGTCCGGAAGGCCTCCAGGTGGTCAACCGGATCCGAGGTCCCGTCGTAGCTCTCGAATTGGGAGAGCTTGAAGTTTGGCAAGATTGGTTCCTGCATAATCATTTGAGAGAAAGGAGGGTCAGTACAGATGTCCTCACTGTAAGTAGTGGGAGCATGACAGAGCTCTTTGATCCACCAGTTCATCTCCTGAAATCTTTGATCCAGGAGGTCCTCTCGACTGCGAGTCTTGAGGGTCTTTTGGTAGAACGAAGGTAGGGACCCTCCGGGGGTGGAATCATGATCAGACAGAGGGCTCTCCGCCTTCTGCTTCCCCTTTCCATGAAAGACAGGGTGACTGGCCCAAGTGGCCCGTCCGATCGTCGGATTCTGGAACTCCAGCGATGCTCTTTTCAGTCGCACAGATGCCTGCGACTGTTGCTGCTGCTGCTGCTGCATAGCCTGTACTGCTTCGGTGAGGCCTCTGACCTGCTGAACCAGTAGGTCGAACTGCTCCATGCCGACTGTCGTTGCCGGAGGAGGAGTCTGGAAAACTAGAGACGAGGCCGGAGCTTGCGGATCTCATTGAGATCTGGCCATGGAGGCCATGGATCGCCTAGTGGATGCCTTTTGGGGAGGCATCAGGTAGAGATCTGACAGGAGAAGAAGAAGAAAATATCGAAGAAAATGACCAAAGACAATCCTATTGAATACTCCTTTAAGAACAAGGGTACTGTGTGAAGTGAAATTCAGTGCAGGGGTAAAATGGTAATTTTAAAACTTTTCAAAATTATGATTTTATAGTGAAAAATATTAATTAATTTAATTAATTAACATATGTTGACCTTACACTAGGATTTAAATATGATATACAGCATGCATGTATTTAAATTTGAAATTCAAATTTGAACAGTAAACACTTTACCGTAATGTGTTCAGAACACAATACCTATATGTGGGTAGTCGATCTCCATAATCTAATTACCGTCGAGAGGCTCTGGTCATTGCAATGCAACCACACAGGGTGTCTAGCCTCTGCAGATCGTCCACACGAGGCTCCCGATCTGATCGGCTCTTCACGAGTGCTAGCTCATTGTAGAGCCCTTTTGACGACTGATGCTGATCAAACTCCTTTGATCGATGTCTGTCGATTCTTTGAATACTCTGGATTATCAACAAACATGCTTGAGAAGATGTTGAAGATCTCCCTGAAATTTGGTGGGCTCATGACACTTGTAGCTCACCTTTTCACTTCCCGAACCCCAGGTTGAAACCTTAGGGTACACTAAGAAAAACTTTGCGCCCTTTTTTCTTTCTTTTCTTTCTTTTTCTCTTGGAAGGTTTTAGACCTTCACCTCATGCAGAAAGGTTTCTCACACCCCAAACTTTCTCTCCAAAAAATTCTTACGCACTCCTCACCTTTTTCTCCTTTTCAAAACAACGTCGAACGTGTCTTATCCGCGTGAGAGGATAAAGATAAGTGGTTGCACATTTGAATTCAAATCGAGTTTGAATTCAAATGCAAACCAACTCATCCCTATCCACTTATGGTGTGAGAAGAGAAGGGCGTGGACTCTTTATGCATGGAAAGGTTTCATGAGAAACCTTTTCTCGTGTAAGTTATGTGGTGCACAAGATGGATAAGCATGAAGGCACAAGAGATAAGTTATCCATTCAAATTCAAACACGCTTTGAATTTGAATGGTTAACTAATCAGCTTTATCCATCCATATGGTGCACAAAAGTGGGCATGGGGAGAGCTTTGTGTGAGAAAAAATTCATGAGAAATTCCTTCTCATGAATTCAAATGGGCGTAGTGGATGTGAGGTGGCGCAGGGAGTTTGGGTCAAGGTGGTTTCATTATTTAAACCAACCTAATTGAACCAAATAAGTTAGGCCAAATTAGACTAATTTAAACCCAACTTAGTTAGGCTTAATTAGGCTCAATAAAATCCTAACCAAATTAGGAATTGACTAAGCCCAACCCCTGATCAAATCAGGGACCAAACCACTTCGACGATTAGGTCAATACTTAACCTAATCGGGTCAAACCCAACTGAATCCAATTCAATTGGACTTGATCCAAAATTAATTACTCAATCAAATTGATTTAATTAGTGATTAAATCACTAATTAAACCTCTCATAAATATTGAGTCCAAATCCGATGGGCAATCGGGTATCAAAGTTCATCAATATGAAACCTTGATCGAAGAGTCCCAAACCAGTAGGACTCTTGACCCCGGTACCCAAAATGCGTGAGACTCATGATCAGAGAATCCTGATTCTCGATCATAGAGTCTCAGACATGTAGGACTCATAGTCCATAAACATTAGGACTCTTCATCAGCCATCAGATCAGATAGGAACCTCTAATGTGTGTGACCCCGCAGGTTCGAACCTAAGCCGGTAGCACAGGAACCAATTCCTGTACTAATCGAAATGACCATCTAGCAATGGTACCCGATATTCGGATATATCGAATAGTCACAATTGCAACACTCAGAACCTACGTGAATATGGTTACTATATAATTCATCCCTTTTGACCCCTATGTTTAGGATGACTCAGGGTTAAATTGTCAACCCTCATTAGATCATCCGAGTCGTGTTCAACTCAAACAGTCCTGTGACTCCTCACTAGGATTATCCTGGCCAAGATTTTGCTAAATTGAAACACGACTGTACACAGCTCCTGAACTGGAGTGGTCAATCCCATCTTGACACACGCACCGACAAGTCAAGTACTTGACTACACCCAGCATCCTTCCGTCACTGAATTAGAAATTCAGGTAGTCTAGTGCCTAAGTGCAGTGAGTTGCTTGCAAGTCACCATGGCGGTCTCAAGTCGGAGAGACATTTATACCCATATCCCATCGGAGCAATTCTTGACAGCAGAGATAGCTCCAGAGTCGGTCACGTTCAGTGCAGATGTACCCTTACATCTCACCTGTATGCCATACTAGTGTCTCCACACTCCTTGGTTAAGAGGATAACCAACCTATATGGCACACAACGACCTATGCTCGATAAATATTGTTGTCCTTGATAACAACGTATCATTTGGTCACGAACTAGTTTAAGGACTAAACGACAAATCCTCCTTTGTCGAGTCTAAATAGTCCTAAGGACTTCACTACAACACAGGAGTTCATTAAAAGATGAAATAATTTGTGATGAAAAATATCAAAATAATTTTTATTTATTTATGATTTATGTATTAATACAACAAAGAGCACAACCGTCAACAGGCTGACGATTGGCTTTGGGACACTATTCTCAACAATCTTCCACTTGGTCTAAAGCCAATCGGTGCAGTATCTAATACCCATCTTCGACTTGAAGTCATCAAACTCCTTCACCATAATGGCTTTAATGAATGGATCAGCCAGGTTCTTCTTCCCATCAATCTTTTGAAGGTCGACGTCACCTCGATCCATGATTTCTCGGATGAGATGGTAGCAGCGCAGAATATGCTTCGTCCACTGGTGTGCCTTCGGTTCCTTCGCCTAAGCAATGGCTTTAGAGTTGTCATAGTAGAGTAGAATTGGACCAACAAGGGAGGCTGCTACTTTGAGCTCGATGATGAATTTTCTCAGCCACATCGCTTCTTTGGCAGCATCTGATGCAGTGACATACTCCACCTCGCAAACTGAATCAGCCACTATGTGCTGCTTGGAACTCTTCCAGCAGACAGCCCCACCATTAAGGATAAAAATAAATCCCGACACACTCTTGCTGTCATCGTGATCAGACTGGAAACTAGAGTCTGTAAACCCTATAAGTCTCAAGTCTGATTCACCATAAACAAGCCACTAGTCCTTAGTATTTCTTAAATACTTCAGGATGGTTTTAACAACCTTCCAGTGATTCTCCCCTGGATCAGATTGGTATCTACTCACTACTCCTAGTGAGTACGCCACATCTGGTCGTGTCCATGTCATGGCGTACATGATAGATCCTACTGCTGAAGTATATAAAATTCTACCCATACGCTCTCTCTCTTGAGGTGTTGTCGGACAATCCCTCTTCGAGAGAGAAATTCCATGGCCTATCGGTAGATAGCCTTTTTTGGAATTCTATGGCCTTCAGCATAGTATCAATGTACGTGGACTGGGATAAGCCAAGCAACCTTTTAGATCTATCCCTATAGATCCTCATCCCTAGGATGTGGGAAGCTTCTTCCAGATCCTTCATGGAGAATTGTGATGATAGTCAAATCTTTATTCTCTGTAATACAGAAATATCATTTCCGATTAAGAGAATGTCATCCATATATAATACAAGAAATACCACTACTGGATCATTAGCCCACTTATAAATATAGGGCTCTTCTCCGTTCTTAATGAAGCCATATGTCTTGATCGTCCTATCAAAATGTATGTTCCAACTCTAGGATGCCTACTTAAGTCCATAAATGGACCTCTGTAGCCTGCACACCTTAGACTCATCTGTGGATGTGAACCCTTCAGGTTGTATCATATATACCTCTTCGTCCAGCTCTCCATTTTGGAAAGCTGTTTTCACATCCATCTGGCAGATTTCATAGTCCAAATGGGCAGCTATTGCAAGCATAATCCGAATGGATTTGAGCATTGCCACAGGAGAAAACTTCTTGTCATAGTCTATACCATAACGTTGACAATATCCCTTGGCAACCAGATGGGCTTTATAGGTTTCCACCTTTCCGTCTGTGCCCCTCTTCCTCTTGAAGACCCACTTACACCCTATGGGTTTTATTCCTTCGAGTGGGTCAACCAATGTCCACACATCGTTGACCTTCATGGACTCCATTTCGGATTTCATGGCCATTTCTCAGAGTCAGGTCTCTGCATTGCATCCATGTAGGTGATTGGATCCTCATCATTTTCATCAAGTTCGATGGATCTCCATCTCGGATCAAGAAACCATAGTATCTGTCCGGTTGACATGGTACTCTACCAGATCGCCTTAAGGGTATAGGAACAATGGGCTCCGAATCTGATGTAATCAAATCCGATTCAGGTTCAGCTACTTGTGTCAGTTTTTTCATCTGTCGAACTTCCTCAAGTTCGATCTTAGAGGCAACAGTCCCTTCACCAAGGAACTCCTTTTCTAAAAAGATTGCCTTAAGACTGATAAACACCTTTTGCTCATCAGCTAGATAGAAATAATACCCTTTAGTCTCTTTTGGGTACCCTATGAAATTACACTTGTCAAACCTAGGTCCAAGCTTGTCCGTAATTAAACGTTTAACATAAGCTGGAGACCCCCAAACCCTAAGGTGCGAGAGTACTGGCTTCCGTCCTATCCATAACTCATATGGTGTATTGGTTACAGACTTACTCGAAACCCTATTTAGAAGGTAACAAGCCGATTCAAGCTTATATCCCCAAAGAGAGATCGGCAGACCAACAAACCCCATCATGGATCAGACCATGTCCAATAAGATCCGATTCCTCCTTTCAGACACACCATTATGCTATGGTGTTCTAGGAGGAGTCCACTAAGAGAAAATCCCATTCTCCCCTAAATATGTCAAAAACTTATTGGAAAGGTATTCACCTCCTCGATCAGATCGAAGAGTTTTAATACACTTCCCAGTTTATTTTTCTACCTCATTTCGAAATAGTTTGAGTATTTCAAACGACTCCGACTTATGCTTCATTAAATAGACATACCCATACCTCGATAGGTCGTCTGTGAAGGTTATGAAGTAGAAATATCCACCTCTTGCACTTGAGCTCATGGGTCCACATACATCAGAATGTACCAGACCCAAGAGTTCACTGGCTCGCTCACCTTTTCCAGTAAAAGGTGACTTGATCATCTTCCCAAGAAGACAGGACTCACAGGTTAGAAGTGATTCACAATCAGCAACTTCAAGAATTCTTTCTTGAGCCAACCTGTTTATCCTGTTCTTATTGATATGACCTAGCCTACAGTACCAAAGGTAGACTTCTGACACATTATCTATTCTAGAGCATTTACCGGAGGTTTGAACCACATTAATAGGTTGTGATAGTAAGTAAATTCTATTATTTAGTTGTCCAACAAACATTGTAACACCATTCAAAATGATATTGCAAACATTTTTTTTTATTAAAAATTGATAACCGTACATGGCCAAAAGGCCTACAGAAATAATATTTAATAAAAAGCTTGGACAATAGTGACATTCACTTAGAATTACATTATGAGAATTGATTACAAGGTTCATGATTCCTAAAGCTAGAACTGAAACTTTGCTTCCATCTCCAACGTTCAGGAATCTCTCGCCGTCATCAAATCTCCTACTGACCTGTAGATCCTGCATCAAATTGCAAATATGATAAGGGCTTTCGGTATCCAATACCCAGGTAGTAGTATCACATATAGAAAAGTTGTAAGGTGTTATCATATAATTATCTTGCTTCTTTTTCGGCCTGTTTGGGTCCAGGGAGGCAATGTATAGAGGACAGTTCCTCTTCCAGTGCCTTTGCTTCTTACAAAAGAAGAACTCCGCCTGGCTCTGGTCGGGCTTGTGCTTCTTGGTTTGACCCTGTGCAGACATCCCAGCATGCGGCTGCACCTTCTTGTTCTTCTTCTTCTTGTTCTTCTTCCCTTTCTTAAAGGATCAACGACCAGAAGAAGACCCTCCCACAATATTCACCGACTCCTTATGGAGCTAGTGGTCCTTCTCAAAGTTCTGCAGCAACCCCAACAAGCCATGGTAGTTAATTGCAGGCTTTGTCATTCAAAAATGAGTAAGGAAGGGGAGGAAGGACTTGGGCAATGAATTAAGGATCGCATCCTTACCGAGCTGCTCATGCAGAAAAAAGCCCAGTTTATTTAGGCGCTCAATCATTTCGATCATGTACAGTACATGATCAGTGACTGAGGCCCCTCCCTCATTTGAGTATTGAAAATGGCACAACTAGTTTTGTGCCTTTCAACATCGTCAGGCGTGCCAAAGGAGTCATTCAACATTTGAAGCATCTCCTACGGCTGGGCATTCTCGAACCTGCGGCTAAACTCATCATTCATTGCCGCCAGCATTATGCATCGAACGATGGCCGATCGTTAAGCCACTTCTGGTAAGTGTCTCGAACCATCCCTCTTGCGTTCGGGGCTGACTCCTCGGGTGCAGGATCCGTTACTACATAAAGGATCTGCTCATGCTCAAGGACAATTTTTAATTTTTGATACCAGCTATCGAAATTCAATCCCATGAGCTTGTCATTATCTAATAATGACCGAAGTGACAGGATAGTGGCCATAGCTGCATAAAAGAAAACCAGACCTCTATTAGTACACAAATTATTAATACTAAAGACTTGGACTTTAGTCTAAAGTTTCTCTCAATATTTTTACAAACTAGTAGCCTCAACCTCTAATTCGAGAAATTACTTTAATTCCTTAGTGGGTACTAGAATCCACACAGACTATACACGAGCCCAACTTTGGTTGGTCAACCCATGTGCATCTATGGGTAGGTTCATAACCAGTTGTTTCTCTAAACAACTTCTAGTAATCAATTTTGCCCCAGAACCTAATCAGTAGGCTTTGGCCTCCACTGAAAAGATCTGGTTAGGTCCAACCATTAACATGACTTGATTTGGTGAATCGGACCAATAAATGATCAGGCCCGACTTTGGCCGGCCAACCTGACCACCATCAGAAAGACTCAAACCAAATTATCATACTATGAATGATAATTCTATTAGTCAATAAGCACCAGGCCTTTGGGCCTCCAATGATTATTAAACTAATGAACTCATTATCACTCACTTAATGGGAGGCTATGACTTAGTTATCACTATAACTTAATCATTTTTAGGACCTAATAATTTTTGAGGATTTTATTAAAGGATAGAAGAGAATAAATTTTCATCCAATTTCAATCCTCCCACTGACTTCACCAAGTCAGATTAAAAAGAGATTTAATTAAAGCCGGCATTAGGAGCACCTAAATCAGTCACACTGATTTACCTAATGACATGGGTGAGCCCTAATCACCAAGCGATCTAATCAAAATCTAACTCACCAGGTTGGCCAAGTAAGTGAGATCAGTGGTGGGGATATGTCATTAACTCGTCAGAGATCGAATCAATGCGAGTAGCTCCCACTTAAGAACCACTGGTCAAACTGCCGAACTTACCTTAGACACCAACCGGTTCATTAATTTTAATTTGATCAACTTAGTAAATAGGGTTCCACCGTATAGTCATGAATTAAGTCCATCTTGGTCTAGTTAAAGACATGGACCCATTCAACTACAACTATTGGAGTTGAGTCTAGAGTGTCCTTGACCTAATCTAATTCAACTTTTGATTAGATTTGACCAATTACTCTAATTTAGTCCATTTCTTTAAGCTAACCTTAGGTCTAACCCAATTATGGACCTAATCCATCTAACCCATTGATCCACAAGTTTATGGAATTATCTTAGGTCTTAATTCACAATTCTAGACCAACTTGACAACACTTAATTCTTTTAATTAAGTATTTGGGCTGATGGGTCAGGGTTTGACTTTTCGAAAATAATTTTCAAATTTGAAAGGTTTTATTTTCTGTTCACCAAACATGTTGACTCATTTCACAAATAGATCAGCACATTTCATAAATAGCAATCCTATTGCTAATTACATAATAGAAAATAATTCAATCAAAATAAATTATGAATATTTCTTTAGATCTAATCTAACACATTCATGATAAATTTTATAATTGAACCTTTATAATTAAGTCCTTTCGCTGCTTCATCTGTATGAGATATAATTATAGCGGCACCCCTACCGCCATAGGAGACCCCATCGAATGGGAGGAGAGGACCTTTAAACCCTACTTTTCTCCTATGACCAGACGGCCATGGCAACCAACCCAATTCGATTACTTGCTACTTGGATCATGTATATCTAAATATATCAATTTTAAATTTTAAATTTCAAATTTCAAATTTTAAAATTTTGAATTTTAAATTTCAAACAAATTTCAAATTTCAAAATTTTGAATTTCAAATTTTGAATTTTAAATTTTGAATTTTAAATTTGAAATTTCAACCAAATTTCAAATTTTAAATTTCAAATTTTGAATTTCAAATTTTCAAATTTTAAATTTCAAATTTTAAAATTCAAATTTTGAATTTTGAATTTCAAACTTTTGAATTTTGAATTTTGAACAATTTTCAAAATTTAAATTTTAAATTTTAAATTTTAAATTTTAAATTTAAACTTTTAGATTACAACTTAATCTACGCATGCAAATTCATATATCATATCTTAGAACCCGCTCTGATACCATTTGAAGTGAAATTCAGTACAGGGGTAAAATGATAATTTTAAAACTTTTTAAAATTATGATTTTACAGTGAAAAATATTAATTAATCTAATTAATTAACATGTGTTTACCTTACACTAGGATCTAAATATGATATACAGCATGCATGCATTTCAATTTGAAATTCGAATTTGAACAGTAAACACTTTACTGTAATGTGTTCAGTGTTGGAGCACGATCCCGGCTCCTCCCATGGACCTTTGGTACAGCGGAACCAGCAATGAATAGATCTGGAGACTTCTGGACACGATCCAAGGCCCTTGACAAAATCAGTCTGGTTGCTGTCTTCTTCATTAGCCTTTCGTTCCAGATGAAGAACACCTTTGAAACCACCTCTAAAAAATTCAAGATCTGGTATCCAAATAGATCAGACCGGGATCGAGGTCCTTCAATTTGTAGATCTCGAATTGGGATATTCTAGATGGGGAAGAAGATAGATGGAGACAGACCTCACAGATCTGTCCTACTGCAGTCTTTTTGTAGATCTGTTGATAGAGATCTCACCCGCACCTCAAACGACCTCAGATCAACTCCAGATCTGAGAGGGACTTGTACCAACCTCTTCTCAAGAGATTTCAGGTCCTAGACCTAGTGTTTGGGTGCCTGCAAGAGAGGGGAGAGAAGAAATGGCTGGCGACTGCAAAGGGGGGAAGGGGCTAGCGCCTCCCTTCCTTTCTTTCTTTTTATGGACTGGCGGCAAGAAACCCTAGGGTTTCTTGCTCTTGGTGCATGGAAGATTATTGGAGAGAGAGGGAGAAGAGAGAGAGAGATTTGGGGGAAAGAGTTATCTATTTTCTTGGCTTAATCAAACCTATACAAGTACATGTATATATAAACACCGGATCAAGGGACCCAAACCCAAAACTCCCTTGACCAACTCTATGGGAGATTAGGTTAACCCAAGCCCATGTACACCCATGACTCAACCTAATCTCACCTATCCTAGGCCCAGATCTGGCCCATAAAGAGTTGGTCCCTTGAGGCCCACATAACCTAGACCTCAAGTACCCGAAAGGCCCACAGCCTTTCAACCTAGGGCCCAACTAGCCCTAGAGTCTCCATGAAGCCCTCATGAATGATGGACCTTGGCCTTAGCCTTGGTCCCCTGGGCCTTGGACACACCACCTGGATCATAACAATCTCCACCTTAGTGTCCCAAGGCCTCAACCAGCTCCACTCTGTCCATCAGCCGAATCAGCTCAACACATCTCTGAAAGTTGTCCCATGAAAGTACCTTCGTAAGTGCATCAGCTGGGTTCTCCTTGGTGTGTACCTTTACTAGCTCCACCTCGCCATTCTCCACAAGCTCCCTGATCTGATGATACCGAATGTCGATTTGTCCTTGCATGATAGACTGAGTTCTGTGCTAATAGAAGAGCACTGAGGCTGTCACAGTGCACTCTAATGGCCTCCTAAGTAAGGCCCATCTCCGTCAACAAACCCTTCAACCAAATTGCCTCCTTAGCTGCTTCTGTCAGCCCGATGTACTCCACCTCTGTAGTGGATAGGGCCGTGATAGGCTGCAGACTTGATCTCTAAGAAATAAGACCTCCATACAGGCTAAAGATGAAGCCTGTCGTAGACCTCCGGGTATCCACATCTCCACCGAAGTCTGCATCTACATAACCACCAATCAGCCCCTGAGCCTCCTTGGACATGTCAGAGTATCCCACTGCACCTCCTCGCTATCCGTAGCAGATGCCAACTCCAACTAAACCCGCCAGGTATCTGAATATCCACTTCAGAGCTCTCCAGTGCTCCCTGCCAGGCTGCGCCATGAACCTGCTAACCTGACTCACTACATGAGCGATGTCTGGCCTACAACAGACCATCGCATACATCAAGCTCCCAACTCTTGAAGCATAAGGAACCTTCTCCATCTCCTGAGCCTCCACCTCAGTCTGTGGCACCATGGTCTTCGAGAGTCTGAAGTGACTGGCAAGTGGCAGCTCCGCCGGCTTTGCTCCCTTCATCCCGAACCTCTCTAAGACCTTCTGTATGTAGCCTCCCTAAGATAAATGTAGCACCCTCGGGACTCGGTCTCTGAAAATCTCCATGCATAGGATCTTTCTTGCAGGGCCCAAATCCTTCATCTCAAACTCCCGAGATAAGGATGCCTTTAGATCCTGCACAACCTTCCTACTTTTGCATGCTATAAGCATGTCATCCACATACAAGAGTAGGAACAACCTAGAACCATCCTCAAGAGACTGAACATAAACACAGGGATCAAACTCGCATCTGAAAAGTCCAATGCTGCGTACATAGGAGTCGAACCGCTTGTACCATTGTCTCGGTGACTGCTTCAGCTCGTACAGCGACTTCTGCAACAGACAGACCTTTCCCTCTGATCTCAGATCCCTGAAATCGGGTGGCTGCTCCATGTAAATCCTCTCCTCCAAATGCCCATGGAGGAATGCCGTCTTGACATCCATCTGCTCCAGCTCTAAATCCTGAGCTGCTACGATGCTCAGCAACACTCTGATGGAAGTGTGTCTGACGATGGGAGAGAAGACCTCGCTGAAGTCGATGCCTTCCTTCTGAGAGTATCCCTTGGCCACTAACCTCACCTTGAATCTGATACCTCCCTGCTCTGAAGGCCCTACCTTGCGACTGTAGATCCATTTGCAACCAATGGGCCTCTTCCCCTGTGGCAACTGCACCAATCACCACGTCTGGTTCTTGTGGAGAGACTGCATCTCCTCGGACATCGTCTGGACCCACTGCTCTCTGTCCTGGCTCTCAATAACCTCCTGATATGTATATGGGTCTCCATTCGCTGTCACCAAGGCATATGACAGCATCTCCTCGAAGTCATATCGGTCTGATTGCCTGATGGTCCTCTTGGGCTTGTGTAGGGCAACACCAATATTAGTCCTCGATCCAGCTCGCTCCTGCTGGACCTCTCCACCTCGATCATCCATCCGAGTCCTCTCCACCTATGGAGACACCTTAGGTAGGTTCTCCACCTGAATGTCATGTCCTCCCGTAGTACCTGCAAGAGGCAAAATCAAAGAGGTAAGCTGTCCAGCAGTGCCCTGCTGGACCTCCTCCTGTTCTTGCTGCTCCTCCATGCCTGCTCACCTCCATTGGACTGACTCCTCATCAAAAGTCACATCCCAACTAATGATTACCTTCTTTTCTAAGAGATCCCATAGCCTATATCCCTTGACTCCTCGGGATAGCCTAGAAACACCATCTTACGTGATCTGGTGTCTAGCTTGCTCTGCTCACCAGCTCCAATGTGCACATAGGCCGTGCACCCAAATACTCGTAGATGGCCCAGCCCAACTGTCCTCCTAGACCACACCTCCTCTGGAAGCCTGCCATCCAACCTGGTGTGAGGTGACCGATTGACCAAGTAACCGCTGCGTCAACTGTGTCAACCCAGAACTCCTTTGGAAGCCCTGCTTGCAACCTCATGCATCGTGCCTTTTCCAAAAGTGTTCTGTTCATCCTCTCGACCACCCCATTCTGCTGTGGAGTCCCCTAATTGAGAAGTATCTCCTGATCCCACACTCCTCACAGTAGTCCTGGAACTCTCTACTGGTGTACTCCCGCCATTGTCTGACCTCAGACACTTCACGCTCCTCCCCTGCTCCTTCTCCACCTCAGCTCTCCAGATCTTGAACTTGGTGAAGACCTCTGACTTCTCTCTCATGAAGTAAATCCAAAGCTTTCTTGAGAAATCATCAATCAGGGTCATGAAGTATCTTGCCCCATTCCTAGCTAAAATTGGGGCTGGTCCCCACACATCCGTGTGTACTAACTCTAGAGGGGCTGCACTACGGGCTGTACTGATGTTGAACTGAACTCTCCTCTACTTTCTCATCTGGCAAGGCTCACAGATCTCCCCTGTAGCACCATCCTCCAGATCAGAGATGAGTCCTCTCCTGCTCAACTCCCTCAGCCCCTATCACCCATGTGCCTAGGCGGTAGTGCCACATCCTGTAAGTCCCCTCCTGGTCCTGTGCTGCAGCTGCTGCATCAGACTCTCCGATCACCACAGATCCCTCCATGCGATAGAGGTTATTGTCCAACCTCCTGCCTCTCATCACTACCATAGCTCCATTGGAGATGTTCAGTACTCCGCTTCTAGCCCTACTGCTGAAGCTGTATCCACTGCGCTCCAAATAGCCTAGTAACACCAGATTCTTTTCCAGCTCCGGGATGTGCTTTACATTTATCAACGTCCTCACAATCCATCAAACATCCTCACCCTGACTGTCCCTATCCCAGCCACTCGCAAGGATGATTGTCGCCTAGAGTCACTGATCCCTCATCTGTCTTGGTGTATGTCGCAAACCAAGACCTGTGTGGTGTGTAGTGATGTGAGCACACAGAGTCTAGTGTCCACTCCTCTGTGTAATGCCTGTGACCATCTGATACCACAAGTAGATCATCCTCCACTACTGCCCAGCAACTGCACTCACTGATTCTGAGCCACTTCTTTCTCCCTTCTTGCTCTTCCATAGTGGACATTCTCGCTTGAAGTGCCCGAACTCGTTGCACTTGAAGCATTTCATCTCTTTCTTTCCCTTCCTGGACTTGGACCACCCCCTGGACTTGCTTCTGCCTCTACCTCTACCTGTCCTCTCCCCTACTACCAAACCCTCTGGGGAGCCCGATCTCTGGTCAACTTTTTCCTCTGCTCATTCGACCTCAGCACCGAGATCATGTCCTCATACTCCAGAGTCTCCTTGCCGTAGAGCAGTGTAGTCACCAAAGAATCATATGATCCTGGTAGGAACAAAAAGCAATAGAGACTTGTCCTCCTCATCCAGCTTCACCCCGATATTCACCAACTCCGTGCATAACTGGTCGAACCTCTGAATGTGGCCAATCACATCAGATCCTCTGCATCCGAAGACTGTACAACCTCTTCTTCAGCATCAGCTTGTTGCACATTTCTTCCCCATATACATGGTGTGCAACTTCGACCAAAGGCCCTTCGAGGTCTTTTCTTTCAGCACTGAATACAACGCCGCATCCGCCAAACATCCTCTGATCATCGAGCATGCTTTCTTCTCCAACGATGCCCATGTCTATCTGTCATTCCTCAGGCTTCTCATCCAAGCCTGATCCAGATCTGCTGCACCAGAAGATCCTCCACCAGATTTTCACATGAAAAAATTCTCTTGCCATCAAACTTCTCGAACTCGACCTTCATATTGCTGCCCATGACTGGATCCAAGCCAAACAAGCAATATAAAATCAAGAAGTGTAGAATATACCTTGATGGTACCTTGCTGAAAATTTTTAGCACTTGGGATCTTCAACTTCTCATGCTTGGAACGCTTCCTCACCACGTGGCTCTGATACCAACTATTGGAGTACGATCCTGGCTCCTCCAAGGACCTTGGGTGTAGAGAACCAGCAACGAATAGATCTGGAGACTTCTGGACACGATCCAAGGCCTTGACGAAATCAGCCTGGTTGCTGTCTTCTTCGTCAGCCTTTCGTTCCAGATGAAGAACGCCTTTGAAACCACTCTAAAAAATCCAAGATCTGGTACCCAACCAGATCAGACCTGGACGAGGTCTTCCAATTTGTAGATCTCAAATCGGTATTTAGATAGGGAAGAAGATAGATGGAGATAGACCTCCAGATCTGTCCTGCTGCAGCCTTTTTGTAGATCTGTTGATGGAGATCTCACCCGCACCTCAAACGACCTCAGATCAACTCCAGATCTGAGAGAGACTTGTACCAACCTCTTCTCAAGAGATTTCAGTCTTGGACTGGTGTTGGTGACCTGCAAGAGAGGGGAGAGCAATCTGGTGGCGGCTGCAAGGGGAAGGGGCTAGCGCCTCCCTTCTTTCTTTCCTTTTATGGACTGCGGCAAGAAACCCTAGGTTTCTTGCTCCTGGGTGTGGAGAATGCTGGAGAGAGAGGGAGAAGAGAGAGAGAGACTTTGGGAGAAAGAGTCATCTTTTTCTTGGCTTATCAAACCTATACAAGTACATGTATATATAAACACCGGGTCAAGTGACCCAAACCCAAAACTCCCTTGACCAACTCTATGGGAGATTAGGTTAACCCAAGCCCATGTACACCCATGACTCGACCTAATCTCACCTATCCTGGGCCAGACCTGCCCATAAAGAGTTGGTCCCTTGAGGCCCACATAACCTAGACCTCAAGAACCCGAAAGGCCCACAGCCTTTCAACCTAGGGCCCAACTAGCCCTAGAGCCTCCATGAAGCCCTCATGAATGATGGACCTTGGCCTTAGCCTTGTCCCCTGGGCCTTGGGCACACCACTGGATCACAACAATCTTCAACATCCAATTGTCAGACTTCATAGTCCAATATACTGCTATCGCAAGTATAATATGAAGGACTGAACATTGTCACAGAAAAAAATATCTCATCATAGTCAATACTATAATGCTGACGATAATCTTTGACAACCAAATGGGCTTTATATGTCTCCATCTTCCATCTGCCCCTCTTCTTTTGAAGATGCACTTACACTCTATGGGTTTAACCCCTTCAGGTGGGTCAACAATGTCCATACATTATGACCTTCATGGACTCCATTTCGGATTCATAGCTTCAAGCCATTTTTAGAGTCAGACCTCTGCATCATATCCATGTAGGTGATCGATCTCATCATTCTCATGAGTTCAACAGGATCTCCATCCGAACCAAAAAACTAAGTATCTGTCTGACTAATGCGTACTCCAATGGATTCTTTAAGATGTTTATTGGGCTCCACATTTGATCTCATCAAATTCAGTTCAGATTCAATCATTAGTTCGTTCTTCTACCTATCGAACTTCATCAAGTTCATTTTAGAGGCACTATTTCTTCACTAAGGAATTTTTTTCCAAAAAGTGTGCCTTACTACTAACAAACGCTTTTGTTAGCAGGCAAAAAAAGTAATATCCCTTATTTCCTGGGGTACCCTAGAAATTATACTTATCGACCTAGGCTGAGCTTGTCAGTTTGTAATCGTTTAACATAAATCGAACATCCCCAGACCCTAAAGTAAGAGAGGTTCGGCCTAGTCCCAGACCATATCTCATATGGTGTCTTACTACTGACTTACTAGGAACATTATTCAGCACAAGACAAGCTGTTTCAAGTGCATATCCCAAAAAGAGATCGATAAGTTGCAAACCCCATTATGGACCGAACTATGTCCAATAAGGTTTGATTTCTCTTTTCAAATGCCATTATGCTGTGGTGTCCCTGAGGGGTCCATTGAGAGAAAATCCATTCTCTCCTAAATATGTCAGAAATTACTGAAGAGATATTCACCTCCGATAGATCGAAGAATTTAATATTTTTTTTCAATTTGTTCTCTACTTCATTAAAAATCGTTTGAACATTTAAACATTCGGACTTGTATTTCATCAAGTAGACATACCATACCTAGATAGATCGTCTGTGAACGTAATGAAATAGCTATACCCTCATCTAGCATATGTGCTCATGCATCCACATACATCAGTATGTATCAGACCCACACATCACTAGCTCGTTCACTTTTCTAGTAAAAGTGACTTGATCATCTTTCAAGCAAACAAGACTCACAGGTAGGTAACATTCATAATCATTTTTATCAAGAATTTCTTCTTGAGCTAACTGTTCATCTTTCTTGTTGATATGACCTAGCCTACAATGCCAAAGGTAGGCATCCATGACATCATCTATTCTAGGGCATTTATTTGAAATGTACATTACATTAGGCCTAGATACAATATAGATACCATGTTCAACTGTCCATACAAAATTATAACACCATTCAAAATGATATCACAAAATTTTTTTTTATTGATATTTCATAATTAGAATTACCAAAAGTCTACAGAAATAATATTTAAAAAAAATAGGAAGTAACGACACTCATCAAGAATAATGTAACGAGACTCGATACAAGCTTGATGATTTCTAAGGCTAGAACTAAAACTGATCTTCCATCTCTAATTCAGGAATCTCTCACCATCTCCAAATCTCTTAATGATTTGAAGACCCTGCAACAAATTGCAAATGTGAATAGGCTGCCGGTATCCAATACCCAGATCATTATATCAAAAAGAGAGAAGTTACAAGGTGTTATTACATAAGTACCTTGTCCAGCAATTGATTGCTTCTTCTTTTTTGGCCTGTTCGGATCAAAAGAAGCTATATAATGAGGACAATTCTTGTTCCAGTGATACTGCTTCTTGCAAAAGAAGCACTCTGCCTAATTTGATCAGGTTTGAACTTGAATTTTTGGGACTGACTCCCAACACCAGGCACCATCTTATTCTTCTTCTTTTTTCCCTTCTTAAAGGAACGATGACTACCAAAAGAAGATCCTCCCACTGGATTCACTGTCTCCCTGTGGAGCTAGTGATCCTTCTCAAAAGTCTGTAGCAATCCTAACAGACCATGGTAGTTGACTACAAGCTTCATCATTCTGAAATGACTGAGAAATGGTAGGTAGGACTTAGGTAGGGAGTTCAAGATCGCATCCTTCGCCAGCTGTTCGTGCAAGGGAAAGCTAAGTTTGCTCAATTTTTCAATCTACTCAATTATGTATAATACATTATCGATAACAGATGCACCCTCCCTCATTCGGGCATTGAAAATAGTGCAGCTAGTCTTGTGCCGCTCAACATCATCAGGAATACCAAAGGAATCCCTCAACACTTGAAGCATTTCCTCTGATTGAGCCTCTTCAAATTTTTGATTAAAATCATCGTTCATAGAGGCCCGCATAATACAATGAACTGTGGTGTGATTGTTGAGCCACTTCAAATAAGTGTCTCAGATTGTGCCTCAGGCATTAGGAGCAGGCTTCTCAAGTGTAAGATCTGTTATCACATAAAGGATCCTCTCGTGCTTCAGGACTATCTTTAACTTTCGATATCAATTATCAAAATTTGATCCGATAAGCTTCTCACTATCCAACAGTGATCAGAGTGATAAGTTTGAGGCCATATCTGCACACACAAAAAAATACAAAACCTAATTAGTATATGAATTTGTTGATCCTAAAGATATGGACTTTAGTCTAAAGGTTCTCCCACTATTTTATATGAATTGGTAGCCTCTACCCTAATTGAGAAATTATCTTAATTCTTTAGTCGGTACTAGAATCCACACAGACTACATATAGGCTCGAAGATAGCTCAATCAACCCATGTGCACCTATGGGTAGGTTCTCAACCAATTGTTTCTCCAAACAACTTCTAGTATTTAATTTAGCTTCAGATTTTATTTCAGTAGGTGATGGGCCTCCAATGAAAGTTTCAATTAGGTCAAACCATTAACATGAACCTACTCAGTGATTCTATCTAATAAGTGATCAGGTCCGAGGATGGCTCGATCAACCCAACCATCATCAGATAGTTCAAAGAGTCATCATATGATGAATGATAATTCCATTATTCAAAGTGAACACCAGATGGATGGCACCTATAATGTCAATCATAAATAATGGATCCATTATCATTCACCTTAATGGGAGGCTATGATCTAGTTATCATTATAACTAGCTCATTTTAGGAACCTAATAATTTAGAAGATTTAATCGATTTAGAGAAGAAGAGAGAAAAATAGATCAATTAGTATACCACAATCCTCCCACTGACTTTATTAAGTCACTGAATCAGATTAGGTCATGCTGATTGAACTGGCACTTAGATCAGTCACATTGATCAACCTTAATGGCATGGGCTAACTCAAATCACTTAGTGATCTAATCAAACTCTAGTTCATCAAATTGGTCATGTAAGTGAGATTGGTGGGAGGGTCTGCTAAGTTTGCCTTAGACACCATCAAAATAACTAGGTAAGCTGCTCCCAATTAAAAATTACTGATCGAAATACCAAACTTACCTTAAACACCAATTAGTTAACTAGTTTCAATTTGACCAATCTAATGATTCGATTTCAACCACTGAGCCACAATCAAGGTCCATTTGGTCTAATCAAAGATATGGACTTGACCATTTACAACTATTATATTAGAAAAATCCTGATTAATCTAATTCAATATTTGGTTAGACTTAATTAATTTTTCTACATGGTCAATCAATTCTTTGATTTTAATCTTATATCTAATCCAATCAAAGAGAAGGACCTGATTTGAGCTAACCCATGCTCCATATTTTATGCAATATCATTAGATCTAAATCACAATTATAGATCTATGAAGTTTAACACTTAATTAAATTTTGCACCAACATGGTTAAGATTTTGAAAATAATTTTTTATGTAAATTTTCTACATCAAATCATAAAAGCTTTTAGATCAAATCTAAATTTTTATAATTTTAAATCAAAATAATTTTAATTAATCAAGATTAGATGTGACTAACCATCTTCATAACTTGCATTACATACAACAACACCTAAGGGTTTCAAGATCTAAAATTTTATAAGAAAGTAAGTTTTCTCTTTTTGCTTTCTTCTTCATGGGATCTCACAGTGGCAACCCTACACACCATGAAGAGCACCTCATTGAATGGGAGAGAGAATCATGAAATCTTACTTGCTCCTATGATCGAACGGCCTGGTGATTACCCAATCTGAGTACTTTGCTACTCAGAACATCTAATCTAAATAAATATTAATCAGATCTAAAAATAAACTAATTTAGATCTAATCTAAATCATAAATAATCAGATTAAATAAAAAAATCAGATCTAAAGTCATATTAATTCATATCAAAATAATCATGCTCTGATACCAATTGAAAAAAATATGCGGCAGTACAGTACATGTAATTTTAAAATTTTATGCAGTAAAAATAATAAATTAAATGATTTAATCCTAATCACATGTATAAGATCCTATCTTAGACTATCACATCTTGATCTTTGATATGAAAATATACACTTTAGATTTGAAAATAAAAATCGCATCGATCTCATCGATACTGAAATTCTAGATCTAACTATTAGATTTACTATAGGAATCAAAATAAGCTAGAGATTGTTACTAAACAAATTTGATCTTGATCTCCACTAGTCCAATAGTTGGAGAAGGTGTTCTTTAGGTCACTCACAGCCACACAGAGTCATCTAACCTCTACAGGAAGATCCACATGAAGACGGGCACAGATCAGGGACTTGGAGGTGCTAGCCTCCAAGCAACTTCGATAGCTGATTTGTTCCTCCTACTTCAAGTACCTTGAACACTCCAAAGTAAGAGAGGATCAAGAAGAGGAATAGAGGAGGAGGAGAAGAGGCTTTGGAAATAAAAAATACCAAGGAAATGATCATGGGATGTCCAAGAGAGAAAATCCCTTTTTAAAGACTAAGAATTAGGATTTTCCAAAGAAGGGCACCAAGAGTCAAGGACAAAACCTCCTTTTTGTTGGAAAATATATCCCAAAAATTAATCATCAGCCTGTAGATGGTTGAGTAACCTTGTATTGTAATTGATTTGTTAATAAATAAAATATATTTTTGGTATTTTTATCATAAGTTTTCTTCTTCTAATGAACTCTGTTGTTATGATGAAATTCTTAGGACTATTTAGATTCGATAAAGAGAGAATTTATCGATTAGTCTTTAAAACTATTCATGACCAAATGATAGGCTGTTAATAAGGACGACAGCTTCTATCGAGCATAGGTCGCTATAGGCCATATGGGTTGGTTGTCCTCTTAATCAAAGAGTGTGGAGACACTGGTATGGCATACATGTGAGATGTAAGGATATATCATCATTGAATGTGACCAACTCTAGAGCATTCTACTGTCGAGAATGTCTCAGATGGGATATAGGTATAAGTATCCCTTAGACCTGAAATCGCCTCAGTGACTTGCAAGCAACTCACTATGCTTTGGTACTGAACTAACTAAATTTTTAATTCAATGATGGAAGGCTTTTGGGCACAGTCAAATACCTGTAAAGTTAGAGTGTGATCAAGATGAGATTGACCACTCCAAGAGTTGGAGAAGAATGAGTCACTGTATTTTAATTTAGGAAAATCTTGGTCAGGGTAATCCATCAGATGGATTTGATATTTTGAAATATAATGTGGACAACCTAATCAGAGTTGACAGTTGAACTCTGAGGTGTCTTATGAGTATTTTGGTCAAGGAGATAAATTATATGAAAACTGTATCTGCATGGGTTCTAAGGATGTTGTTCTACACATTCGACCTATCTGACCGTCGGGTACCATTGCTAGATGGTTACGTCGATTGATATAAAAATTTATTCCTATACTACCGACTTAGATTCGGACCTATGAGATCACATACATTAGAGTTCACAATCCGATCGGATGGTTGATCAATGATTAAGAATCGTTCTAGGGTTAAACGATCAATATGATTGACATTTAACCTAGTGCAAGTGTTGCAGGAGGATCGATTAGCAATTCGATTACTAATTGGCTTAATTTGATTAACCCAATGGGTTGAGATTAAGTCTAATTGAATATGATTTAATTAGATTTAGTTTGTACTTGATTGGATCAAGTCCAATTGGTTTATTGGATAAGCCAAGTGCAAGAAAAAACTAGTCCTAGTTCAATTAGGACTTGGGTCAACCTAATTTTTAATTCGATTAAAAAATTAAATTAAATTTAAATCTAATTTAATCTGATTAAAGTAAGTTTTTAGTTGGGTTAAGACCTATTTTAATTAGGTTGATTTGGTTTTGGTTTGATTTGGTTTGAGAAACCAAATTTGAACAAGTCATAGATTGAACCCTAGTAAGACTAGGATTCCACCTTGCGCCACCTTTGCCCCCCACGCCCACTCTCTCTTATTTTATGGGACAAAACCTTCTCTCCCAGGCTTTCACATATGTCCAAAGCTTTTTACTCTTTCTCTCTTACATGGAATGTGGTTGTGGACCTAGTCAAAGTAGGAATTAGTTTGGATTTCAAATTCTATGAGATAGAATTTTAAGAAATCAAAACTCTTTCCTTATGGCACTGATTTTACTCAAATTTTTTTTGAGATTTTTGTAGATTTTATGGCATATATTGTGCACTCTTTTCTAGTGATCCATGGAAGAAAAAGGAGGGGGCACCCAAGAGTTGGGCACCCCTTGTCTTGCCCTGTTTGAATTTTCCTTGACTAGGTATTTGATCTTGACAAGGATTCTTTATATCTCTTGATTTAAGATAAAATTCTTTAGAAAAATTTTGTGGGTTATAGATCATTAAGAGATCTTTGGGATGTGTAAAAATCAAATAGAAAGAGTGTTGGGGCATGGAGATATAATAGACACAAAATTAAGTATCTGGGTTAGAGCAAAGAGAAGAAGAAGAGGGTCTTCTTCTAGGGTTACTGAGTTCACCTCTTTTCTTCTTCCATCTATGAGTTTTCTGAGAGTGTCTCATATCTAAAACTCTTTCTCCTACTTCTCATCTTTGAAAGAGTCTAAATCAAGAAGGAAGCATCTGATCGACCATCGAAGAAGGATCAGCACAGTACTAGCATACTGTGCTGATTTTCTGGAACAGGACTTCTGATCGTGATTCGTGGGCTCGTGTGGATGACTCCTAGAGGCCAGATGCATGTGTGGCTTATAACATCATCCTCAAGCCCAGATCAGCAAAGCTAGAATGTCTAACTTGCAAGGTAATAGATCTGATCTATTATATTTTACATACATTAGATGTAGTATAGAAACATGTTGATATGATCAACATGTAGTTCTTGCTCTTTATATTTTAATTTTTGATTTAATATCATATAATAATCATATAATAGAATCTTAGATCTAGGGATTCTCTAATTTTATAAGATAAATTTTGATTTATTTTAGTCTTCCGCTGCCTGATCTTGAAAAAATTTCAAGATCTAACCCTGAAACCCTAAATCTGGTTCCTTCAATTGGTATCAGAGCCTAGGTTGTTTATTATATGATTATTTATATATGCTTAGATTATTTTTTAGATTAGATCTAATTTATAATCTGATTGTTAAATCTAAAATTAAAATTTTTAGATCAATCACGAACTGTAGGTTATCCTGCTGTAAGGTTTACCCCTCACAGTGCAAAAGTTATCCTAGTTCGTGTAGATCTATCTTTAATCATAAATTTGTTAGATGTAATCTAGATTAAATTTATGATTTATTAGATTTAAAAGGTATTTAAATCTAAAATAAAATCTCTTTGTTAATAATTTTCATGCAAAGAATCATTGATAGTTCTGCTGAAACCAGCCAGGCTGGCTCGGGCACACAACTAAGCCGGCTCGGGGATTAATCGAGCCGGCTCGATGCTGATTCGAGCAGGCTCTCTCAAGCAGACAGAACTGATGCTCGAATAAAATATCATCGAGCCAGCTCGACTTCAATGAAGAGCCGGCTCGACCATCATATATTTGTCTGAAAAATTTACACAGTTTAAAGTTAAAATTATTTTAATTATATGAACTTGTTTAGATTAGATCTAAAGTAGTTTCATACTTATTTCACTTGCATTTTGATTATAAATCAAACATACAACTTGGTTGGTAGAACAATATTATAAAAATATTTTATAAATATGAAAATTATTTTCAAAAAATCGAACCCCAACTCTCAGCCCAAAACTTAATTGAGAATTAAGTTGTTTGATTAGGTTCTGGGATTGTGAATTGAAGAACCTAAGACACAAATCATAACACATTGGGTTAATGGGTTAGTGAGAATTAGGTCCATTAATTGGGTTAGACCTAAGGTTAGATTACAAATAGACTTAATTAGAGAATTGACTAAATCTAATCAATTATTATCTTAGATTAGGTCAAGGATTCTCTAGATCAATTACAATAGTTGTAGTTGGTCAAGTCCATGTCTTTAACGAGAACCAAATGGACTTGATTCTTGGCTAAGCGATCTAGCACGAACTGTTAGATTGATCTAATCGAAACTAATTAAACTAGTTGGTGTCTAAGGTAAATCAGATCGATGATTTTTAATTGGTAGCCCACTTACCTGGTCATTTCTGATGGTATCTAAGGTATGCTTTGGCAGATCCTCCCACCAATCAAACTTACCTGATCTCTTGGTGAAATTATATTTTAATCGAATCACTTGACTATTCGAGCTGACCCATATCAGCTAAGTAAATCAGTGTGACTGATTTAGCTGCTCCTAGACCAACCCTTTTAATGGTCTCCCTTAAGCTGACTTGGTGAAGCCAGTAGGAGGATCATGATAAGCTGGTTCATCTGACCTCCTCCTCTAAATCAATTAAATCTTCTAAAATTATTAGGTCCTTAAAATGAAATAGTTATGGTGATAACTAGATCATAGCCTCCCATTAAGTGGATGATAATGGGTCCATCAGTTGGATAATCATTGGAGGCCCAAAGGTCTGGTGCTTATCGGCTGATGGAATTGTCATTCATAATATGATTTCTTGACTGCATCTTTCTAAATGGTGGTTAGGTTAGCCAGCTAAAGTTGAGCCAAATCATTCATTGGCTAGATAGGCCAAGTATGGTCATGTTAATGGTTGGACCTAACCAGATCTTTTCGGTGGAGGCCAAGGCCTACTGATTAGGGACTGGGATAAAATTAAAATTACTAAAAATTATTTAGAGAAACAATTGGTTATGAACCTACCCTTAGATGTACATGGGTTGGCCAACCAAAGTTGGACTTGTGTGCAGTCTAAGTGGATTCTAGTACCCACTAAGAAATTAGGGTAATTCCTTGAATTGGAGGTAGAGGCTACCAATTCAAATAAAATAGTAGAAAAATTTTTTTGATTAAAGTCCAAATCTTTAGGTTTAATAAATCAATTACTAATTAGATTATGATTTTTCTGTGTAGATATGGCCACTTCCCTATCGCTCTGATCATTGTTGGATAATGATAAGTTGGTGGGACCCAACTTCGGTAGCTGATACTGAAAGTTGAAGATAGTCTTGAAACATGAACGGATCCTATATGTGATAATGGATCCTGCACCTGAGGAACCAGCTGCCAATGCATATGGAACAGTCAGAGACACTTACCAGAAGTGGCTCAGTGATAGGATCATGGTACGCTGCATCATGTTGGCTGTCATGAGCAATGAGTTCAATCACAGATTTGAGATGACTCAGCCAAAGGACATGCTTCAAGTATTTGAGGATGCATTTGGCACACCCGATGACATGGAGAGATACAAGACTAGTTGTACCATCTTCAACGCCAAAATATGGGATGGTGCCTCTATCACTGATCATGTATTATACATGATCGACCTAATGGAGTGTTTGAGCAAGCTCGGCTTTCCCTTGCATGAGTAGCTTGGGAAAGATGCAATACTGAACTTGCTGCCCAAGTCTTATCTCTTATTCCTCACTTATTATAGAATGACAAAGCCTGAAGTAAACTACCACGGGTTACTGGGGTTGCTTCAAAACTTTGAGAAAGATCACCAACTCCACAAGGAGTTGGTGAACTTAGTGGGAGGTTCATCTTCTGGTTCTCGACCCTTTAAGAAAGGAAAGAAGAACAAGAAGAAGAAAGTGAAGAAGGTGCAAGTTCAGGCTGGGACATCAGTGTAGGGCCAGATCAGAAAGATCAAGCCTGATAAGAGTCAAACTGAATGCTACTTTTGTAAGAAGTGGGGGCACTGGAAGAGGAACTATTCTCAGTACATTGCCTTCCTAGACTCGAACAGGTAGAGAAAGAAGCAAGCTGTTGCTGGACAAGGTATTTATATGATAACTCCTTGCAATTTCTCTATTTATGATATAACTGACTGGGTATTGGATATCGATAGCCCTTACCATATTTGCAATTCGTTGCAGGGGTTGTAACTCAGTAGGAGATTCGAGCAAGATGAGAGATTCTTGAATGTTAGAGATGGAAGATCAGTTCCAGTTCTAGCATTCGGAATCTTAAAACTTATATTTGAGTTCCATATCGTTGTTCTTAATGATTGTCATTTCTGTCCCAGTTTCTTTTTAAATATTATTTCTGTAGGCCTTCTAGCCAAAAATGATTATAAAACTTCAATAAAGAAATAAGTTTGTAATATCAGTATGAATGGTGTTACTATTTTTTGTAGACATTTGAACAATGGTGTGTATATGTTATCACAACCTGTTAACGTAGTCTATTCTACTGGCAAGCACCCTAGATTAGATAGTGTATTAGATATCTACTTATGGCACTATAAGCTAGGTCATATAAATAAGAACAGGATAAATAGGTTGACTCAAGAGAGAATCCTCGAAGTCAGTGATTGTGAATCACTTCCAACCTGTGAGTCCTGTCTTCTTGGTAAAATGATCAAGTCACCTTTTAATGGAAAAGGTGAGAGAGCTACTGAGCTCTTGGGCCTAGTACATACTGATGTATGCGGGCCCATGAGCACAAGTGCTAGAGGTGAATATTTTTACTTCATCACTTTCACGGATGATCTATCCAGATATGGATATGTCTATCTGATGAAACATAAGTCGGATTCATTTGAAATGTTTAAACGATTCCAAAGTGAAGTAGAAAAATGAACTGAGAAGAGTATTAAAACTCTTCAGTCTAACCAAGGAGGGTAATACCTTTCTCGTGAGTTTCTCACATATCTAGGAGAGAATGAGATTCTCTCCAAATAGACCCTTCCAGAAATACCACAGCATAATGGTGTGTCTGAAAGGAGAAATCGGACTCTGTTAGATATGGTCCGATCCATGATAGATTTTGCCAGCTTGCCAATATCCTTTTGAGGATATGCACTTGAATCGGCCTGTTATCTGTTAAATAGGATACTAAGTAAGTCTGAAATTAAGACTCCATATGAGATATGGACAGGGCGTAAGCCAGCACTTTCACACCTTAGGGTCTGGGGGTGCCCGACCTATGTCAAACGGTTAGTTACAGATAAACTTGGACCTAGGTCTGACAAATACACATTCATAGGGTACCCTAAAGAGACCAAAGGATATTTTTCTACCATGCTGATGAACAAAAGGTGTTCGTCAGCCTTAAGGCAACCTTTTTAGAAAAGAAGTTCCTTGGTGAAGGAATCATTGCCTTAAAGGTTGAACTTGATGAAGTTCAACAGATAGAAGAACCAACACCAATAGCTGAACCCGAGTCAGATTTGATTAGATCATATCTGAAGCCCAATGTACCTGCATCATTAAGGTGATTCGATAGAGTACCGTGTCAGCCGGATAGATACTATGATTTTTTGATCCGAGATGGTGATTCCATCGAACTCGATGAGAATGATGAGGATCTGATCACCAATATGGATGCAATGCAGAGACCTGATTCGAAAAATGGCTTGAAGCTATGAAATTTGAAATGGAGTCCATGAAGGTCAATGATGTATGGATATTGGTTGACCCACCTGAAGGGGTTAAACCCATTGGGTGTAAATGGATCTTCAAAAGGAAGAGAGGCACAGACAGAAAGGTGGAGACCTATAAAGCCCATCTGGTTGCCAAGGGGTATCATCAACATTATGGTATTGACTATAATGAGACGTTCTCCCCTATGAAAATGCTCAAATCCATTTGGATAATGCTTGCAATAGCTGCCCATCTAGATTATGAGATCTGGTAGATGGATGTAAAGATAGCTTTCTCGAATGGAGAGCTGATCGAAGAGGTGTATATGATACAACCTGAGAGGTTTACATCCACAGATGAGTCCAAGGTGTGCAAGCTTCAGAGATCTATTTATGGATTGAAGCAAGCTTCTCGAAGTTGAAACATACATTTTGATAAGGTGATCAAAATATATGGCTTCATTAAGAACGGGGAAGAGCCCTGCATCTATAAATGGACAAATGGTCCAGTTGTGATATTCCTTATCTTGTACGTGGATGACATTCTCTTAATCGGGAATGACATCCCAGCACTACAGGGAATAAAAGTTTGGTTGTCATCGCAGTTCTCCATGAAGGATTTGGGTGAAGCATCCTACATCCTAGGGATGAAGATCTATAGGGATAGATCTAAAAGGATGCTTGGGTTCTCCCAATCTACATACATAGATACTGTGCTGAAGAGGTTCAGCATGAAGAATTCTAAGAAGGACTATCTACTGATAGGTCATAAAATTTCTCTCTCTAAGAAGGATTGTCCGACAACTCCTGAAGAGAGAGAGGGTATGAGTAGAGTCCCATATGCTTCGACCGTGGGATCTATCATATACGCTATGATATGTACAAGGCCAGATGTGGTATACTCACTAGGAGTAGTGAGTAGATACCAATCTGATCCTGGAGAAAATCACTAAAAAGTGGTTAAAGCCATGATGATAGCAGAAGCATGTAGGGTTATATCTTTACTTTGAATGGTGGAGCCATCTACTGGAAGAGTTTCAAGCAGCATATTGTGGCAGACTCTATTTGTGAGGCAGAGTACATCGCAGCATCGGATACCGCGAAGGAAGCTGTGTGGTTGAAAAAATTCATCACCGAGCTCGGAGTAGCACCTCCTTCGATGGTCAGGTCCTGCTCTACTGCGACAGCACTAGTGCCATTGCTCAGGCAAAGAAATTCAAAGCACACTAGCAGATGACGTATATTTTATGCCGCTTCCATCTGATCTGAGAGATCGTGGATCGAGGTGACGTCGACCTTCAGAAGATTGATGGAAAGAAGAACATGGCTGACCCCTTCACTAAAGCCCTGGCGATAAAGGAGTTCGACAATCACAAGTCGAAGATGGGTATTAGATACTGTGCTGAGTGACTTTAGGACAAGTAGGACTTGTTGAAAAATATGTCCCAAAAGCCAATCGTCAGCTTGTTGACGGTTGAGCAACTTTGTATTGTAATTAATTTGTTAATAAATAAAATATATTTTTGATATTTTCATCATAAATTTTCATCTTCTAATAAACTCTGTTGTTGTGATGAAATTCTTAAGACTATTTAGGTTCGATAAAGAGAGAATTTATCGATTAGTCCTTAAAACTGTTCATGACCAAATGATAAGCTGTTAATAAGGACGACGCTTCTATCGAGCATAGATCGCTATAGGCCATATGGGTTGGTTGTCCTCTTAACCAAGGAGTGTGGAAATACTGGTATGGCATACAGGTGAGATGCAAGGGTACATCATCATTGAACGTAACCAACTTCAGAGCATTCTGCTGTCGAGAATGTCTCTGATGGGATATAGGTATAAGTACCCCTTAGACCTGAGATCGCCTCAGTGACTTGCAAGCAACTCACTGTGCTTTAGTACTGGACTAACTAAATTTTTAATTCAGTGATGGAAGGCTTCTGGGCACAGTCAAGTACTTGGAAACTCAGAGTGTGATCAAGATGGGATTGACCACTTTAGGAGTTGGAGAAGAATGAGTCGCTGTATTTCAATTTAGCAAAATCTTGACCAGGATAATCAATCAGATAGATTTGATA
The DNA here is from genome assembly GCF_000442705.2 of Elaeis guineensis. Lineage (NCBI taxonomy): Eukaryota > Viridiplantae > Streptophyta > Magnoliopsida > Arecales > Arecaceae > Elaeis > Elaeis guineensis. The sequence goes on along the minus strand of NC_026006.2, from coordinate 27,754,059 downwards.
TTTTGAAATACAATGTGGACAACCTGATCAGAGTTGACAGTTGAATTCTGAGGTATTCTATGAGCATTTTGGTCAAGGAGATGAATTATATGGAAACTATATCTGCATGGGTTCTAAGGATGTTGTTCTACACATTCGACCAATCCGACTGTCGGGTACCATTGCTAGATGGTCACTTCAATTGATACAGAAATTTATTTCTCTACTACTAATTTAGGTTCAGATCTATAAGGTCACACACATTAGAGTTCACAATCCGATCGGATGGTTGATCAATGATTAAAAATTATTCTAGGGTTAAACGATCAATATGATTGACATTTAACCTAGTGCAAGTGTTGCAAGAGGATTGATTAGCAATTTGATTGCTAATTAGCTTAATTTAATTAAGTCAATGAGCTGAGATTAAGTTTAATTGAATATAATTTAATTAGATTTAGTTTAGGCTTGATTGGATGAAGTCCAATTGGTTTATTGGATAAGCCAAGTACAAGGAAAAACTAGTCCTAGTTCAATTAGGACTTGGGTCAACCTAATTTCTAATTCGATTAAAAAATTAAATCAGATTTAAATCTAATTTAATTTGATTAAATTAGGTTCTTAATTGAGTTAAAATTTATTTTAATTTGATTGATTTAGTTTTAGTTTGATTTGGTTTGAGAAACCAAATTTGAATAAGTCATAGATTGAACCCTAGTAAGACTAGGATTCCACCTTGCGCCACCTTAGCCCCCCACGCCCACTCTCACTTATTTTGTGTGACAAAACTTTCTCTTCCAGGCCTTCGTGCATGCTCAAAGCTTTCCACTCTTTCTCTCTTATATGAAATGTGGTTGTGGACCTAGTCAAAGTAGGAATTAGTTTGGATTTCAAATTCTATGAGATAAAATTTTAGGAAACCAAAACTCTTTCCTTATGGCACTGATTTTATCTAGATTTTTTTTGAGATTTTTGTGGGTTTTATGGCATATATTGTGCACTCTTTTTGGTGGTCCATGGTAGGAAAAGAAGGAGGGGGCACCCAAGAGTTGGGCACCCCTTGTCTTGCCCTGTTTGGATTTTTCTTGATTAGGTATTTGACCTAAACAAAGATTCTTTATATCTCTTGATTTAAGGTGAATTTCTTTAGGAATATTTTGTGGATTATAGAGCATTGAGAGATCTTTGGGGTGTGTAAAAATCAAGGAGAAAGAGTATTGGGGCATGGAGATATATAGATACAAAACTAAGTGTCTGGGTTAGAGCAAAGAGAAGAAGAAGAGGGTCTTCTTCTAGGGTTGTTGAGTTCACCTCTTCCCTTCCTCCATCTATGAGTTTTCTAAGAGTGTCTCATATTTAAAACTCCTTCTCCTACTTTTCATCTTTGGAAGAGTCCAAATCAAGAAGAAGGAGGCATCTGATTGACCATCGAAGAAAGATCAGCACAGTACTAGCATACTGTATCGATTTCTTGGACCAGGACTTCTGATCGTGATTCGTGGGCTCGTGTGGATGACTCCTAGAGGTCGGACGTATGTGCAGCTTACAACATCATCCTCAAGTCTGGATTAGCAAAGTTAGAATGTCTAACTTGCAAGGTAATAGATCTGATATATTATATTTTGCATACATTAGATGTAATATAGAAACATGTTGATATAATCAATATGTAGTTCTTGCTCTTTATATTTTAATTTTTGATTTAATACTAATAATCATGTAATAGAATCTTAGATCTAGAGATTTTTTAATTTTATAAGATAAATTTTGATTTATTTTAGTCTTTCACTGCCTGATTTTGAAAAAATTTCAAGATCTAACCCTGAAACCCTAGATCTGGTTCTTTCACTTTTGGCATCCCAAAGAATTCTAAAAAAATTATTAAAATGTGGAAAAGATTTTTGAAGTCTCACACACCATAAAATTCTCCAAAAAAAAATAATATGGTACCAACAATATTTCATATATGAAAAATCTCTTTCCTAGTTTACCTCTTATCTCTCATTTGGATCGCATTCAAATTAGGCAAAAGATAATATTATGACTCATCAGTTATAACTGCCCATCCTTATTAGATCCACTATCATGATGCCAAAAATTACAATCCAAATTCAATTAGACATGGAGAAATTGGTATGGATCCAAGTGTGGTGCAAAAGATAAGACTCTTCATTTCTAATTCTAATTCTAATTCAAATCAAATTTGGATTGAACCCACTGATAGAAATGAACCTAATCCAATTAGAAACTAAAATATCTTATTAAATTTCTAACCTAATTAAGAATTAGCCAAGTCAAAATTCTGATTGAATCAGGATCAAATTTTTCTTATAATCGAACTCGATCATATCAAACCCAATCAGAGTCGAACTGAATCAAATTCAATTAAACTTGATCCAAAGCTCTTCGATCTATCAAATTGAGTTAATTAATAATCTAATTACTAATTAATTCTTCAAAAATAGTAAAGTTTCAGTCCCAATGGGACTCTCCCCCAGAGTTCTAGTCCAAGTAGGACTCTTCATTAGAGTCACAATCTAATTAGATTCTTCAGTCATCTGATCTGATCAAATTTTTTAATGCATGTGATCTCATAGGTTCGAACTTAAGCTGGTAACATAGAAATAACTTTTTATACCAATCGATGTAACCATCTGCAATGATGACCCGACGATCGGATAGGTCGAAGTATTGCAAAGCAATCTTTTAGAACCTACTGGTGTATGGTTACCATATAATTTATCTCTTTGATCCAAATACCTAAGATGACCTAGAATTTAACTGTCAACCATAATTTAGTCAACCACATTATATTTCAACCTTTCAAATCCATCTCATGGATTATACTGGTCAAGGTTCTACTGAATTGAAATACACTGATGCATATCTCCTACTAATTCAAAGAGATCACTTCCATCTTGACTCAACACTGACTTGATAAGTACTTGACTGCACCCAGTAGCCTTCAGATACTGAGTTAGAAACTCAGATGGTCTGATACTAAAGTACAGTGAGTTGCTTATAAGTCATCGTAGTGGTCTCAAGTCAGAAGAACACTTATACCCATACTCTTCACGAGCTACTCTTGATAGCAGAGTACTCGACATATGATCATGTTCGATGTGAATATACTCCTATATTTCATCTGCATGCTATAATAGTATCTCCAGACTCCTTGATTAAGAGGACAACCTGTTAGATGTGTGCCCTAGATGCCAGAATCGACTGACACATTCCTGTACAGAACTAAGGCAAATTTATAATTTTGACTATAAATGAATAAAAGGGTTATTCTTCTATCACATTGTGTACATTGTGTCTGTGATACATCCTTTGAGTTAGTAGAAATATAAATTCATATTTTCAAGAGTTGAAAATTTAAGGCATGAATTTACATAACTAACTCATAAACTGCTCCTGACCATAGGATCATCACGAGGATGGTAATCGATCGGAAGGTTGG